>NC_092556.1:600000-900000 GCF_037038585.1 Patagioenas fasciata
GGATTTGGAGGGGATGGAGTCGATGGGAGGTGGGGAGGAACCCAATGGAAACCAAGATGGAGGATTTGGAGGGGGTGGAGTGGTCACAACATCATGAGGAACCCAATGGGGATGATGAGGGAACCATAGAGATCAAGATGGAGGATTTGGAGGGGAAGGAGAAGATGGAAGGTGGTGAGGAACCCAATGGGGATGGGGAAGGAGCCATGGAAACCAAGATGGCGGATTTGGAGGGGATGGAGAGGATGGGAGGTGGTGAGGAACCCAATGGGGATGGGGAAGGAGCCATGGAAACCAAGATGGAGGATTTGGAGGGGATGGAGAGGATGGGAGGTGGTGAGGAACCCAATGGGGATGGGGAAGGAGCCATGGAAACCAAGATGGCGGATTTGGAGAGGAGAGGCCTGGGGGCCTTGATCAGCCCCTCGCGGAAGGCGCAGATGCCCAGCTGGACCATGGTGCGGTTGTAGAGGATCTGCGGGGACAACATGGAGGGGTTGGACAAGATGGAGGCGATGGGAGGTGGGGAGGAACCCAATGGAAACCAAGATGGAGGATTTGGAGGGGATGGAGTGGTCACAACATCATGAGGAACCCAATGGGGATGATGAGGGAACCATAGAGATCAAGATGGAGGATTTGGAGGGGATGGAGAGGATGGAAGGTGGTGAGGAAGCCAATGGAGATGGGGAAGGAGCCATGGAAACCAAGATGGAGGATTTGGAGGGGATGGAGAGGATGGAAGGTGGTGAGGAACCCAATGCAGATGATGAGGGAGCCATGGAAACCAAGATGGAGGATTTGGAGGGGATGGAGTGGTCACAACATCGTGAGGAACCCAATGGAGATGGGGAGGGAACCATAGAGATCAAGATGGAGGATTTGGAGGGGATGGAGAGGATGGAAGGTGGTGAGGAACCCAATGGAAACCAAGATGGAGGATTTGAAGGGGAAGGAGAGGATGGAAGGTGGTGAGGAACCCAATGGGGATGATGGAAGAGCCATGGAAACCAAGATGGAGGATTTGGAGAGGATGGAGAGGATGGGAGGTGGTGAGGAACCCAATGGAAACCAAGATGGAGGATTTGGAGGGGATGGAGAAGATGGGAGGTGGGGAGGAACCCAATGGAGATGATGGAAGATCAATGGAAACCAAGATGGAGGATTTGGAGAGGATGGAGAGGATGGGAGGTGGTGAGGAACCCAATGGAAACCAAGATGGAGGATTTGGAGGGGATGGAGAGGATGGGAGGTGGTGAGGAACCCAATGGAAACCAAGATGGAGGATTTGGAGGGGATGGAGAAGATGGGAGGTGGTGAGGAACCCAATGGAAACCAAGATGGAGGATTTGGAGGGGAAGGAGAAGATGGGAGGTGGTGAGGAACCCAATGGAAACCAAGATGGAGGATTTGGAGGGGATGGAGTCAATGGAAGGTGGTGAGGAACCCAATGGAAACCAAGATGGAGGATTTGGAGGGGATGGAGAGGATGGGAGGTGGTGAGGAACCCAATGGAGATGGGGAAGGAGCCATGGAAACCAAGATGGAGGATTTGGAGGGGATGGAGTCGATGGGAGGTGGTGAGGAACCCAATGGAGATGGGGAGGGAGCCATGGAAACCAAGATGGAGGATTTGGAGGGGATGGAGAGGATGGGAGGTGGTGAGGAACCCAATGGAAGCCAAGATGGAGGATTTGGAGGGGATGGAGAGGATGGGAGGTGGTGAGGAACCCAATGGAAACCAAGATGGAGGATTTGGAGGGGATGGAGAGGATGGGAGGTGGTGAGGAACCCAATGGAAACCAAGATGGAGGATTTGGAGGGGATGGAGAAGATGGGAGGTGGTGAGGAACCCAATGGAAACCAAGATGGAGGATTTGGAGGGGAAGGAGAAGATGGGAGGTGGTGAGGAACCCAATGGAAACCAAGATGGAGGATTTGGAGGGGATGGAGTCAATGGAAGGTGGTGAGGAACCCAATGGAAACCAAGATGGAGGATTTGGAGGGGATGGAGAGGATGGGAGGTGGTGAGGAACCCAATGGAGATGGGGAAGGAGCCATGGAAACCAAGATGGAGGATTTGGAGGGGATGGAGTCGATGGGAGGTGGTGAGGAACCCAATGGAGATGGGGAGGGAGCCATGGAAACCAAGATGGAGGATTTGGAGGGGATGGAGAGGATGGGAGGTGGTGAGGAACCCAATGGAAGCCAAGATGGAGGATTTGGAGGGGATGGAGAGGATGGAAGGTGGTGAGGAACCCAATGGAAACCAAGATGGAGGATTTGGAGGGGATGGAGAGGATGGGAGGTGGTGAGGAACCCAATGGAAACCAAGATGGAGGATTTGGAGGGGATGGAGAGGATGGGAGGTGGTGAGGAACCCAATGGAAACCAAGATGGAGGATTTGGAGGGGATGGAGAAGATGGGAGGTGGTGAGGAACCCAATGGAAACCAAGATGGAGGATTTGGAGGGGAAGGAGAAGATGGGAGGTGGTGAGGAACCCAATGGAAACCAAGATGGAGGATTTGGAGGGGATGGAGTCAATGGAAGGTGGTGAGGAACCCAATGGAAACCAAGATGGAGGATTTGGAGGGGATGGAGAGGATGGGAGGTGGTGAGGAACCCAATGGAGATGGGGAAGGAGCCATGGAAACCAAGATGGAGGATTTGGAGGGGATGGAGTCGATGGGAGGTGGTGAGGAACCCAATGGAGATGGGGAGGGAGCCATGGAAACCAAGATGGAGGATTTGGAGGGGATGGAGTCGATGGGAGGTGGTGAGGAACCCAATGGAAACCAAGATGGAGGATTTGGAGAGGAGAGGCCTGGGGGCCTTGATCAGCCCCTCGCGGAAGGCGCAGATGCCCAGCTGGACCATGGTGGGGTTGTAGAGGATCTGCGGGGACAACATGGAGGGGTTGGACAAGATGGAGGGGATGGGAGGTGGGGAGGAACCCAATGGAGATGGTGGAAGAGCCATAGAGATCAAGATGGAGGATTTGGAGAAGGTGGAGTGGAGGGAAGGTGGTGAGGAACCCAATGGAAACCAAGATGGAGGATTTGGAGGGGATGGAGAGGATGGGAGGTGGTGAAGAACCCAATGGAGATGGGGAAGGAGCCATGGAAACCAAGATGGAGGATTTGGAGGGGATGGAGAGGACAGAAGGTGATGAGGAACCCAATGGAAACCAAGATGGAGGATTTGGAGGGGATGGAGTGGTCACAACATCATGAGGAACCCAATGGGGATGGTGGAAGAGCCATGGAAACCAAGATGGAGGATTTGGAGGGGATGGAGGGGATGGGAGGTGGTGAGGAACCCAATGGAGATGGGGAAGGAGCCATGGAAACCAAGATGGCGGATTTGGAGGGGATGGAGAGGATGGGAGGTGGTGAGGAACCCAATGGAAACCAAGATGGAGGATTTGGAGGGGATGGAGTCAATGGGAGGTGGGGAGGAACCCAATGGAAACCAAGATGGAGGATTTGGAGGGGATGGAGAAGATGGAAGGTGGTGAGGAACCCAATGGAGATGGTGGAAGAGCCATGGAAACCAAGATGGAGGATTTGGAGGGGATGGAGTGGAGGGAAGGTGGTGAGGAACCCAATGGAAACCAAGATGGAGGATTTGGAGGGGATGGAGGGGATGGGAGGTGGTGAGGAACCCAATGGAAACCAAGATGGAGGATTTAGAGGGGATGGAGTGGTCACAACATCGTGAGGAACCCAATGGAGATGATGGAAGAGCCATGGAAACCAAGATGGAGGATTTGGAGGGGATGGAGTCAATGGGAGGTGGTGAGGAACCCAATGGAGATGGGGAAGGAGCCATGGAAACCAAGATGGAGGATTTGGAGGGGATGGAGAAGACGGAAGGTGGTGAGGAACCCAATGGAGACCAAGATGGAGGATTTGGAGGGGATGGAGTGGTCACAACATCATGAGGAACCCAATGGGGATGGTGGAAGAGCCATGGAAACCAAGATGGAGGATTTGGAGGGGATGAAGAGGATGGGAGGTGGTGAGGAACCCAATGGAAGCCAAGATGGAGGATTTGGAGGGGATGGAGCAGTCACAACATCGTGAGGAACCCAATGGAAATGGGGAAGGAGCCATGGAAACCAAGATGGAGGATTTGGAGGGGATGGAGTCGATGGGAGGTGGTGAGGAACCCAATGGAAGCCAAGATGGAGGATTTGGAGGGGATGGAGCAGTCACAACATCGTGAGGAACCCAATGGAGATGGGGAAGGAGCCATGGAAACCAAGATGGAGGATTTGGAGGGGATGGAGTGGTCACAACATCATGAGGAACCCAATGGAGATGATGAGGGAACCATAGAGATCAAGATGGAGGATTTGGAGGGGAAGGAGAAGATGGAAGGTGGTGAGGAAGCCAATGGAGATGGTGGAAGAGCCATGGAAACCAAGATGGAGGATTTGGAGGGGAAGGAGAGGATGGGAGGTGGTGAGGAACCCAATGGAGATGGGGAAGGAGCCATGGAAACCAAGATGGAGGATTTGGAGGGGAAGGAGAAGACGGAAGGTGGTGAGGAACCCAATGGATATGGGGAAGGAACCATGGAAACCAAGATGGAGGATTTGGAGGGGGTGGAGAGGATGGGAGGTGGTGAGGAACCCAATGGAAACCAAGATGGAGGATTTGGAGGGGATGGAGTCAATGGGAGGTGGTGAGGAACCCAATGGAAACCAAGATGGAGGATTTGGAGAGGATGGAGTCGATGGGAGGTGGTGAGGAACCCAATGGAAACCAAGATGGAGGATTTGGAGAGGATGGAGTCGATGTGAGGTGGTGAGGAACCCAATGGAAACCAAGATGGAGGATTTGGAGGGGATGGAGTGGTCACAACATCGTGAGGAACCCAATGGGGATGATGAGGGAACCATAGAGATCAAGATGGAGGATTTGGAGGGGATGGAGAAGATGGAAGGTGGTGAGGAACCCAATGGGGATGGGGAAGGAGCCATGGAAACCAAGATGGAGGATTTGGAGGGGATGGAGTCGATGGGAGGTGGTGAGGAACCCAATGGGGATGGGGAAGGAGCCATGGAAACCAAGATGGAGGATTTGGAGGGGATGGAGAGGATGGAAGGTGATGAGGAACCCAATGGAAACCAAGATGGAGGATTTGGAGGGGAAGGAGAGGATGGGAGGTGGTGAGGAACCCAATGGAAACCAAGATGGAGGATTTGGAGGGGAAGGAGTCGATGGGAGGTGATGAGGAACCCAATGGAAACCAAGATGGAGGAGTTGGAGGGGATGGAGTGGTCACAACATCGTGAGGAACCCAATGGAGATGATGAGGGAACCATAGAGATCAAGATGGAGGATTTGGAGGGGAAGGAGAAGATGGAAGGTGGTGAGGAACCCAATGGGGATGATGGAAGAGCCATGGAAACCAAGATGGAGGATTTGGAGGGGATGGAGAGGACGGAAGGTGGTGAGGAACCCAATGGGGATGATGGAAGATCAATGGAAACCAAGATGGAGGATTTGGAGGGGATGGAGGGGATGGGAGGTGGTGAGGAACCCAATGGAAACCAAGATGGAGGAGTTGGAGGGGATGGAGTCAATGGGAGGTGGTGAGGAACCTATGGGTCTCTATGGGTCTCTATGGGTCCCTATGGCTCTCTATGGTCTCTCTATGGGTCCCTATGGGTCCCTATGGGTCCGACCCACCTGTACGGGGGGGTCAGCGTGCTGGATGTTGTCCTGTGGGTCTCTCTCTATGGTCTCTATGGGTCTCTATGGGTCCCTATGGTCTCTCTATGGGTCTCTATGGGTCGCTATGGGTCCGACCCACCTGTACGGGGGGGTCAGCGTGCTGGATGTTGTCCTGTGGGTCTCTCTCTATGGGTCTCTATGGTCTCTCTATGGGTCCCTATGGTCTCTCTATGGGTCTCTATGGGTCGCTATGGGTCCGACCCACCTGTACGGGGGGGTCAGCGTGCTGGATGTTGTCCTGTGGGTCTCTCTCTATGGTCTCTATGGGTCTCTATGGGTCCCTATGGTCTCTCTATGGGTCTCTATGGGTCTCTATGGGTCCCTATGGTCTCTCTATGGGTCGCTATGGGTCCGACCCACCTGTACGGGGGGGTCAGCGTGCTGGATGTTGTCCTGCAGGTGCGACATGAGCATGAGGTCTCGGGCCTGGAACCAGCGGCCGTGCAGGGCGTGGTGGTAGATGTGGCACAAGATGGCGCAGGTGCGGATGCGGTCGGTGCGGTCCTTGGCGTACAGGAAGCGGCACAACCGCTCCATCAGGGCCGCCGAGTCCTCCTCTTCCTCCTCGGGCTCCTCCTCGGCGCCTTCTTTGGGCTCCTGGGTGCCCTCCGCGTTGCTCTGGGAAGGGAGACGGGGGTGGAAATGGCGGGGGAAATGGCGCCAGAATCACCTCAGGGGCAAAATGGTGGGAAATGGGGGGAAAATGGCGGGAAATGGGTTCAAAATGGCGCCAGAATCACCTCAGGGGCAAAATGGCGGCAAAATCACCTCAGGAGCAAAATGGTGGGAAATGGGGGGAAAATGGCGCCAGAATCACCTCAGGGGCAAAATGGCGGCAAAATCACCTCAGAGGCAAAAGGGCGGGAAATGGGATCAAAAGGGTGGGAAATGGGCTCAAAATGGTGGGAAATGGGCGCAAAATGGCGGGAAATGGGCTCAAAATGGTGGGAAATGGGCTCAAAATGATGGGAAATGGGCTCAAAATGGCGGGAAATGGGCTCAAAATGGTGGGAAATGTGCTCAAAATGGCGGGAAATGGGATCAAAATGGTGGGAAATGGGCTCAAAATGGTGGGAAATGGGCTCAAAATGGTGGGAAATGGGGGCAAAATGGCGCCAGAATCACCTCAGGAGTCAAAATGGTGGGAAATGGGGGGAAAATGGCGGGAAATGGGATCAAAATGGCGTCAGAATCACCTTGGGGGGCAAAAGGGCGAGAAATGGGATCAAAATGGTGGGAAATGGGGGCAAAATGGCAGGAAATGGGATCAAAATGGCGCCAGAATCACCTCAGGGGCAAAATGGCGGCAAAATCACCTCAGAGGCAAAAGGGCGGGAAATGGGATCAAAATGGTGGGAAATGGGATCAAAATGGTGGGAAATGGGATCAAAATGGCGCCAGAATCACCTCAGGAGTCAAAATGGTGGGAAATGGGGGGAAAATGGCGGGAAATGGGATCAAAATGGCGCCAGAATCACCTCAGGGGCAAAATGGCGGGAAATGGGGGGAAAATGGCGGGAAATGGGGGCAAAATGGCGCCAGAATCACCTCAGGGGCAAAATGGCGGGAAATGGGATCAAAATGTCGGGAAATGGGGGCAAAATGGTGGGAAATGGGGGCAAAATGGCGCCAGAATCACCTCGGGGGCAAAAGGGCGGGAAATGGGATCAAAAGGGCGGGAAATGGGGGCAAAATGGCGGGAAATGGGATCAAAATGGCGGGAAATGGGGGCAAAATGGCGGGAAATGGGGGCAAAATGGCGGGAAATGGGGGCAAAATGGCGCCAGAATCACCTCAGGGGCAAAATGGCGGGAAATGGGGGCAAAATGGCGCCAGAATCACCTCGGGGGCAAAATGGCGGGAAATGGGATCAAAATGGTGGGAAATGGGGCCAAAATGGCGGGAAATGGGGGCAAAATGGCGGGAAATGGGGGCAAAATGGGGGGAAATGGGCTCAAAATGGCACCAAAATCACCTCAGGAGTCAAAATGGTGGGAAATGGGGGGAAAATGGCGGCAAAATCACCTCAGAGGCAAAAGGGCGGGAAATGGGATCAAAATGGTGGGAAACGGCCTCAAAATGGCGGGAAACGGCCTCAAAGGCCACGCCACAAAAAATTGAGGCCAAAAAGCCCAAAATCGGGGCTTCCAGAGCCGCCATTTTGTGCCCCGAGGCGACTCCGGCGCCGCCATTTTGCGTCCCCCCAAAATTCCGCTGGATTTGGGGGGATTTTCCCGTTTTATTCCAAATTTTAAATGATTTCTTCAAAAAATTCCACGCGGGCCCCAAAACTGTGGGGAAAACGGGGCAAAATCAGCAAAAAACGGCAACTTTTAGTCTTTAAATTCTTTTAAATCCTTGTGGTTTGAACCTTTAAGCCGCGCTTTAAATTTTTAACTCGTTTTTCGAATCTTTAACGGGGATTTCAACCATTTACCTCGTATTTTAAATCTTTAACTTGTAGTTTAATCTTTAATGCGGATTTTTAAGCTTTAATTCGTGCTTTTAATCTTTAATTTGTGGTTTTAATCTTTAATTTAAGCGTTTAAATCGCTAATTTGGGTTTTAAACCTTGAACTCCGGAGTTAAGGCCTCAAAATGGCGACCGCAATCACCTCAGGGCACAAAATGGCGGCTCCGGAAGCCCCAATTTTGGGCTTTTTCACCCCAATTTCGTGGCGGGACGGTTGAGCCCATTTCCCGCCATTTTGCGGCGACTCCTCGCCGCCATTTTGAGCCCATTCGCCGCCATTTTGAGCCCAATTTGGGGCCATTTTGAGCCAATTTCCCGCCTTTTTGACCCTGAGGTGATTCTGGCGCCATTTTGAGCCCAATTTGCCGCCATTTTGAGCGCATTTCCCGCCATTTTGAGCCAACTTCTCACCCCCATTTTGAGCCCAATTTGCCGCCATTTTGAGCCCAATTCGCCGCCATTTTGAGGTGGCTTGGAACCCCCATTTTGAGCCCATTTCCCGCCATTTTGAGCCCACTTCTCACCCCCATTTTGAGCCCGTTTGTCGCCACCATTTTGACCCAATTCGCCACCATTTTGAGCCCAATTCGCCACCATTTTGAGGTGGCTTGGAACCCCCATTTTGAGCCCATTTCCCGCCATTTTGAGCCCACTTCTCACCCCCATTTTGAGCCCGTTTGTCGCCACCATTTTGACCCAATTTGCCACCATTTTGAGCCCAATTCGCTGCCATTTTGAGCCCATTTCCCGCCATTTTGACCCTGAAGTGATTTGGGGGCCATTTTGACCCAATTTACGGCCATTTTGACCCTGAGGTGATTTTGGGGCCATTTTGACCCAATTTACGGCCATTTTGACCCTGAGGTGATTTTGGGGCCATTTTGACCCAATTTACGGCCATTTTGAGCCCATTTCCCACCATTTTGACCCCGAGGTGATTTGGGGGCCATTTTGACCCAATTTGCAGCCATTTTGAGCCCATTTCCCACCATTTTGAGCCCATTTCCCGCCATTTTGACCCCGAGGTGATTTTGGGGCCATTTTGACCCAATTTACGGCCATTTTGAGCCCATTTCCCGCCATTTTGATCCCTGAGATGATTTGGGGGCCATTTTGACCCAATTTGCAGCCATTTTGAGCCCATTTCCCACCATTTCGAGCCCATTTCCCGCCATTTTGACCCCGAGGTGATTTTGGGGCCATTTTGACCCAATTTACGGCCATTTTGAGCCCATTTCCCACCATTTTGAGCCCATTTCCCACCATTTCGAGCCCATTTCCCGCCATTTTGACCCCGAGGTGATTTGGGGGCCATTTTGACCCAATTTACGGCCATTTTGAGTCCATTTCCCGCCATTTTGTTCCCTGAGGTGATTTTGGGGCCATTTTGACCCAATTTACGGCCATTTTGAGTCCATTTCCCGCCATTTTGTTCCCTGAGGTGATTTTGGGGCCATTTTGACCCAATTTACGGCCATTTTGAGTCCATTTCCCGCCATTTTGACCCTGAAGTGATTTGGGGGCCATTTTGACCCAATTTACGGCCATTTTGAGCCCATTTCCCGCCATTTTGACCCCGAGGTGATTTGGGGCCATTTTGACCCAATTTGCAGCCATTTTGAGCCCATTTCCCACCATTTCGAGCCCATTTCCCACCATTTTGATCCCTGAGGTGATTTTGGGGCCATTTTGACCCAATTTACGGCCATTTTGAGCCCATTTTCCACCATTTTGAGCCCATTTCCCACCATTTTGACCCTGAGGTGATTTTGGGGCCATTTTGACCCAATTTACGGCCATTTTGAGTCCATTTCCCGCCATTTTGTTCCCTGAGGTGATTTTGGGGCCATTTTGACCCAATTTACGGCCATTTTGAGCCCATTTCCCACCATTTTGAGCCCTGAGGTGATTTGGGGGCCATTTTGACCCAATTTGCAGCCATTTTGAGCCCATTTCCCACCATTTTGACCCCGAGGTGATTTTGGGGCCATTTTGACCCAATTTCCCACCATTTTGAGCCCATTTTATGTCATTTAGACCTGAGGTGATTTGGGGGCCATTTTGACCCAATTTACGGCCATTTTGCCCCCATTTCCCACCATTTTGTTCCCCGAGGTGCTTTTGGCGCCATTTTGTTCCCCGAGGTGATTTTGGCGCCATTTCAAGCCCATTTCCCGCCATTTTGCCCCCAGATTCCTCCCCCGCCATTTTGTTCCCTGAGTTGATTCTGGCGCCATTTTGACCCCCAACCCCTCCCCCCTCAACCCCACCCCCAACCCCCCCCAAAACCTCACGTTCTGCCCCTCGTTTCGCTTCGTTTTGGGGCCCCCGTAGTCGAATTTGTAGTAGGTGTGGAGGACTCGGCGCAGGTGGACGCGGCAAAGCTCCTCGGTGGTGCCCCCCGAGCGCTGCAGGTAGCGCTGGAGCCGCGCGATGATGGCGACCACGCGCGACTCGTCCCGCAGACGCTCCACGTACTCTGGGGAACACAACGTGTGGGGCTGGGACCCATAGATCGACCCACGGGGGAGATAGGCCCTGGTTTTACCTCATAAAATGTGGTTTTGGGGGGGGAAAATGGTGTTTTCTCGACCCAAAATGGCGTCTTTAGGGGGATGTGTGGGGCTGGGACCCATAGATCGACCCATAGATTGAACCATGGGGAAGATTGGGTGTGGTTTTACCTCATAAAATGTGGTTTTGGGGCAATTGGGGGGTGGGAAAAGGGTGTTTTCTTGACCCAAAATGGCGTCTTTAGGGGCACGTGTGGGGCTGGGACCCATAGATTGACCCACAGGTTGAACCATGGGGTAGATAGGGTGTGGTTTTACCTCATAAAATGTGGTTTTAAGGCCCAAAAATGATGTTTTCTTGACCCAAAATGGCGTCTTTAGGGGCACATGTGGGGCTGGGACCCATAGATTGACCCATAGATTGAACCATGGGGTAGATAGGCCCTGGTTTTACCTCATAAAATGCGGTTTTGGGGCGGGAAAATGGTGGTTTTTTGACCCAAAATGGCGTCTTTAGGGGCACATGTGGGGCTGGGACCCATAGATCGACCCATAGATCGACCCACGGGGAAGATAGGCCCTGGTTTTACCTCATAAAATGTGGTTTTGGGGCAATTGGGGGGTGGGAAATGGTATTTTCTTGACCCAAAATGGCGTCTTTAGGGGGATGTGTGGGGCTGGGACCCATAGATTGACCCACAGGTTGAACCATGGGGTAGATAGGCCACGGTTTTACCTCATAAAATGTGGTTTTAGGGCCCCAAAATGATGTTTTCTCAACATAAAATGGTGTATTTAGGGGGATGTGTGGGGCTGGGACCCATAGATTGACCCATAGATCGACCCATGGGGAAGATAGGCCCTGGTTTTACCTCATAAAATGTGGTTTTAGGGCCCAAAAATGGTGTTTTCTCAACATAAAATGGTGTATTTAGGGGGATGTGTGGGGCTGGGACCCATAGATCGACCCATAGATCGACCCACGGGGGAGATCGGGTGTGGTTTTACCTCATAAAATGTGGTTTTAGGGCCCCAAAATGATGTTTTCTCAACATAAAATGGTGTATTTAGGGGGATGTGTGGGGCTGGGACCCATAGATTGACCCATAGATCGACCCATGGGGAAGATAGGCCCTGGTTTTACCTCATAAAATGTGGTTTTAGGGCCCAAAAATGGTGTTTTCTCAACATAAAATGGTGTATTTAGGGGGATGTGTGGGGCTGGGACCCATAGACTGACCCATAGATCGACCCACGGGGGAGATAGGCCCTGGTTTTACCTCATAAAATGTGGTTTTGGGGCGGGAAAATGGTGGTTTTTTGACCCAAAATGGCGTCTTTAGGGGCACATGTGGGGCTGGGACCCATAGATTGACCCACAGATCGACCCATGGGGAAGATAGGCCATGGTTTTACCTCATAAAATGCGGTTTTGGGGCAATTGGGGGGTGGGAAAAGGGTGTTTTTTTGACCCAAAATGGCGTCTTTGGGGGCATATGTGGGGCTGGGACCCATAGATTGATCCATAGATCGACCCACGGGGGAGACAGGCCCTGGTTTTACCTCATAAAATGTGGTTTTAAGGCCCAAAAATGATGTTTTCTTGACCCAAAATGGCGTCTTTAGGGGGATGTGTGGGGCTGGGACCCATAGATTGACCCATAGATCGACCCACGGGGGTTTATTGGTTAAATTGAGGGGGTTTTGGGGACAAAAAGGGGGATTTTGGGGACAAAATTGGGGTTTTTTGGGAGTGAAATTGGGGATTTTTGTGGGGGAAAATTTTGGGGTTTTTTGGGGGGGAAATTTTGGGGATTTTGGGTCAAATTTGGGGTTTTTTGGGGGGGAAATTTTGACTTTTGAGGAGAACAAATTGGGATTTTTTTTGAGGTAAAATTTGGGGGTTTTGGGGGAGAAAATTGGGGGGTTTTGAGGTAAAATTTGGGGTTTTTTGAGGTAAAATTTGGGGTTTTTTGAGGTAAAATTTGGGGTTTTTTGGGGGAGAAAATTGGGATTTTTTGAGGTAAAATTTGGGATTTTTTGGGGGTGAAATTGGGAATTTTTTGAGGTAAAATTTGGGATTTTTGGGGCGTAAAAATGGGAATTTTTTGGGGGGTGAAATTGGGAATTTTTTGAGGTAAAATTTGGGATTTTTTGGGGGGTGAAATTGGGGATTTTTTGAGGTAAAATTTGGGATTTTTTGGGGGGAGAAAATTGGGAATTTTTTGAGGTAAAATTTGGGATTTTTTGGGGGTGAAATTGGGAATTTTTTGAGGTAAAATTTGGGATTTTTGGGCATTGAAATTGGGAATTTTTGGAGGTAAAATTTGGGATTTTTGGGGGGTAAAATTGGGAATTTTTTGAGATAAAATTTGGGATTTTTTGGGGGAGAAAATTGGGATTTTTTGAGGTAAAATTTGGGATTTTTTGGGGGAGAAAATTGGGAATTTTTGGAGGTAAAATTTGGGATTTTTTGGGGGGTAAATTTGGGAATTTTTTGAGGTAAAATTTGGGATTTTTGGGGAGTAAAATTTGGGTTTTTTTGAGGTAAAATTTGGGATTTTTTGGGGGATGAAATTGGGGATTTTTTGAGGTAAAATTTGGGATTTTTTGAGGTAAAATTTGGGATTTTTGGGCAACGAAATTGGGAATTTTGGGGGCGTAAAATTTCAAATTCTGAGAAGAGAAAATGGTGAATTTTGGGGGTCAAACCCCCACATTTTGGGTCAGTTTTTAAGCCCCAAAACTCCGTATTTTCACCCCGGGGGTGGGGCGGGGACCCATGGAATGTGTGGGGCTGGGACCCATAGATCACCCCATAGATCGCCCCATAGATCTCACCTTGGGAATGTGGGTCGGTGTTCTGCATGATTTTGGTGAATTCCTCGTCCATTCGCTCCACCAGCGTGAGGATGCAGCCCCGGACCCGGTACGGCTGTGGGGCAGACCCATAGCGACCCATAAGTGACTCCCCATGGCCACAAATGACCAAAAACGGCCCCAAAATGACCAAAAATGACCCAAAAATGACCAAAAATGACCCAAAAACGGCCCCAAAATGACCAATAAGTGATTTTCTGGACCCATAAGTGACCCCCAAGTGACCCATAAGTGACCCACAAGTGACGTCTCTGACCCATAACTGACCCCCCAGACCCATAAATTGCCCAAAAATGACCCAAAATGACCCAAAAATGACCAATAAGTGATTTTCTGGACCCATAAGTGACCCCCAAGTGACCCATAAGTGACCCACAAGTGACGTCTCTGACCCATAACTGACCCCCCAGACCCATAAATTGCCCAAAAATGACCCAAAACAACCCCAAAATGACCCATAAGTGACCACTGCCCCAGCCCCATAGATCCCACCCCACAGCTCCCAGCCCCATAAGTGCCCCCCAACCCCCATAACCCCATTGGGATCTATGGGGTGCCAGGTCTACCCCATTGAAACCAATGGGACCACCAGGTCTACCCCATAGAGCTCCCAATGTTCTCAGCCCCATAGATGCCACCCCATAGGGATCAGCCCCATAGGTGCCAGCCCATAGCACCCCCTGGCCCCATAGATCCCTCCCCACAGCTCCCAGCCCCATAAGTGCCCCCCAACCCCCATAACCCCATTGGGATCTATGGGGTGCCAGGTCTACCCCATTGAAGCCAATGGGGCCACCAGGTCTACCCCATAGAGCTCCCAATGTTCTCAGCCCCACAGATCCCACCCCATAGGGATCAGCCCCATAGATCCCACCCTATATTACCCACCTGGCCCCATAGATGCCTCCCCACAGCTCCCAGCCCCATAAGTGCCCCCCAACCCCATAACCCCATTGGGATCTATGGGGTGCCAGGTCTACCCCATTGAAGCCAATGGGACCACCAGGTCTACCCCATAGAGCTCCCAATGTTCTCAGCCCCATAGATGCCACCCCATAGGGGTGAGAGCTATAGGACCTGCCCCATAGCACCCCCTGGCCCCACAGATCCCTCCCCACAGCTCCCAGCCCCATAAGTGCCCCCCAACCCCCATAACCCCATTGGGATCTATGGGGTGCCAGGTCTACCCCATTGAAGCCAATGGGACCACCAGGTCTACCCCATAGAGCTCCCAATGTTCTCAGCCCCATAGATGCCACCCCATAGATCCCAGCCCATAAATCCCACCCCATAGCATTGCCCCAACCCCATAGATCCCACCCCACAGCTCCCAGCCCCATAAGTGCCCCCCAAGCCCCCCAACCCCATTGGGATCTATGGGGTGCCAGGTCTACCCCATTGAACCCAATGGGACCACCAGGTCTACCCCATAGAGCTCCCAATGTTCTCAGCCCCATAGATGCCACCCCATAGGGGTGAGAGCTATAGGACCTGCCCCATAGCACCCCCTGGCCCCATAGATCCCTCCCCACAGCTCCCAGCCCCATAAGTGCCCCCCAACCCCCATAACCCCATTGGGATCTATGGGGTGCCAGGTCTACCCCATTGAAGCCAATGGGACCACCAGGTCTACCCCATAGAGCTCCCAATGTTCTCAGCCCCATAGATGCCACCCCATAGGGATCAGCCCCATAGGTGCCAGCCCATAGCACCCCCTGGCCCCATAGATCCCTCCCCACAACTCCCAGCCCCATAAGTGCCCCCCAACCCCCATAACCCCATTGGGATCTATGGGGTGCCAGGTCTACCCCATTGAAACCAATGGGACCACCAGGTCTACCCCATAGAACTCCCAACACCCCCAAACCCCCATTTTCCCCCTTTTTCCCCCATTTTTCCCCCCAAAATCCCCCTTTTTCCCCCCAAACCCCCTTCCCCCACCCCCCCCGCCCCCACTTCTCCCCATTTTTTACCCAAAAACCCCGTTTTTCACCCCATTTCCCACCTGCTCGGGGTTGCTCAGATTCTCCGATTCCTCCAAAACGTTTTCGCCGATAAAAATCTCCGGATGGGCAAAAAGCTCCGATAAAAGCTCCTCAATGCACGACAGGCAGCGCTGCCACAGCTCGGGCTATGGGGCAGACCCATAGATTGCCCCACACATCCCTCAAAAACCCCTTAAAACGCCCAAATTTGCCCCCCAAAACCCCAAATTTGCCTCAAAATCCCCGCTCTTCCCACTCAAATCCTTCCATTTCCCTCCATTCTAACAAATCTATGGGGCAGACCCATAGATGGTCGAGCCCCATAGGGTCTGCCCCATAGATCCCGAGCGGGGCGGCGTTTTCCCGCCAAAAATGAGCCCATTCTGAGGCGTTTTCGGTCAAAATGGAGGCGAAAAACACCCCAAATTTCACCCCACCCCAAAATTCTCAATTTCGACCCCAAAAAACCAAATTTCACCCCCAAATTTTCAGAATTTTCCCCCCAAAACCTCACAATTTCGCCCTCAAAATTCAACCCCCAAAAGTCCCCATTTTCCCCCCAAAATTTACCCCGAAAAAGTCCCAATTCCCCCCCCAAAATCCCCAAATTTCACCCCAAAAAGTCGCAATTTCGCTCCCCAAAAGTCGCAATTTTACCCCCAAATTTTCCCCCCCAAATTTTCCTCAAAAAATCACAATTTCTCCCCCAAATTTCACCCCCAAAATTTCATTATTTCCCCCCAAAAACCTCACAATTTCACCCCCAAAATTCAACCCCCAAACGTCCCCATTTTCCCCCCAAAATTTGCCCCAAAAAAGTCCCAATTCCCCCCTCAAAATCCCCAAATTTCACCCCAAAAAGTCGCAATTTTACCCCCAAATTTTTCCCCCCAAATTTTCCTCAAAAAATCCCAATTTCCACCCCAAATTTCACCCCCAAAATTTCAGAATTTCCCCCCAAAAACCTCACAATTTCGCCCCCAAAATTCAACCCCCAAACATCCCCATTTTCCCCCCAAAATTTGCCCCGAAAAAGTCCCAATTCCCCCCTAAAATCCCCAAATTTCACCCCAAAAAGTCGCAATTTCGCTGCCCAAAAGTCGCAATTTTACCCCCAAATTTTCCCCCCCAAATTTCCCTCAAAAAGTCCCAATTTCCACCCCAAATTTCACCCCCAAAATTTCATTATTTCCCCCCAAAAACCTCACAATTTCGCCCCCAAACTTCAACCCCCAAAGTCCCCATTTTCCCCCAAAATTTACCCCGAAAAAGTCCCAATTCCCCCCCCAAAATCCCCAAATTTCACCCCAAAAAGTCGCAATTTCGCTCCCCAAAAGTCGCAATTTTACCCCCAAATTTTTCCCCCCAAAACCCCCCCAAATTTTCCTCAAAAAGTCCCAATTTCCACCCCAAATTTCACCCCCAAAAGTCGCAATTTTCTCCCCAAAATCTTCCCAATTTCCCCCCAAAACGCCCCAAATTTCCCCCCCAAAATTCACAATTCCCCCCCCAAAAAGTCACAATTTCTCCCCCAAAACCCCCCAAATTTTACCCCAAAAAGCTGCGATTTCTCCCCAAAAACCCCACAATTCCACCCCTAAATTTCAACCCCCCAAAAGTCACCATTTCCCCCCAAATTTTACCCCAAAATCTCCCAATTTCCCCCCAAAATGTCCCAATTTCCCCCCCAAATTTCCCCTCAAAAAAGCTCCAATGTCCCCCCAAACCCCCCCAAATTTCAACCCCCAAACCCCCAAATTTCACCCCAAATTTTCCCCCCAAAAAGTCACAATTTTCCCCCAAATTCTCCCCCCAAAACCCCCAAATTTCCCCCAAAAACCCCACAATTTCTCCCCCCAAAAACCCCAAATTTTCCCCCCAACACCCCCAAATTTCACCCCAAATTTCCCCCCCAAAAAGTCCCAATTTCCCCCAAATTTCAACCCCCAAAAGTCCCAATTTCCCCCAAAATTTCCCCTCCAAAAAATCCCCAATTTCCCCCCCCAAAACCCCCAAATTTCACCCCCAAAACCCCCAAATTCCCCCCCAAAAACCCCAAATTCCACCCCATTTTCACCCCATATCAAACCAACCCCCTCGCTATGGGTCTGCCCCATAGATCCCGCCCCACACCCCCCTCCACAACCCCCCCAAAACCCCCAAATTTCACCCCCAAACCCCCCAAATTTCCCCCCAAAAACCCCAAATTCCACCCCATTTTCACCCCATATCAAACCAACCCCCCCGCTATGGGTCTGCCCCATAGATCCCGCCCCACACCCCCCTCCACATCCCCCCCAAAACCCCCAAATTTCACCCCCAAAACCCCCAAATTTCCCCCCAAAACCCCAAATTCCACCCCAAAAACCCCAAATTCCACCCCATTTTCACCCCATATCAAACCAACCCCCCCGCTATGGGTCTGCCCCATAGATCCCGCCCCACACCCCCCTCCACAACCCCCCCAAAACCCCCAAATTTCACCCCCAAAACCCCCAATTTTCCCCCCAAAACCCCCAAATTTCCCCCCAAAACCCCCAAATTTCCCCCCCAAAACCCCCAAATTCCCCCCCAAAAACCCCAAATTCCACCCCATTTTCACCCCATATCAAACCAACCCCCCCGCTATGGGTCTGCCCCACAGATCCCGCCCCACACCCCCCTCCACAACCCCCCCAAAACCCCCAAATTTCACCCCCAAAACCCCCAAATTTCACCCCCAAAACCCCCAAATTCCCCCCCAAACCCCCAAATTCCACCCCATTTTCACCCCATATCAAACCAACCCCCCCGCTATGGGTCTGCCCCATAGATCCCGCCCCACACCCCCCTCCCCAACCCCCCAAATTCCCCCCAAAACCCCCAAATTTCCCCCCCAAAAACCCCAAATTCCACCCCATTTTCACCCCATATCAAACCAACCCCCCCGCTATGGGTCTGCCCCATAGATCCCGCCCCACACCTTCATGTAGGCCGCCAGGTTGGGGTTGTAGTCGTAGAGCGAGGCGATGATGTTGAACTTGATCTTGACCTCTAGGGCGGCCCCCAAATTGTGCTCATGGGCCACGGCCACCAGGAGCTGGAGGAGCTCGATCTGCCCCGCGCTGTGGGGCAGACCCATAGATTGACCCACAGGTCGTGCCCCGGGTGGTCCTGACCCACATATCCCAGCCCCATGGATTTCGAGCGAAATTCCGGTGAAATTTGGGCTCAAAACGCCCGATTTGGGGCCTAAAATTCACCCAATTCCAGGCCCTAAATCACCCAACTTCAGGCCCAAAAACCTCCCGATTTCACCCCAAAAAACCCCAATTTCAACCCAAAATGGGTCCCCTTTCTGCTCCCCACACGTCCCTGACCCACATATCCCAGCCCCATAGATCCTGAGCGAAATTCCGGTGAAATTTGGGCTCAAAACGTCCGATTTGGGGCCTAAAATTCAACCAATTCCACGCCCAAAAAACCTTCAATTTTATCCCCAAAAGCACTGATTTCTCCCCAAATTGGGTCTCTTTTTGCTCCCCATAACCTGCCCCACACGCCCCTGACCCACATATCCCAGCCCCATAGATTTTGAGCGAAATTCCGGTGAAATTTGGGCTCAAAACGCCCGATTTGGGGCCTAAAATTCAACCAATTCCAGGCCCCAAATCCACCTGATTTTAGGCTCCAAAACCACCCAATTTTATCCCTAAAACAGACAATTTTACCCCAAAATGGGCCCCGTTTTGTTCCCCATAACCTGCCCCACACGCCCCTGACCCACATATCCCAGCCCCATGGATTTCGAGCGAAATTCCAGTGAAATTTGGGCTCAAAACGCCCGATTTGGGGCCTAAAATTCAACCAATTCCAGGCCCTAAATCACCCAACTTCAGGCCCAAAAACCTCCCGATTTCACCCCAAAAAACCCCAATTTCAACCCAAAATGGGTCCCCTTTTTGCTCCCCACACGCCCCTGACCCACATATCCCAGCCCCATAGATCCTGAGCGAAATTCCGGTGAAATTTGGGCTCAAAACGCCCGATTTGGGGCCTAAAATTCAACCAATTCCACGCCCAAAAAACCTTCAATTTTATCCCAAAAAGCACTGATTTCTCCCCAAATTGGGTCTCTTTTTGCTCCCCATAACCTGCCCCACACGCCCCTGACCCACATATCCCAGCCCCATAGATTTTGAGCGAAATTCCGGTGAAATTTGGGCTCAAAACGCCCGATTTGGGGCCTAAAATTCAACCAATTCCAGGCCCCAAATCCACCTGATTTTAGGCTCCAAAACCACCCAATTTTATCCCTAAAACAGACAATTTTACCCCAAAATGGGCCCCGTTTTGTTCCCCATAACCTGCCCCACACGCCCCTGACCCACATATCCCAGCCCCATAGATTTCGAGCGAAATTCCGGTGAAATTTGGGCTCAAAACGCCCGATTTGGGGCCTAAAATTCACCCAATTCCAGGCCCTAAATCACCCAACTTCAGGCCCAAAAAGCTCCCGATTTCACCCCAAAAATCCCCAATTTTGCCCCAAAATGGGTCCCCTTTTTGCTCCCCACACGCCCCTGACCCACATATCCCAGCCCCATGGATTTCGAGCGAAATTCCGGTGAAATTTGGGCTCAAAACGCCCGATTTGGGGCCTAAAATTCAACCAATTCCACGCCCAAAAAACCTTCAATTTTATCCCAAAAAGCACTGATTTCTCCCCAAATTGGGTCTCTTTTTGCTCCCCATAACCTGCCCCACACGCCCCTGACCCACATATCCCAGCCCCATAGATTTTGAGCGAAATTCCGGTGAAATTTGGGCTCAAAACGCCCGATTTGGGGCCTAAAATTCAACCAATTCCAGGCCCCAAATCCACCTGATTTTAGGCTCCAAAACCACCCAATTTTATCCCTAAAACAGACAATTTTACCCCAAAATGGGCCCCGTTTTGTTCCCCATAACCTGCCCCACACACCCCTGACCCACATATCCCAGCCCCACAGATTTTGAGTGAAACTCCGGTAAAATTTGAGCTCAAAATGCTCAATTTTGGCCCCAAAATCCACCCAATTCTAGGCCCTAAAAACCCCCAATTTCACCCCCAAAAACCCCCAATTTCACCCCAAAAACCCCCAAATATGACCCCAAACCCCCCATTTAATCCCCCATCACATCCCCCCCCCAAACCCCCCACTTCACCCCAAATTTACCCCCCATTCCACCCCACAGAACCAACCCCAGGATCCTATCGGGCGCATCAAATCGCCCCAAATCTGCCCCGTTTCGCCCCAAAATCGGGTCTTTTGTCACCGCCTGCGCCCCATACGTCGCCCCATAGGTCCTGCCCCATAGATCCTGCCCCACACCCACCGATCCGTGCCCTTTTTGCCCCGGGCCTGCAGGATCTCATTGAGTTTCTTGACGACGGCCGCGTGGTCGATTTCGGTGCCCTTGGCGAACATCTTGGGCTTCTCCTGCCCCATAGATCGCGAATTTCAACCATTTCCGTCGTTAAATTAACAAAATTAACGCAAAAATCGTGAAATTCACCCCAAAAAACCCCAAAATCGGGGGTTCTGGGGGTGAAATTTTGAGGCCTAGAAGTGGTTGGTTTGGGGACAAAATGGCGGCGCCAAAATGGCCTCAAAACACAAAATGGTGGCACAATGGGCATCAAAATCATTTTATAATTAAAAAAGGGGTTTTTAAGTTAATTTTGTGAGGAAAATGAGGCCAAAAAGCCCAAAATTGGGGGTTCTGGGGGTGAAATTTTAAGGCCTAAAGTGGTTGGCTTGGCGGACAAAATGGCGGCGCCAAAATGGCCTCAAAACACAAAATGGCGGCACAAGGGGACTCAAAATCATTTTATGATTAAAAAAGGGGTTTTTAATTTGATTTTATGAGGAAATTTGGGGCGAAAAAGCCCAAAATTGGGGATTCTAGGGGTGAAATTTTGAGGCCTAAAAGTGGTTGGTTTGGGGACAAAATGGCGGCGCCAAAATGGCCTCAAAACACAAAATGGCGGCACAATGGGCATCAAAATCATTTTATAATTAAAAAAGGGGTTTTTAACTTAATTTTATGAGGAAATTTGGGGCGAAAAAGCCCAAAATTGGGGATTCTAGGGGTGAAATTTTGAGGCCTAAAAGTGGTTGGTTTGGGGACAAAATGGCGGCGCCAAAATGGCCTCAGAACACAAAATGGCGGCAGAAGGGGACTCAAAATCATTTTATGACTAAAAAAGGGGGTTTTAAGTTAATTTTGTGAGGAAAATGAGGCAAAAAAGCCCAAAATTAGGGGTTCTGGGGGTGAAATTTTGAGGCCTAGAAGTGGTTGGTTTGGGGACAAAATGGCGGCGCCAAAATGGCCTCAAAACACAAAATGGCAGCTCAAAAATCGCCTTAAAATACAAAATAATGGGGCCATAAAGCATCAAAATCATTTTATGACTAAAAAAGGGGGTTTTAATTTGATTTTATGAGGAAATTTGGGGCGAAAAAGCCCAAAATCGGGGCTCCTGGAGGCGCCATTTTGTGCCCTGAGGTGAATTTGGTGACAAACCCCCAAAAAGTGACAAATTTGAACCCAAAATGCACAATTTCAGCCCCAAAAATCCCCAATTTCAGCCCAGAAAACAATTTCAGCCCCAAAATGCCCAATTTCAACCCAAAAAGCGACAAATTTGAGGCCTAAAAGCCCCAATTTGAGGCCTAAAAGCCCCAATTTGAGGCAAAAAGGTCCAATTTGAGGCCAAAAGGCCCCAATTTGAGGCCTAAAGGGCCAAGTGAAGGCCTAAAAGACCCAAATTTGGGCCCCAAAAGCTGAGAAATTTGAGTCAAAAAGCCTCAATTTGACTCCCAAAATCACCCAATTTCACCCCAAAAAAGTTTTGCCACAAAAGTGCCGATTTCAGCCCAAAAATCCCCCATTTCGACCCAAATTTGAGGCCTAAAAGCCCCAATTTGAGGCCTAAAGGCCCAAGTTAAGGCCTAAAAGGTCCAATTTAAGGCCTAAAAGGCACCAATTGGGAGCAAAATGGCGCCTCCAGGAGCCCCAATCTTGGGCTTTTTCACCCCAAATTTCCTCACAAAATTAACCTAAAATCCCCTTTTTTAGTCATAAAACGATTTTGAAGCCTTTTGAGGCCATAACTTTGTATTTTAAGACGATTTTGGTGCCGCCATCTTGAGTTTCGAGGCCATTTTGGTGCCGCCATTTTGTCCCCAGCTCAACCACTCCAGGAGCCCCAATTTTGGGCTTTTTCACCCCAAATTTCCTCACAAAATTAACTTAAAATCCCCTTTTTTAGTCATAAAATGATTTTGAAGCCTTTTGAGGCCATAATTTTGTATTTTAAGGTGATTTTGGTGCCGCCATTTTGACCCCAAACCAACCACTTCTAGGCCTCAAAATGGCGCCTACGGGAGCCCCAATTTTGGGCTTTTTCGCCCCAAATTTCCTCATAAAATTCACCTAAAACCCCCTTTTTTAGTCATAAAATGATTTTGAAGCCTTTTGAGGCCATAACTTTGGATTTTAAGGCGATTTTGGCGCCGCCATCTTGAGTTTCGAGGCCATTTTGTGGCCGCCATCTTGTCCCCCAACCAAACCCCACCAAACCCCCCCGAACCCCCCAAATTCCACCCCCATTCCCCCCGCTATGGGTCCGGGCCCCACTGATCGTGCCCCCCAACCCACCTTGGCCACGGGGACGCCGCCCTTGACCTTCTCCCATTCTCCTTCCTCTTCCTCCTCCTCCTCGGGCCGCCGGCTGCGCCGATCCAGCTTCTTCCGGGCCTTCTCCTCCTTCTTCCGCTCGCCCCCCCGCTTGTCGTCGTCCCTGGGGGTCAGACCCACACTTAGGGGGCGGCCCAGACCCATAGGGAACCCATAGACCCCATAAATAAGCCATAAACCCCATAGAAAACCCATAGGCCCCATGGAAACCTTCACCCTTCTCAGGTCATTTTTGGCCTTTTTGACCCATTTTCTCTTGGTTTTATGGGGTTAACGGACACTTGGGGGTCAGCCCCACATCTATGGGGCAGCTCAGACCCATAGACCCCATAAATAACTCATAAACCCCATAGTGAAGCCATAGGTCCCATAGAAAAGCCATAGGCCCCATAGGCCCCATCTTCTCCCCATGGCCATTTCTGCCCCTTTTATCCCAATTATTCCCATTTCTATGGGTCAAACGGACACTTGGGGGTCAGCCCCACATCTATGGGGCAGCCCAGACCCATAGGAAACCCATAGACCACATAAATAAGCCATAAACCCCATAGAAAACCCATAGGCCCCATGGAAACCTTCACCCTTCTCAGGTCATTTTTGGCCTTTTTGACCCATTTTCTCTTGGTTTTATGGGGTTAACGGACACTTGGGGGTCAGCCCCACATCTATGGGGCAGCTCAGACCCATAGACCCCATAAATAACTCATAAACCCCATAGAGAAGCCATAGGTCCCATAGAAAAGCCATAGGCCTCATAGGCCCCATCTTCTCCCCATGGCCATTTCTGCCCCTTTTATCCCAATTATTCCCATCTCTATGGGTCAAACGGACACGTGGGGGTCAGCCCCACATCTATGGGGCAGCCCAGACCCATAGAGAACCCACAGACCCCATAAATAAGCCATAAACCCCATAGAAAACCCATAGAGCCCTTCCCACCCCAACCCCTTTCTAGGCCATTTTACCCCATTTTCCCCCCGTTTTCCCCCATTTTTCCCCCTCAGCCCCACACTTGGGGGTCACCCCCATACTTATGGGTCCCCCCCAGCCCCACATGTGTGGGTCCCCGTTACTTTTTGAGGAATTTGGAGGCCAAGGAGGTGAATTTCCCGTCGTCTTCATCCGACTCTGAATCCGACTCCGAGTCCGAGTCGCCCCAATCTTCGTCATCTTCGTCATCCTCGTCCTCATCCTGGGGGTCAGACCCATAAGTGAACCCCCCCAGACCCATAAGTGACCCCCAGACCCATAAAATCCCCCCCAGACCCATAGATTCTGCCCCATAGCGACATAAAGGCCTTGGGCCTACCGATCATCATCATCATCGCCTTATAGGAATTGATGGGTTTGACCCATAAGTGATGCCCCCCAGACCCATAAGTGACCCCAGACCCATAAGTGAACCCCCCCGGACCCATATGGGACCCCCAGACCCATAAAACCCCCCCCCCAGACCCATAGATCCTGCCCCATAGCGACACCAAGGCCTTTGGCCTACACATCATCATCATCATCCATTTCAGCCCCAAAACCCCCAATTTCACCCCAAAAACCCCCAAATTTCACCCCAAACTGGGTCCCTTTTTGCTCCCCATAACCTGCCCCACACATCCCTGCCCCACACATCCCAGCCCCATAGATCCCGAGCGAAAATTTGGGGAAATTCCAGCCCAAAACCCCCGATTTTGGGCCTAAAAACCACACCATTTCAGGCCCAAAAAACCCCAAATTTCACCCCAAACTGCGTCCCCTTTTGCTCCCCATAACCTGCCCCACACACCCCTGCCCCACACATCCCAGCCCCATAGATCCTGAGCAAAAATTTGGTGAAATTCCAGCCCAAAACGCCCAATTTTGGGCCTAAAACACCACCTGATTTCAGGCCCAAAAAACCTCAATTTTCACCCCAAAAAACCCCAAATTTCACCCCAAACTGCGTCCCCTTTTGCTCCCCACACATCCCTGCCCCACACATCCCAGCCCCATAGATCCTGAGCGAAAATTTGGGGAAATTCCAGCCCAAAACGCCCAATTTTGGACCTAAAACCAACCAACTCCAGGCCTAAAAACCACACGATTTCAGGCCCAAAAAACCTCAATTTTCACCCCAAAAACCCCCAAATTTCACCCCAAACTGGGTCCCCTTTTGCTCCCCACACATCCCTGCCCCACACATCCCAGCCCCATAAATCCTGAGTGAAAATTTGGTGAAATTTAAGCCCAAAACGCCCAATTTTGGGCCTAAAAACCACCCCATTTCAGGCCCCAAACAACACAATTTAACCCCAAAAAACCCCAATTTCACCCCCAAAACCCCAAATTTCACCCCAAACTGGGTCCCCTTTTGCTCCCCACACATCCCTGCCCCACACATCCCAGCCCCATAGATCCTGAGTGAAAATTTGGGGAAATTTCAGCCCAAAACGCCCCATTTTGGGCCTAAAACCAACCAACTCCAGGCCTAAAACACCACCTGATTTCAGGCCCAAAAAACCTCAATTTTCACCCCAAAAACCCCCAAATTTCACCCCAAACTGGGTCCCCTTTTGCTCCCCACACATCCCTGCCCCACACATCCCAGCCCCATAAATCCTGAGTGAAAATTTGGTGAAATTTAAGCCCAAAACGCCCAATTTTGGGCCTAAAAACCACCCCATTTCAGGCCCCAAACAACACAATTTAACCCCAAAAAACCCCAATTTCACCCCCAAAAACCCCAAATTTCACCCCAAACTGGGTCCTTTTTTGCTCCCCACACATCCCTGCCCCACACATCCCAGCCCCATAGATCCTGAGCGAAAATTTGGGGAAATTCCAGCCCAAAACGCCCCATTTTGGGCCTAAAAAACACCCAATTTAACCCCAAAAAACCCCAATTTTCACCCCAAAAAACCTCAAATTTCACCCCAAAAAACCCAAATTCCACCCCCAAAAAACCCCAAATTTAAGCCCCCAAACCACCCCATTTAACCCCTAAAAGATTGCACCCCAAACCCCTCAATTTCACCCCAAATTTCACCCCCATAGATCCCACCCCATAGAACCCACCCCGGGATCCTATCGGGAGCGTCAAACTGACCCAAATCTGCCCCGTTTTGCCCCAAAATTGGGTCCATTTTCACCCCCTGGGCCCCATAAGCTGCCCCATAGATCCCACCCCATAGATCCCGCCCCATAAGTACCTGGGGGGGTCGTTGGCCCCTCCCCCGCTCCTCCTTCTTCTTCAAAAAGGCCGAGACGTCATCGTCCCCCTCCCCCCCGATAGCGAGGAGCCTGAAATGGGGCAAAAAACACCGATTTTGGTTAAAAAAGCATCAATTTTACCTCAAAACCGTCAATTTTACCTCAAAAATACCAAATTTTGACCCCAAAAAGCACAATTTTGCCCCCAAAATACCCGATTTCACCCGAAATCTCTGAGCTGTAAGGAGCTGACAGGATTTCCCGCCAAAAAGCACAATTCCCGCCAAAAGAAGGGGTTTCCCGCCAAAAGGCCCAAATTTACCTCAAGAACACCCAAATTTACCTCAAAAACACCCAAATTTACCTCAAAAAACATCAAATTTATCTCAAAAATGCCCAAATTTGCCTCAAAAACCACAAATTTGACTCAAAAAATCCCAAATTTGCCTCAAAAAACCCCAAATTTACCTCAAAAACCATCAAATTTACCTCAAAAACGCCCAAATTTGCCTCAAAACCCCACAAATTTACCACAAAAAACCCAAATTTACCTCAAAATCACCAAATTTACCTCAATCCCAAATTTACCTCAAAAACCACCAAATTTACCTCAAAAAAACCCAAATTTACCTCAAAACCCCCCAAATTTACCTCAAAAACCCCCAAATTTACCTCAAAAACCACCAAACTTACCTCAAAAACCCCAAATTTACCTCAAAAAACCCCAAATTTACCTAAAAAATCCCAAATTTCCCTCAAAAGTCACCAAATTTCCCTCAAAATACATCAAATTTACCTCAAAAAACCCCAAATTTACCTCAAAAAAACCCCAAATTTACCTCAAAGAAACCCAAATTTACCTCAAAAACCCACCAATTTTCCTCAAAAAACCCCAAATTCACCTCAAAAATGCCAATTTTACCCCCAAAATCCACAATTTCACCTCAAAAAACCCCAATTTTATCCCCAAATCCCCAATTTTACCTCAACAACCTCAATTTCCCCCAAAACCCCAACAATTTCAGCCCAAAAACCCTGAATTTTACCTCAAAAAGTCCAATTTTATCCCTCAAAATCTCCATTTTTACCCCAAAAAAGCCAATTTTACCCCCAAAACCTCCAATTTTATCCCAAATTGACGATTTTACCCCAAATTTCAGCCCCAAAAATGCAATTTCAGCCCCCCAAACCCACAAATTTTCCCCAAAACGCCCAAATTTTACCACAAAAAAACCCAATTTCACCCCAAAATCCCAAATTTCAGCAAAAAACCAAAATTTTCCACTCCTACAAAACAATTTTGCCTCAAAATTTAATTTCAATTCTAAAAATTAAAATTTTGGCACCAAAAACAAATTTTCCCCCAAAATTTTGAATTTTTACCAAAAATTTTGTATTTTACCCCAAATTTCCCGCCAGGAACTTGAATTTTGCCCCAAAATTTTGCATTTTGCCCCCCAAATTTTAAATTTTGCCACAAAATCTTAAATTTTGCCCCAAAATTTTAAAATTTTAAGCAAAAATCTTAAATTTTGCCCCTAAATTTTTAAATTTTGACCCAAAATTTTAGGTTTTGACTGAAAATATAAAATTTTTCCCTAAATTCTAAATTTTCCCCCAAGAACCCAAATTGCCCCCAAAAATTTTGAATTTCCCCCAAAAAATTCAAATTTCCCCCAAAAATTTTTGTATTTCCCCCAAAAATATTGAATTTCCCCCCAAAATTTTGAATTTCCCCAAAAAATTTCAAATTTCCTGCCAAAAATTTTGAATTTCCCCCAAAATTCTGAATTTCCCCCCAAAATTTTGAATTTCCCCCAAAAATTTTTGAATTTCCCCCAAAATTCTGAATTTCCCCCCAAAATTCTGAATTTCCCCCCAAAATTTTGTATTTCCCCCCAAATTTTGAATTTCCCCCAAAATTTTGAATTTCCCCCCAAAATTTTGAATTTCCCCCAAAATTTTTGAATTTCCCCCCAAAACTTCAAATTTCCCCAAAAAATTTCAAATTTCCCCCCAAAGTTTTTGAATTTCCCCCAAAATTCTGAATTTCCCCCAAAATTTCAAATTTCCCCCAAAGTTCTGAATTTCGCCCCCAAAAAGCCCAAATTTGACCCCCAAACCCCTCAATTTCCCCCCAAAACGCCGTTCCCGCCCATCCTATGGGTCACCCCCCCCATCTATGGGGCTGCCCCATAGATCCCGCCCCATGGCCTCACCCTCCGAGTCTCGGCTCTTTTTGTCCTCATCGTCGTCCGACAGCTCCGGGTTCTGCGGATGGAACGTGTGGGGCAGCCCCACAGATCCCGCCCCATAGATCTGACCCACAAGTAGCCACCAAAACACCCAAAAACCCCCAATTTCACCCCCAAAACCCCCAATTTCAGCCCCAAAATGGCTCCTCCATTCACTCTATGGGGGGTGAACCCCCCGCTATGGGGCTGCCCCATAGATCCCGCCCCATAAGTGACTCCAAATAGGCCCCAATTTGACCCCAAAGGACCCAATTTTGACCCCAAAAACGCCCAATTTCACCCCAAAATGGCTCCTCCATTCACTCTATGGGGTGTGAACCCCCCCCATGGGGCTGCCCCATAGATCCCGCCCCACAAGTGACCTAAATAGGCCCAAATTTGACCCCAAAAGACCCAATTTTGACCCCCAAAATGCCCAATTTCACCCCAAAATGGCTCCTCATTGCATTCTATGGGGTGTGAACCCCCCACTATGGGGCTGCCCCATAGATCCCGCCCCACAAGTGACCTAAATAGGCCCCAATTTGACCCCAAAAGACCCAATTTTGACCCCCAAAATGCCCAATTTCACCCCAAAATGGCTCCTCAAGTCACTCTATGGGGGGTGAACCTCCTGCTATGGGGCTGCCCCATAGATCCCACCCCACAAGTGCCTCTAAACAGGCCCAAATTTCCCCCAGAGAGCCCAAATTTCCCCCCGAAAAGTCGCGATTTCTACCCCCAAACCCCCCCAAATCCCCCCCAAAACGCCCCCAAGGCCGCTATGGGGCTGCCCCATAGATCCTGCCCCACACGTACCAGCCGATAGGCGGCGATGGCGCCCTCGAAGTCCCGGTTGTATTTGCGGATCTTCTGGCGCAGGCTCCCGAGGGCCTTGGCGTGGTTCTTGTGCATTCGCTTCTTGCCCTCTTTGTCCTCCCAGAGCTGTGGGGCAGACCCATAGATCGACCCATAGATCATGAGGGACCCATAGGGATGTCGAGCGACCCAAAAAACCCCACTTTCCAACCCAAAAAACCCCAAATTTAGGCCCAAAATGAAGAGATTTGAGGCCTAAAAGGCCCAAGTTGAGGCCTAAACGATCAATTTGAGGCCTAAAAGGCTCAAATTTGGGTCCAAAAAGCCACAAATTTGAGGTAAAAAGCCCCAATTTGAGTCCCCAAAACGCCCAATTTCACCCCAAAAAAAGTTTCACCACAAAACTGAGAATTTGAGCCCAAAAATCCCCAATTTCAACCCAAAAAGCGACAAATTTGAGGCCTAAAGGCCCAAGTTGAGGCCTAAATGATCAATTTGAGGCCTAAAGGGCACAAATTTGGGTCCAAAAAGCCACAAATTTGAGGCAAAAAGCCCCAATTTGAGGCCCCAAAACGCCCAATTTCACCCCAAAAAAGTTTCACCTCAAAACTGAGAATTTGAGCCCAAAAATCCCCCAATTTCAACCCAAAAAGCGACAAATTTGAGGCCTAAAGGCCCAATTTGAGGCCTAAATGATCAATTTGAGGCCTAAAGGGCACAAATTTAGGCCCAAAAAGCCACAAATTTGAGGTAAAAAGCCCCAATTTGAGGCCCCAAAACGCCCAATTTCACCCCAAAAATTTTCACCACAAAACTGAGAATTTGAGCCCAAAAATCCCCCAATTTCACCCAAAAAACGACAAATTTCAGGCCTAAAGGCCCAATTTGAGGCCTAAATGATCAATTTGAGGCCTAAAGGGCACAAATTTGGGCCCAAAAAGCCACAAATTTGAGGTAAAAAGCCCCAATTTGAGTCCCCAAAACGCCCAATTTCACCCCAAAAAAGTTTCACCTCACAACTGAGAATTTGAGCCCCAAAATCCCCCAATTTCAGCCCAAATTTGAGGCCCCGGTTCTGCCCCACAGATCCCGTCTGTGGTGTCGCTTTCCCGCCAAAACTGACCCAAATCTGCCCCATTTTCTCCAAGTTTTGCCCCATTTTAGGCCCCAAATTCCGCCCCATTTTTCACCCCATTTTTCCCCATTTTAGGCCCAAATTTCACCCCATTTTCTGCCCCATTTGTCCCAATTTAGGCCCCAAATTCTACCTCAATTTGTGCCCCATTTTCTGCCCCATTTCCTCCATTTTAGGCCCAAATTCACCCCATTTTCTGCCCCATTTTAGGTCCCAAATTTCACCCCATTTTCTGCCCCACTCACCCCATTTTAGGCCCAAATTTCACCCCCTTTTCTGCCCCATTTGTCCCAATTTACGCCCCAAATTTTACCTCAATTTGTGCCCCATTTTCTACCTCATTTCCTCCATTTTAGGCCCAAATTTCACCTCATTTTGAGCCCCATTGTTCCCCATTTTCTGCCCCATTTTAGGTCCAAATTTCACCCCACTTTCTGCCCCATTTCTCCCCATTTTAGGCCCCAAATTTCACCCCTTTTTCTGCCCCATTTTAGGTCCAAATTTCACCCAATTTTCTGCCCCACTCGCCCCATTTTAGGCCCAAATTTCACCTCATTTTGAGCCCCATTTTTCCCCATTTTCTGCCCCATTTTAGGCCCCAAATTTCACCCCATTTTCTGCCCCAGTTTCCCCATTTTAGGCCCAAATTTCACCCCATTTTCTGCCCCATTTTAGGCCCCAAATTTCACCCCATTTTGAGCCCCATTTTCCCCCATTTTAGGCCCAAATTTCACCCCATTTTCTGTCCCATTTTTCCCCATTTTAGGCCCAAATTTCACCCCATTTTCTGCCCCAGTTTCCCCATTTTCCACCCCATTTTCTGCCCCATTTCTGTCATTTTAGGCCCCAAATTTCACCCCATTTTGAGCCCCATTTTCCCCCATTTTAGGCCCAAATTTCACCCCATTTTAGGCCCAAATTTCACCCCATTTTCTGCCCCATTTTAGGCCCAAATTTCACCCCATTTTCTGCCCCATTTTTCCCCATTTTAGGCCCCAAATTTCACCCCTTTTTCTGCCCCATTTTAGGCCCAAATTTCACCCCATTTTCTGCCCCAGTTTCCCCATTTTAGGCCCCAAACTTCCCCCCATTTTCTGCCCCATTTTAGGCCCAAATTTTACCCCATTTTCTGCCCCACTGATCCCCATTTTCCACCCCATTTTCTGCCCCATTTCTATCATTTCAGGCCCCAAATTTCACCCCCTTTTCTGCCTCATTTTAGGCCCCAATTTCACCCCATTTTCTGCCCCACTCACCCCATTTTAGGCCCAAATTTCACCCCATTTTGAGCCCCATTTTTCCCCATTTTCTGCCCCATTTTAGGCCCAAATTTCACCCCATTTTCTGCCCCATTTTTCCCCATTTTAGGCCCAAATTTCACCCCATTTTCTGCCCCAGTTTTCCTCATTTTAGGCCCAAATTTCACCCCATTTTCTGCCCCATTTTAGGCCCAAATTTCACCCCATTTTGAGCCCCATTTTAGGCCCAAATTTCACCCCATTTTCTGCCCCATTTTCCCCCATTTTAGGCCCCAAATTTCACCCCTTTTTCTGCCCCATTTTAGGCCCAAATTTCACCCCATTTTGAGCCCCATTTTCCCCATTTTAGGTCCAAATTTCACCCCATTCTCCCCACATTTCACCCCACAGCTCCCCACATTCTGCCCCATCTTGTACCTCAAATTCTGCCCCATTTTCCCCACTTTAGGCCCCAAATTTGGCCCCACTTCCCACCCCCATATCTCCGCCACCTTACACCCGATCCGCCCCACATTTCACCCCATAGCTCCCCACCCCCTGCCCCACCCCCCACCCCAACCCCAGCCCCATTGCTCCCCATTTTCTACCCCAATTCCCACCCCATTACCCCCAACTCCTCCCCCCATATCTCCACCATTTTACACCCGACCCGCCCCACATTTCACCCCATAGCTCCCCACCCCCTGCCCCACCCCCCACCCCAACCCCAGCCCCATTCCCCCACATTAGGCCCCAAATTTGGCCCAACTTCCAACCCCCATATCTCCGCCATCTCACATCCGATCCGCCCCATATTTGGACCCATAGCTCCCCCCCCTCTGCCCCACAGATCCCCCCCACCTCGTTGAGGAAATCCTCCAGGTCGGCCAGGATGCGGAGGTAGAAGCGCGGGGTCCCCCCCCCGTCCCCCACCACCCCCCGGGCCTTGGCCCAGGCCCGGCCCAGCCCCTCGAATTCCTCCAGGCAGCGCGGGACGTCCCGGATCTTCATGGCGTTCCGGAGGGAGCGGATCAGGCCCGACAGCTCCTCGAACCTGGGGGACATGGGGGTCACAATGGGGGGAGATGTGGGGCAGTGAGTGGGGAGAAAACTGGGCGAAAATCGGGTGAAAATTGGGCGAAAATCGGGCGAAAATGGGGCGAAAATGGGGCGAAAATGGGGCGAAAATGGGGCGAAAATGGGGCGAAAATGGGGCGAAATATGGTGGAAAAATTGGGCTCTAAAGTGGAGCAAATGGGGCACAAAATGGGGGGAAATTTGGGCCTAAAATATGGGGAAAATGGGGCAGAAAATGAGGGGAAATTTGGGGCCTAAAGTGGCAAAAATGGGGCAGAAAATGGGGCTGGAAATGGGGAAAAATGGGGCAGAAAATGAGGGGAAATTTGGGGCCTAAAAGGGGGCAAATGGGGCAGAAAATGGGGAAAAATGGGGCAGAAAATGGGGTAGAATTTGGGGCCTAAAGTGGTGGAAATGGGGCAGAAAATGGGGAGCAAAATGGGGTGAAATTTGGGCCTAAAATGGGGGAAATGGGGCAGAAAATGGGGGGAAATTTGGGCCTAAAGTGAAGAAAATGGGGCAGAAAATGGGGTGAAATTTGGGGCTTAAAAGGGGGAAAATGGGGCACAAAATGGGGAAAAATGGGGCAGAAAATGGGGGAAATTTAGGCCTAAAATATGGGGAAAATGGGGCAGAAAATGAGGGGAAATTTGGGGTCTAAAGTGGCAAAAAATGGGGCAGAAAATGGGGCTGGAAACGGGGAAAAACGGGGCAGAAAATGAGGGGAAATTTGGGGCCTAAAAGGCGGAAAATGGGGCAGAAAATGGGGCTGGAAATTTGGGGCCTAAACTGGTGGAAATGGGGCAGAAAATGGGGAGCAAAATGGGGTGAAATTTGGGCCTAAAATGGGGCAAATGGGGCAGAAAATGGGGGGAAATTTGGGCCTAAAATATGGGGAGAACGGGGCAGAAAATGAGGGGAAATTTGGGGTCTAAAGTGGCAAAAATGGGGCAGAAAATGGGGCTGGAAATCGGGAAAAGTGGGGCAGAAAATGAGGTGGAATTTGGGGCCTAAAAGGGGGAAAATGGGGCAGAAAATGGGGTGAAATTTGGGGCCTAAAATGGGGAAAATGGGGCAGAAAATGTGGAGCAAAATGGGGTGAAATTTGGGGCCTAAAGTGGAGGAAATGGGGCAGAAAATGGGGTGAAATTTGGGGCCTAAAAGGGGGAAAATGGGGCACAAAATGGGGAAAAATGGGGCAGAAAATGGGGGGAAATTTAGGCCTAAAATATGGGGAAAATGGGGCAGAAAATGAGAGGAAATTTGGGGTCTAAAGCGGCAAAAATGGGGCAGAAAATGGGGCTGGAAACGGGGAAAAATGGGGCAGAAAATGAGGTGAAATTTGGGGCCTAAAAGGGGGCAAATGGGGCAGAAAATGGGGTGAAATTTGGGGCCTAAAATGGGGAAAATGGGGCAGAAAATGGGGAGCAAAATGGGGTGAAATTTGGGGCCTAAAGTGGAGGAAATGGGGCAGAAAATGAGGGGAAATTTGGGGCCTAAAGTGAAGAAAATGGGGCAGAAAATGGGGTGAAATTTGGGGCCTAAAAGGGGGAAAATGGGGCAGAAAATGGGGAAAAATGGGGCAGAAAATGGGGGGAAATTTGGGCCTAAAATATGGGGAGAATGGGGCAGAAAATGAGGGGAAAATTGGGGCCTAAAGTGGCAAAAATGGGGCAGAAAATGGGGTGAAATTTGGGGCCTAAAATGGGGCAGAAAATGGGGAAAAATGGGGCAGAAAATGGGGTGGAATTTGGGGCCTAAAATGGGGAAAATGGGGCAGAAAATGGGGAAAAATGGGGAGCAAAATGAGGTGAAATTTGGGGCCTAAAATGGGGCAGAAAATGGGGAAAAATGGGGCAGAAAATGAGGTGAAATTTGGGGCCTAAAATGGAAAAAATGGGGCAGAAAATGGGGGGAAATTTGGGCCTAAAATATGGGGAGAACGGGGCAGAAAATGAGGGGAAATTTGGGGCCTAAAGTGGGGAAAATGGGGCAGAAAATGGGGAGAAATTTGGGGCATAAAATGGAGAAAATGGGGCAGAAAATGGGGGGAAATTTGGGGCCTAAAATGGAAGAAATGGGGCAGAAAATGGGTGGAAATTTGGGCCTAAAATGGAGAAAATGGGGCAGAAAATGGGGAGCAAAATGGTGGGAAATTTGGGGCCTAAAATGGGGAAAACGGGGTAGAAAATTGGGTGAAATTTAGGGTCTAAAGTGGCAAAAATGGGGCAGAAAATGGGGCTGGAAACGGGGAAAAATGGGGCAGAAAATGGGGTGGAATTTGGGGCCTAAAATGGGGAAAACGGAGCAAAAAATGGGGGGAAATTTGGGGCCTAAAATGGGGAAAATGGGGCAAAAGATGGGGGGAAATTTGGGGCCTAAAATGGGGAAAATGGGGCAGAAAATGGGGCTGGAAATTTGGGCCTAAAGTGGTGGAAATGGGGCAGAAAATGGGGCACAAATTGAGATGAAATTTGGGGCCTAAACTGGAACAAATGGGGCAGAAAATGGGGTGAAATTTGGGGCCTAAAATACGGGGAGAATGGGGCAGAAAATGGGGGGAAATTTGGGGCCTAAAGTGGCAAAAATGGTGTAGAAAATGGGGCTGGAAACGGGGAAAAATGGGGCAGAAAATGAGGGGAAATTTGGGGCCTAAAAGGGGGCAAATGGGGCAGAAAATGGGGAAAAATGGGGAGCAAAATGAGGTGAAATTTGGGGCCTAAAATGGGGCAGAAAATGGGGAAAAATGGGGCAGAAAATGAGGTGAAATTTGGGGCCTAAAATGGAAAAAATGGGGCAGAAAATGGGGGGAAATTTGGGCCTAAAGTGGAGGAAATGGGGCAGAAAATGGTGGGAAATTTGGGCCTAAAATATGGGGAAAATGGGGCAGAAAATGAGGGGAAATTTGGGGTCTAAAGCGGCAAAAATGGGGCAGAAAATGGGGTGAAATTTGGGGCCTAAAATGGAGAAAACAGGGCAGAAAATGGGGAGCAAAATGGGGTGAAATTTGGGGCCTAAAATGGAAGAAATGGGGCAGAAAATGGGGGGAAATTTGGGCCTAAAATGGAGAAAATGGGGCAGAAAATGGGGAGCAAAATGGGGTGAAATTTGGGGCCTAAAATGGGGAAAACGGGGTAGAAAATGGGGGGAAATTTGGGCCTAAAGTGGCAAAAATGGGGCAGAAAATGGGGCTGGAAACGGGGAAAAATGGGGCAGGAAATGAGGTGAAATTTGGGGCCTAAAAGGGGGAAAATGGGGCAAAAAATGGGGTGAAATTTGGGGCCTAAAGTGGGGAAAAATGGGGCGTAAAATGGGGTGGAATTTGGGGCCTAAAGTGGAAGAAATGGGGCAGAAAATGGGGTGGAATTTGGGGCCTAAAAGGGGGAAAATGGGGCAAAAAATGGGGGGAAATTTGGGGCCTAAAGTGGAAGAAATGGGGCAGGAAATGGGGGGAAATTTGGGCCTAAAATGGGGCTCAATGGGGCAGGAAATGGGGCAGGAAATGGGGCTCAATGGGGCGGAATTCGGGGCCCAATGTGGGGCAGAATGGGGGGAGCTATGGGGGGAAATGTGGGGGGAATGGGGCAGGAAATGGGGGGCGATTTGGGGCCTAAAATGGGGCAGATTTGGGTTGAGATGTGGGGTGAAGGTTGGGGTTGGTATGGGGCCGCTATGGGGCAGATGTGGGGCAGATGTGGGGCTGCTATGGGGCAGCTATGGGGCAGAACATGAGCTACTTATGGGTCAAACATGGGGGGGTTTGGGGGGCCGGATGTGGGGCGGGATATGGGGGATGTGTGGGGCAGATGTGGGGCTGCCCATGGGGATCTATGGGGCGCTATGGGGCAGCTATGGGGCAGAACATGAGCTACTTATGGGTCAAACATGGGGGGGTTTGGGGGGCGGGATGTGGGGCGGGATGTGGGGGATGTGTGGGGCAGATGTGGGGCTGCCCATGGGGAGCTATGGGGCGCTATGGGGCACTTATGGGGCAGAACATGAGCTACTTATGGGTCAAACATGGGGGGGTTTGGGGGGCGGGATGTGGGGCGGGATATGGGGAACATGTGGGGCCGCTATGGGGCAGATGTGGGGCAGCTATGGGGCCACTATGGGGCAGCTATGGGGCAGAACATGAGCTCCTTATGGGTCAAACATGGGGGGGTTTGGGGGGCGGGATGTGGGGCGGGATATGGGGGATGTGTGGGGCAGATGTGGGGCTGCCCATGGGGATCTATGGGGCGCTATGGGGCAGCTATGGGGCAGAACATGAGCTACTTATGGGTCAAACATGGGGGGGTTTGGGGGGCAGGATGTGGGGTGGGATATGGGGAACATGTGGGGCCGCTATGGGGCAGATGTGGGGCAGCTATGGGGCCACTATGGGGCAGCTATGGGGCAGAACATGAGCTCCTTATGGGTCAAACATGGGGGGGTTTGGGGGGCGGGATGTGGGGCGGGATATGGGGGATGTGTGGGGCAGATGTGGGGCTGCCCATGGGGATCTATGGGGCGCTATGGGGCAGCTATGGGGCAGAACATGAGCTACTTATGGGTCAAACATGGGGGGGTTTGGGGGGCGGGATGTGGGGCGCGATATGGGGAACATGTGGGGCCGCTATGGGGCAGCTATGGGGCAGAACATGAGCTCCTTATGGGTCAAACATGGGGGGGTTTAGGGGGCGGGATGTGGGGTGGGATATGGGGGATGTGTGGGGCAGATGTGGGGCTGCCCATGGGGATCTATGGGGCGCTATGGGGCAGCCCCACGGCCTCACCGCTTGTCCCGGGCGCTGCGCACGACGCGTTTCGTGTCCTCCTCATCCTCACTGAGCAGCAGGGGCCTGGGGGGCAGCGGCAGCTATGGGGCAGCCCCATAGATCCCGCCCCATAGCTCCCAGCCCCATAGGTTCAACCCCATAGATCCCTGCCCCATAGATCCTGAGCTGTAGGTCCCAACCCCATAGGTTCTATTCAGCCCCATAGGTTCTACCCCATAGATCTCGGCCCCATAGATCCTGACCCATAGGTCCCAGCCCCATAGATTCAACCCCATAGATCTCAGCCCCATAGATCCCGCCCCATAGCTCCCAGCCCCATAGATTCAACCCCATAGATCTCGGCCCCATAGATCCTGCCCCATAGCTCCCAGCCCCATAGATTCAACCCCATAGATCCCAGCCCCATAGATCCCGCCCCATAGCTCCCAGCCCCATAGATTCAACCCCATAGATCCCAGCCCCATAGCTCCCAGCCCCATAGATTCAACCCCATAGATCCCAGCCCTATAGATCCTGACCCATAGATCCCAGCTCCATAGGTTCTATTCAGCCCCATAGATTCTACCCCATAGATCTCAGCCCCACAGATCTCAGCCCCATAGGTCCTAGTTCCATAGGTTCTATTCAGCCCCATAGATTCTACCCCACAGATCTCAGCCCCATAGAATCCCCCAACCCCATAGATTCTATTCAGCCCTATAGATCCTACCCCATAGATCCCGCCCCATAGATCCCGCCCCATAGATCCCGACCTGCAGGTCCCAACCCCATAGGTTCTATTCAGCCCCATAGATCCTACCCCATAGATCCCAGCCCCATAGATCCCAGCCCATAGCTCCCAGCCCCATAGATTCAACCCCATAGATCCCTGCCCCATAGATCCTGAGCTGTAGGTCCCAACCCCATAGATTCTATTCAGCCCCATAGATTCTACCCCACAGATCTCAGCCCCATAGATCCCGCCCCATAGGTCCCAGCCCCATAGATTCAACCCCATAGATCTCAGCCCCATAGATCCCGCCCCATAGATTCAACCCCATAGATCTCAGCCCCATAGATCCCGCCCCATAGCTCCCAGCCCCATAGATTCAACCCCATAGATCCCAGCCCCACAGATCCTGAGCTGTAGGTCCCAACCCCATAGGTTCTATTCAGCCCCATAGATTCTACCCCATAGATCTCGGTCCCATAGATCCCGCCCCATAGCTCCCAGCCCCATAGATTCAACCCCATAGATCTCAGCCCCATAGATCCTGCCCCGTAAGTCCCAGCCCCATAGATTCAACCCCATAGATCTCAGCCCCATAGATCCCGCCCCATAGATTCAACCCCATAGATCTCAGCCCCATAGATCCCGACCCATAGCTCCCAGCCCCATAGATTCAACCCCATAGATCCCTGCCCCATAGATTCAACCCCATAGATCCCTGCCCCATAGATCCTGAGCTGTAGGTCCCAACCCCATAGGTTCTATTCAGCCCCATAGATTCTACCCCATAGATCTCGGCCCCATAGGTCCCAGCCCCATAGATCCTGCCCCATAGATCCCAGCCCCATAGATCATTCCCTATAGGTCCCTGCCCCACAGATTCTATTCAGCCCCACAAATCCAACCCTACAGTTCTCAGCCCCATAGATCCCGCCCCATAGGTCCCAGCCCCATAGATTCAACCCCATAGATCTCAGCCCCATAGATCCTGACCCATAGGTCCCAGTTCCATAGGTTCTATTCAGCCCCACAGATCCCACCCCATAGATCTCAGCCCCATAGGTCCCAGCCCCATAGGTCCTGCCCCATAGATCCCAGCCCCATAGATCCCGCCCCATAGATCCCGACCTGCAGGTCCCAACCCCTTGGGTTCTATTCAGCCCCATAGATCCCAACCCCATAGATCTCAGCCCCATACATCTCAGCCCTATAGATCCTGACCCATAGATCCCAGTTCCATAGGTTCTATTCAACCCCATAGATCCCGCCCCATAGATCTCAGCCCCATAGATCCCAGCCCCACAGATCCTGCCCCATAGATCCCTGCCCCATAGATCATTCCCTATAGGTCCCTGCCCCACAGATTCTATTCAGCCCCACAAAGCCAACCCTACAGTTCTCAGCCCCATAGATCCCGCCCCATAGGTCCCAGCCCCATAGATTCAACCCCATAGATCCTGACCCATAGGTCCCAGTTCCATAGGTTCTATTCAGCCCCACAGATCCCACCCCATAGATCTCAGCCCCATAGGTCCCAGCCCCATAGGTCCTGCCCCATAGATCCCAGCCCCATAGATCCCGCCCCATAGATCCCGACCTGCAGGTCCCAACCCCTTGGCTTCTATTCAGCCCCATAGATCCCAACCCCATAGATCTCAGCCCCATACATCTCAGCCCTATAGATCCTGACCCATAGATCGCAGGTCCATAGGTTCTATTCAACCCCATAGATCCCGCCCCATAGATCTCAACCCCATAGGTCCCAGCCCCATAGATCCTGCCCCATAGATCCCAGCCCCATAGATCCCAGCCCCATAGATCATTCCCTATAGGTCCCTGCCCCACAGATTCTATTCAGCCCCACAAATCCAACCCTACAGTTCTCAGCCCCATAGATCCCGCCCCATAGGTCCCAGCCCATAGATCCCGCCCCATAGATCCCAGCTCCATAGGTCCAGCCCCATAGATCTCAGCCCTATAGATCCCGACCCATAAGTCCTAGTTCCATAGGTTCTATTCAGCCCCATAGATCCTACCCCATAGATCTCAGCCCCATAGGTCCCAGCCCCATAGATCCTGCCCCATAGATCCCAGCCCTATAGACTCCACTCACCCCACAGATCCAGCTCCATAGATCCCAGCCCTATAGCTCCTCACCCATAGAACCCACCCAGCCCCATAGATCCTACCCCATAGATCCCAGCCCTATAGACTCCACTCACCCCATAGATCCAGCCCCATAGATCCCAGCCCCATAGCTCCTGACCCATAGAACCCCCCAGCCCCATAGATCCCAGCCCTATAGCTCCTGACCCATAGAACCCCCCAGCCCCATAGATCTTACCCCATAGATCCCAGCCCTATAGATTCCACTCACCCCACAGATCCAGCCCCATAGATCCCAGCGCTATAGCTCCTGACCCATAGAACCCGCCAGCCCCATAGATCCCACCCCATAAATCTCAGCCCCATAGAACCTGACCCATAGAACCCCTCAAACCGCCATTTCCTCCCATTCTATGGGGCAGCCCCACAGATCCCGCCCCACAAGTGACTCCAAAAACCCCCAAATTTGACCCCAAAACCCCCAAATTCGCCCCCAAAACCCCAATTTCGACCCCAAAATCCCATCTCCTCCCATTCTATGGGGCTGCCCCACAGATCCCGCCCCACAAGTGACTCCAAAACCCCCCAAATTCACCCCCAAAACCCCCAATTTCCCCCCAAAACGCCTCCCCCTTCCATTCTATGGGGCGTTAACCCCCCGCTATGGGGCTGCCCCATAGATCCCGCCCCACAAGTGGCTCCAAAAACCCCCAAATTTGACCCCAAAACCCCCAAATTCGCCCCCAAACCCCCAATTTCGACCCCAAAATCCCATCTCCTCCCATTCTATGGGGCAGCCCCACAGATCCCGCCCCACAAGTGACTCCAAAACCCCCCAAATTCGCCCCCAAAAACCCCAATTTCGCCCCCAAAACCGCCCAATTTCCCCCCAAACCGCCCATTTCCCCCCGTTCTATGGGTCGGCCCCCCAGGTGTGGGGCTGCCCCCCAAGTGGCCTCACTTGCCGTAGGCCCCGCCCGCGGGTTTGGGGGCGGGTTCGTCCCCCGAGGCCGAGGATTCTGATTCGCTGTCGGAGCCGGTGGTGAAGAAACGAGACATGGCGGGGAGGGGCGGGGCCGGGGGGCGGGGCCTGGGGGGAAAGGGGCGGAGTCAATGGGGGGGGTGGTCTAGAGGGGGTGGGGTCAAAAGGGGGGCGGGGGGCGGGGTCAAAGGGGGGTGGGGCCAAGGGCGGGGGGTGGGGCCAAGGGCGGGGGGTGGGGCCAAGGGCGGGGGGTGGGGCCAAGGGCGGGGGGTGGGGCCAAGGGCGGGGGGTGGGGCCAAGGGCGGGGGGTGGGGCCAAGGGCGGGGGGTGGGGCCAAGGGCGGGGGGTGGGGCCAAGGGCGGGGGGTGGGGCCAAGGGCGGGGGGTGGGGCCAAGGGCGGGGGGTGGGGCCAAGGGCGGGGGGTGGGGCCAAGGGCGGGGGGTGGGGCCAAGGGCGGGGGGTGGGGCCAAGGGCGGGGGGTGGGGCCAAGGGCGGGGGGTGGGGCCAAGGGCGGGGGGTGGGGCCAAGGGCGGGGGGTGGGGCCAAGGGCGGGGGGTGGGGCCAAGGGCGGGGGGTGGGGCCAAGGGCGGGGGGTGGGGCCAAGGGCGGGGGGGCGGGGCCAAGGGCGGGGGGCGGGGCCAAGGGCGGGGGGCCAAAGAGTGGGGGGTGGGGCCCATGGGTGGGGGGGGGAGTGGAGCCCATGGGGGGGGGGGGGGGTGGGGCCAGCAATGGGGCAAGGGGGGGGGGTGGAGCCAAAAGGGGGCGGGGTCAAAGAGGGGGGTGGGGCCAAGGGGGGGTGGGGCCAAGGGGGGGTGGGGCCAAGGGGGGGTGGGGTCAGCAATGGGGCAATGGAGGGGGTGGGGTCAATGGGGGGGGTGGGGTCAATGGGGGGGTGGGGCCAAGGGGGGGGCCAAAGGGGGGGGTGGGGCCAGCAATGGGGCAATGGGGGGGTGGGGCCAAAGGGGGGGCGGGGTCAAAGGGGGGTGGGGTCAAAGGGGGGTGGGGTCAGCAATGGGGCAATGGAGGGGGTGGGGCCAATGGGGGGGTGGGGCCAATGGGGGGTGGGGCCAATGGGAGGAGGGGGGGCGGGGCCAACAGGGGGAGAGGGGTGGGGCCAATGGGAAGGGGGTGGGGCCAATGGGGAACCCCCCAAATTTCACCCCCCCCACCAAACCCCTCAAATCTCAGCCCCAAAAAGCCCCAAATTTCAGACCCAAAAAACCCAAAATTTGACCCCCAAAATGCCCCAATTTTGACCCAAAACGCCCCCAATTTTCAGACCCAAATCCACCAAAATTTGACCCGCAAAAACACCCCAAATTTGACCCAAAAAACCCCCAAATTTGACCCTAAATCCCCTCAAATTTCAGACCCCAAAACCCCCAAATTTGACCCAAAAACCCCTCAAGTTTCAGACCCAAAAAACCTCAAATTTGGCCCAAAAAAGCCCCAAATTTCAGACCCAAAAAAGCCCCAAATTCAGACCCAAAAAAGCCCCAAATTTGACCCAAAAAAACCCTCAAATTTCAGACCCAAAAACCCCCAAATTCACCCCAAAAGCCCCCAAATTTCAGACCCCAAAACCCCAAATTTTGACCCAAAAAACCCCCAAATTTCAGACCCAAAAAACCCCAAATTTAGACCCAAAAAAACCCTCAAATTTGACCCCAAAAAAGCCTCAAATTTCAGACCCAAAAACCCTCAAATTTGACCCAAAAAAGCCCAAATTTCAGACCCAAAAAACCCCAAATTCGACCCCAAAAAGCCACAAAATTCAGACCCAAAAATCCCCAAATTCACCCCAAAAAACCCTCAATTTTAGGCCCCAAAAACCTCAAATTCAACCCCCAAAAAGCCACAAATTTCAGACCCAAACCCGCCCAAATTTGACCCAAAAACCCCCACGAAATTTTCGACCCCCAAACCCCCAAATCCACCCCAAAAAGCCCCAAATTTTGACCCAAAAACCCCCGAATTCACCCCAAAATTCCCATTTTCCCCAAAACCCCCAATTTTCGCCCCAAAAATCCCCCGCGTGCCAAAAACCTCCAATTTCACCCCAAAAAAAGCCCCAAAATCCCCATTTTTCCCCCCAAACCCCAATTTTGCCCCAAACCGCGCGATTTTCACCCAAAAAGCCCCAAATTTGCCCAAAAAAAAACCAAATTCACCCAAAAAACCCCAAATTTGACCCCAAAAGGCCCCAAATTGACCCAAAAAGCCGCAATTTCACCCCAAAAAAGCCACAAACAACTCACACGAGGTTGGAAAAAGGGCTGGGATGCGGAAGTGACGTCACTTCCGGTGAGCCGCAGTCATTCCCCGCCACTTCCGGCGCGCTCGCGGGGGTTGGCGGGAAAACGAGTCCGGAAATTGGCGGGAAAACCAAAAATCGAGGGTTTAAAGCGAATAAATCGATTAAATCGAATAAAAATCGATTAAAAATCATAATTAATCGAGTTTAATTCAATTAATAAATATAATTAAGAGCTTTAGGATCAAAAATCACCAATTTCAGCCCCAAAATCCCCACATTCGGCCCAAAAAGCAACAAAATCGAGCCCAAAACGCCCAATTGAGGCCTAAAAGGCCCAATTGAGGCCTAAATGATCAATTTGAGGCCTAAAAGGCCCAAATTTGGGCCCTGAAAGTGGCGAATTTGAGGCAAAAAGCCCCAATTTAAGTCCCCAAAACACCCAATTTCACCCCAAAAAAAGTTTCGCCACAAAACTGATAAATTTGGGCCCCAAAAGCCTCAATTTCGGCCCAAAAAGCCCCAATTTGAGGTCTAAAAGGCCCCAATCTGAGGCCTAAAATGCGTCGGGTTTGGCCCCAAAATGGCGCCTCCAGGAGCCCCAATTTTGGGCTTTTTCACCCCAATTTCCTCATAAAATTAACTTAAAAACCCCTTTTTTTGGTCATAAAGGAGTTTAGGCCTCAAATTTGTTGCTTTTTGGGTTAAAATTGCGACTTTTTGGGGTGAAATTGGGGATTTTTGAGGTCAAACTTTTTTGAGGTGAAATTGGGGGTTTTGGGGACCCAAATTGGGGCTTTTTACCTCAAATTTGTCGCATTTTGGGGCCCAAATTTGGCCTTTTAGGCCTCAAATTGGATCTTTTAGGCCTCAAATTTCTCTCTTTTTGGGTTAAAATTGCGACTTTTTGGGGTGAAATTTGCAGTTTTGAGCTGAAACCTTTTTGGGGTGAAATTGGGGGGTTTTGGGGACCCAAATTGGGGCTTTTTACCTCAAATTTGTCGCATTTTGGGGCCCAAATTTGGCCTTTTAGGCCTCAACTTCGGTCTTTAAGCCTCAAACTGGAGCTTTTAGGCCTCAAATCTCTCTCCTTTTGGGTTAAAATTGGGACTTTTTGGGGTGAAATTGGGGATTTTTGAGGCAAAACTTTTTCGGGGTGAAATTGGGGGGTTTTGGGGACCCAAATTGGGGCTTTTTACCTCAAATTTGTCACATTTTGGGGCCCAATTTTGCCCTTTTAGGCCTCAAATTGATCCTTTTAGGCCTCAACTTGAGCCTTTAGGCCTCAAATCGGGGCCTTTTAGGCCTCAAATTTCTCTCTTTTTGGGTTAAAATTGCGACTTTTTGGGATGAAATTCGGGATTTTTGAGGTAAAACTTTTTTGGGGTGAAATTGGGGGGTTTTGGGGACCCAAATTGGGGCTTTTTACCTCAAATTTGTCGCATTTTGGGCCTCAAATTTGAGCCTTTTAGGCCTTAAATTGACCCTTTTAGGCCTCAACTTGAGCCTTTAGGCCTCAAATTGGAGCTTTTAGGCCTCAATTTTCTCTCTTTTTGGGTTAAAATTGCGACTTTTTGGGGTGAAATTGGGGATTTTTGAGGTAAAACTTTTTTGGGGTGAAATTGGGGGGTTTTGGGGACTCAAATTGGGGCTTTTTACCTCAAATTTGTCGCATTTTGGGGCCCAAATTTGCCCTTTTAGGCCTCAACTTGGGCCTTTAAGCCTCAAATCGGGGCCTTTTAGGCCTCAAATTTGGGCCTTTTTGGGTCAAAATTTGGCCCCCGGGAGCCCCGATTTTGCCGTTTTTGGCCCCAAATCTTCACTTGGGGGTCAATGTGTGGGGCAGAGGAGGCCGTGGGTCCCCATGGCGGCCGCCCCCGCCCCCGCGATCCCCACGGCCGCCGTCACCGCCGCCACCGTCACCGCCAGGGCCCGAGAGCCCGGATCCACCTGCAATGGGGTCGGAGCTATGGGGCGGACCCATAGATGTGTGGGGCAGGGGGGTGTGGGGGGTTTGGGGGTGGAAATTGGGGGGTTTTGGGGGGGAATTTGGGGGTTTGGGGTCCGTTTTAGGCCTCAATTCCTGCCCCATTGAGCCCCATTTCCTGCCCCATTGATCCCCAAATCCTGCCCCATTGATCCCCATTTTCTGCCCCATTTCCTGCCCCATTGATCCCCAAATTCTGCCCCATTGATCCCCATTTTAGGCCCCAAATTGCCCCCCATTTCCTGCCCCATTCCCCCCACATTTCACCCCATAGCTCCCCCCATTCTGCCCCACATTGGGCTCCAAATCCTGCCCCATTGATCCCCATTTTCTGCCCCATTGATCCCCATTTTCTGCCCCATTGATCCCCATTTTCTGCCCCATTTTCTGCCCCATTGATCCCTATTTTCTGCCCCATTTTAGGCCCCAAATTGCCCCCCATTTCCTGCCCCATTCCCCCCACATTTCACCCCATAGCTCCCCACATTCTGCCCCACATTGGGCCCCAAATTCCGCCCCATTGATCCCCATTTCCTGCCCCATTTTCTGCCCCCTTTGCCCCATTTTAGGCCCCAAATTCCACCCCATTGTTCCCCATTTCCCACCACCCATTGCCCATATATGGAACCACCCCAGGCTCCGCCCCCTTTACCCCGAGGCCCCGCCCCTTTACTCCCATGGCCACGCCCCCACTCTCCCCCCCCACCCTCCCCCATTGCCCATATATGGAACCCACCCCAGGCTCCACCCCTTTACCCCCCATTGCCCATATATGGAACCACCCCAGGCTCCACCCCCTTTACCCCGAGGCCCCGCCCCTTTACCCCCATGGCCACGCCCCCCACTCTCCCCCACCCCCCATTGCCCATATATGGAACCCAACGAAGGCTCCACCCCTTTACCCCTGCGGCCACGCCCCTTTACCCCCCATGGCCACGCCCCCCAGTCTTCCCCCCCATTGCCCATATATGGAACCACCCAGGGCTCCGCCCCCTCTACCCCGAGGCCCCGCCCCTTTGCCCTCCCATGGCCACGCCCCCCACTCTCCCCCCCCCATTGCCCATATATGGAACCCAATGAAGGCTCCGCCCCTTTACCCCCATTGCCCATATATGGAACCACCCCAGGCTCCACCCCCTCTGAGGCCCCGCCCCTTTACCAACCCAGTGGCCACGCCCCCCACTCTCCCCCCCCCCCCATTGCCCATATATTGAACCACCCAGGGCTCCGCCCCCTTTACCCCGAGGCCCCGCCCCTTTACCCCCCATGGCCACGCCCCCCACACTCCCCCCCCCCCTTGCCCATATATGGAACCCACCCCAAGGCTCCACCCCTTTACCCCCCGAGGCCCCGCCCCTTTACCCCCACGGCTACGCCCCCCACCCCCCCCCCCATTGCCCATATATGGAACCACCCCAGGCTCCGCCCCCTTTACCCCGAGGCCCCGCCCCTCTACTCCCCCATGGCCACACCCCCATTGTTCCCGCCCCTTTACCCCGCTCCCCATGCCCATATATGGCGGTGGCCCCGCCCACCTGCTCGGCCACATTGAGGTAGCAGTTCCCGTAGGCCACGCCCCCCAGCAGCCCCTCCCAGCCAATCAGGGCGAAGGCCACGCCCACCCCGGGCAGCAGCGGCGGCTTCAGCGCGGCGGCCAATAGGAGAGCGGCGTTCAGCGCCTGGGGGCGGGGCCAGGGAAAGGCGCCGCTTTAGCCCCACCCCATAGGCCCCCGCCCCATGGATTCTATGGGGCAGCCCCATTGACCCCATTGCCCCCCAGCCCCACAGGTTCCATGGGGCAGCCCCACTGACCCCGTTGCCCCCCAGACCCATGGATTCTATGGGGCAGCCCCATCGGCCCCCAGCCCCATTGACCCCATTGATCTATGGGGCAGCCCCATTGACCCCCCAGCCCCACAGACCCATGGGGCAGCCCCATTGATCCCATTGACTCCCCAGATCTATGGGGCAGCCCCATTGACCCCGTCGCCCCCCAGCCCCCCAGGTTCCATGGGGCAGCCCCATTGACCCCATTGCCCCCCAGCCCCACAGATCCATGGGGCAGCCCCATTGACCCCATTGCCCCCCAGCCCCCACATCCATGGGGCAGCCCCATTGACCCCGCCGCCCCCCAGCCCCACGGATTCCATGGGGCAGCCCCATTGACCCCATTGACTCCCCAGATCCATGGGGCAGCCCCATTGACCCCATTGACTCCCCAGATCCATGGGGCAGCCCCATTGACCCCGTTGTCCCCCAGCCCCACAGATCCATGGGGCAGCCCCATTGACCCCATTGCCCCCCAGCCCCACAGATCCATGGGGCAGCCCCATTGACCCCATTGACTCCCCAGATCCATGGGGCAGCCCCATTGACCCCGTTGCCCCCCAGCCCCACGGATTCCATGGGGCAGCCCCATTGATCCCATTGACTCCCCAGATCTATGGGGCAGCCCCATTGACCCCGTCGCCCCCCAGATTCTATGGGGCAGCCCCATTGACCCCATTGCCCCCCAGCCCCCAGATCCATGGGGCAGCCCCATTGACCCCATTGACTCCCCAGATCCATGGGGCAGCCCCATTGACCCCGCCGCCCCCCAGCCCCACGGATTCCATGGGGCAGCCCCATTGATCCCATTGACTCCCCAGATCTATGGGGCAGCCCCATTGACGCCATTGCCCCCCAGCCCCACAGATCCATGGGGCAGCCCCATTGACCCCATTGACTCCCCACATCCATGGGGCAGCCCCATTGGCCCCATTGACTCCCCAGATCCATGGGGCAGCCCCATTGGCCCCATTGACTCCCCAGATCCATGGGGCAGCCCCATTGACCCCATTGACTCCCCAGATCCATGGGGCAGCCCCATTGATCCCATTGACTCCCCAGATCCATGGGGCAGCCCCATTGACCCCATTGACTCCCCAGATCCATGGGGCAGCCCCATTGACCCCATTGACTCCCCAGATCCATGGGGCAGCCCCATTGACCCCATTGACTCCCCAGACCCATGGGGCAGCCCCATTGACCCCATTGCCCCCCAGCCCCACGGATCCATGGGGCAGCCCCACACCTGCAGCACGGGGAGGGCCCAGAGGCGCCGCAGCCGCACCCAGCGCAGGGAGGAGCGGGAAACGAAGACGCCGACCTGGTAGAGGAGCTGGAACCTGGGGGGCAGCCCCATAGATTGACCCACAAGTGACTCCTAGTGAGCCATAGAGACCCACAGGGACCCATAGGGACCCACAGAGACCCATAGGGACCATAGAGAGCCATAGAGACCCATAGGACCCATAGAGACCCATAGAGCCCATAGAGACCCATAGAGACCCATAGGGACCCATAGGGACCCATAGAGAGCCATAAAGACCATAGAGACCCATAGAGACCCATAGGACCCATAGAGCCCATAGAGACCCATAGGAACCATAGAGACCCATAGGGACCCATAGAGACCTATAGGGACCCATAGGGACTGATAGGAACCATAGAGACCCATAGAGACCCATAGAGACCCACAGAGACCCATAGGGACCCATAGAGACCCATAGAGACCCATAGGGACCCATACGGACCCATAGGGACCCATAGGAACCATAGAGACCCACAGAGACCCATAGAGACCCATAGGGACCCATAGAGACCCACAGAGACCCATAGGGACCCATGGGGACCCATAGGGACCCATAGGAACCATAGAGACCCACAGAGACCCATAGAGACCCACAGAGACCCATAGGGACCCATACGGACCCATAGGGACCCACAGAGACCCATAGGGACCCATAGAGACCACAGAGACCCACAGAGACCCATAGGGACCCATAGAGACCCATAGAGACCACAGAGACCCATAGAGACCCATAGAGACCACAGAGACCCACAGAGACCCATAGGGACCCATAGAGACCCATAGAGACCACAGAGACCCATAGAGACCCACAGAGACCCATAGGAACCCATAGGGACCCATAGAGCCCATAGAGACCCATAGGAACCATAGAGATCCATAGAGACCCATAGAGACCCATAGGGACCCATAGAGACCATAGAGACCCATAGGGACCCATAGGGACCCATACGGACCCATAGGGACCCACAGAGACCCATAGGGACCCATAGAGCCCCATAGGGACCCATAGGAACCATAGAGACCCATAGCAACCCATAGAGACCCATAGAAACCATAGAGACCCATAGGGACCCACAGAGACCCATAGGGACCCATAGAGACCCATAGGGACCCATACGGACCCATAGGGACCCATAGGAACCATAGAGACCCACAGAGACCCATAGAGACCCATAGGGACCCATAGAGACCCACAGAGACCCATAGGGACCCACAGAGACCATAGAGACCCATAGGGACCCATGGGGACCCATAGATCCTGACCCATAGGGACCCATAGAGACCCATAGGGACCCATAGGAACCCGCTATGGGGCGGGTTATGGGTCGCTATGGGGCAGCTGTGGGTCTCACCATCTGTATTGGTCGTTGTGGGTCAGGGAGGACGACGGGAACTCCAGGAGGTCCAGCTGGGGAAATGTGTGGGGCGGGACCCATAAGTGTGGGGCTGGACCCAGAGATCCTGCCCCATAGAGACACAGGCCCCCCAGCCCCATAGATCCCAACCCATAGATCCCCCAGCCCCATAGATCCTGCCCCATAGACCCACAGAGCCCCCAGCCCCATAGATCTAACGCCATAGACCCATAGACCCCCAGCCCCATAGATCCCACCCCATAGACCCATAGAGCCCCCAGCCCCATAGATTCCGCCCCATACACCCACAGAGCCCCCAGCCCCATAGATCCCACCCCATAGACCCCCCAGCCCCATAGATCTAACCCCATAGACCCCCAGCCCCATAGATCCAACCCCATAGACCCACAGAGCCCCCAGCCCCATAGATCCCACCCCATAGACCCATAGACCCCCAGCCCCATAGATCTCACCCCATAGACCCCCAGCCCCATAGGTCCCACCCCATAGACCCCCCAGCCCCATAGATCTCACCCCATAGACCCCCAGCCCCATAGATCCAACCCCATAGACCCATAGACCCCCCAGCCCCATAGATCCCACCCCATAGACCCACAGAGCCCCCAGCCCCATAGATCCCACCCCATAGACCCATAGACCCCCAGCCCCATAGATCCTGCCCCATAGACCCCCAGCCCCGTAGATCTCACCCCATAGACCCATAGACCCCCCAGCCCCATAGATCCTGCCCCATAGACCCCCAGCCCCATAGATGCCGCCCCATAGACCCCCAGCCCCATAGATCCCACCCCATAGACCCATAGACCCCCAGCCCCATAGACCCATAGACCCCCAACCCAATAGTTCCCACCCCATAGATCCCGCCCCACAGACCCTGCCCCACATCTCCTGCCCCACATCTCCTGCCCCATAGATCCCGCCCCACAGACCCTGCCCCACATCTCCTGCCCCATAGATCCCGCCCCACATCTCCTGCCCCACAGATCCTGCCCCACAGATCCCTCACCAGCCCCTGGTTGATCCAGTACTCCAGGAAATAGACGAGACCCAATGGGACGGCCGTGAGCACCGAGACCTGAGGGACCCAGGCGTCCGGTGACCCACGGGGACCCATAGGGACCATAGGGACCCATAGGGACCCATAGGAACCATAGAGACCCATAAAGACCATAGAGACCATAGAGACCATAGGGACCCATAGAGACCCATAGAGACCCATAAAGACCATAGAGCCCCATAGAGACCATAGGGACCCATAGAGACCATAGGGACCCATAGAGACCATAGGGACCCATAGGGACCCATAGCGACGCATAGAGACCCATAGAAACTGTAGTGACCCATAGACATCCATAAAGACCCATAGAGACCCATAGAGACCCATAAAAACCCATAGGGAGCCATAGGGACCATAGAGACCCATAGAGACCCATAGGGACCCATAGAGACCATAGGGACCCATAGAGACCATAGAGACCCATAGAGACCCATAGAGACCATAGAGACCCATAGAGACCCATAGAGACCCATAGGGACCCATAGGGACCCATAGAGACCCATAGAGACCATAGAGACCATAGAGACCCATAGAGACCCATAGGGACCCATAGAGACCATAGAGACCCATAGGGACCATAGAGACCCATAGAGACCCATAGGGACCATAGAGACCCATAGAGACCCATAGGGACCCATAGGAATCATAGAGACCATAGAGACCCACAGAAACTGTAGTGACCCATAGACACCCATAAAGACCCATAGAGACCCATAGAGACCATAGAGACCCATAGGGACCCATAGGGACCCATAGAGACCATAGAGACCATAGAGACCCATAGAGACCATAGACACCCATAGAGACCCATAGGGACCCATAGGGACCCATAGAGGCCCATAGAGACCCATAGAGACCATAGAGACCCATAGAGACCCATAGAGACCCATAGGGACCCATAGAGACCCATAGAGACCCATAGGGACCCATAGAGACCCATAGCAAAGGGACCCCGGCGTCCGGGCCCCACTGCTCACCTTGACCACGCCCCAGCGCTGCCCCACGGCCGGGGGGGGGAGGGGAGGCCCAGGGGGGGGCGGCAGCAGCAGGAAGTAACTGTGGGGGAGGGGTCAGAGCCATAGCCCCGCCCACATTGACCTATTGACCCCATTGACCCCCATTGACCCATTGACCCCATTGACCTCCATTGACCTCATTGACCCATTGACCCATTGACCCCATTGACCCCATTGACCCATTGACCCCATTGATCCCCATTGACCCATTGACCCCATTGACCCCCATTGACTCCCATTGACCCCCATTGACCCCCATTGACCCATTGACCTCCATTGACCCATTGACCCCATTGACCCATTGACCCCATTGACCTCCATTGACCCATTGACCTCATTGACCCCATTGACCCCATTGACCCCATTGACCCATTGACCCATTGACCCCATTGACCCCCATTGACCCATTGACCCCCATTGACCCATTGACCCATTGACCCATTGACCCCCATTGACCCATTGACCCATTGACCCATGACCCCATTGACCCATTGACCCCATTGACCCATTGACCCATTGACCCCCATTGACCCCATTGACCCCCATTGACCCCCATTGACCCCCATTGATCCCCATTGACCCCATTGACCCATTGACCCCATTGGCCCCATTGACCCCATTGACCCATTGACCCCATTGACCCCATTGACCTCATTGACCCCATTGACCCATTGACCCCATTGACCCATTGACCCCATTGACCCCATTGACCCCCATTGACCCCATTGACCCATTGACCCCATTGACCCATTGACCCCATTGACCCCATTGACCCATTGACCCCCATTGACCCCATTGCCCCCATCAACCCATTGACCCCACTGACCCCCATTGACCCCCATTGCCCCATTGACCCCATTGACCCCACTGACCCATTGGCCCCATTGACCCCATTGACCCATTGACCCATTGATCCCCATTGACCCCTACCTGGCCCCACTGATGGGGGGCAGGGCGAGGGCGGGCAGGAGGGCGTGGCCGTGGGGCAGCCCCGCCCCCCGCAGCGCCCCATAGAGCAGCGCCCCACACACGCCAGCCAGACCGGTACCCGAGGACCAGGCCGAGAGTCCCGATCTGTGGGGCAGACCCACACATTGAGCCACAGAGACACATAATGACCCATAGAGACCATAGAGACCATAGAGACCCACAGGGACCCATAGAGACCATAGAGACCCATAGGGACCATAGGGACCCATAGAGACCCATAGAGACCCATAGGGACCATAGGGACCCATAGAGACACCTAGGGACCCATAGATATCCATAGGCACCATAGGTACCCATAGGGACCCATAGAGACCCATAGGGACCCATAGAGACCCATAGAGACCATAGAGACCCACAGAGACCCACAGGGACCCATAGAGACCATAGAGACCATAGGGACCAAAGGGCCCATAGGGACCCATAGGGACCATAGAGACCATAGAGACCCATAGGGACCCATAGAGACCCATAGGGACCATAGAGACCCATAGAGACCCATAGAGACCCATAGGGACCCATAGAGACCCATAGAGACCCATAGGGACCCATAGAGACCATAGGGACCCATAGAGACCATAGAGACCCATAGAGACCCATAGAGACCCATAGAGACCATCGGGACCCATAGAGACCCATAGAGACCCATAGAGACCCATAGAGACCCATAGCGACCCATAGGGACCATAGGGACCCATAGAGACCCATAGGGACCATAGAGACCATAGAGACCCATAGGGACCCATAGGGACCATAGAGACCATAGAGACCCATAGAGACCCATAGGGACCCATAGAGACCCATAGAGACCATAGGGACCCATAGAGACCCATAGAGACCCATAGGGACCATAGGGACCCATAGAGACCCATAGAGACCCATAGGGACCCATAGAGACCATAGGGACCCATAGAGACCATAGAGACCCATAGAGACCCATAGAGACCATCGGGACCCATAGAGACCCATAGAGACCCATAGAGACCCATAGAGACCCATAGGGACCCATAGCGACCCATAGAGACCCATAGGGACCATAGGGACCCATAGGGACCCATAGAGACCCATAGGGACCCATAGAGACCATAGAGACCCATAGAGATCCATAGAGACCCATAGAGACCATAGAGACCCATAGAGACCCATAGAGACCCATAGAGATCATAGAGACCCATAGAGACCCATAGAGACCCATAGCGCCCCATAGCGCCCCATAGCGCCCCATAGCGCCCCCTACCTTCCGTATTCGGCCGCCAGCGCCAGCAGCGTCACCTCCCCCAGGCCTGAGGCCACGCTGGCCAGAGCGACACCTGGGACCCACAGATCTATGGGGCAGCCCCATAGACACCAGCCACGCCACCCCCGGGACCCACAGATCTATGGGGCAGCCCCACAGAAACCCCATAGGACCCCACGGATCCCACCCCAGCCCCATAGAAACCCCATAGGACCCCACAGATCTATGGGGCAGCCCCATAGAAACCCAATAGGACCCCAGAGATCTATGGGGCAGCCCCATAGAAACCCCATAGGACCCCACAGATCCCACCCCAGCCCCATAGAAACCCAATAGGACCCCACAGGTCTATGGGGCAGCCCCATAGAAACCCAATAGGACCCCACAGATCTATGGGGTAGCCCCATAGAAACCCCATAGGACCCCACAGATCCCACCCCAGCCCCATAGAAACCCAATAGGACCCCACAGATCTATGGGGCAGCCCCATAGAAACCCAATAGGACCCCACAGATCTATGGGGTAGCCCCATAGAAACCCCATAGGACCCCACAGATCCCACCCCAGCCCCATAGAAACCCAATAGGACCCCACAGATCCCACCCCAGCCCCATAGAAACACAATAGGACCCCATAGATCTATAGGGCAGCCCCATAGAAACCCAAAAGGACCCCATAGATCTATGGGGCAGCCCCATAGAAACCCCATAGGACCCCACAGATCCCACCCCAGCCCCATAGAAACCCAAAATGACCCCATAGATCTATAGGGCAGCCCCATAGAAACCCAATAGGACTCCACAAATCTATGGGGCAGCCCCATAGAAACCCCATAGGACCCCACGGATCCCACCCCAGCCTCATAGAAACCCAAAAGGACCCCATAGATCTATAGGGCAGCCCCATAAAAACCCAATAGGACTCCACAGATCTATGGGGCAGCCCCATAGAAACCCAATAGGACCCCATAGATCTACGGGGCAGCCCCATAGAAACCCCATAGGACTCCACAGATCTATGGGGCAGCCCCATAGAAACCCAATAGGACCCCAGAGATCTATGGGGCAGCCCCATAGAAACCCCATAGGACCCCACAGATCCCACCCCAGCCCCATAGAAACCCCACAGGACCCCACTTATGGGGCTGCCCCACACGTGTGGGGCGGCCCCGCCCCCACTCACCCCCCAGGCTCTCAGCCAATCGGTGCCCGGAGGCCACGAGGGTCACGGAGCCCCAGGAACACAGACAGGAAGTGATGACACGGGGCCTGCGGGGACCCAGGCGTCCGGGAGGGACCCAGGAGTGCCCCAAGGGACCCAGGAGTGCCCCAAGGGACCCAGGAGTTCAATAGGGACCCAAATAGGGGACCCAGGAGTACCCCGAGGGACCCAGGAGTGCCCCAAGGGACCCAGGAGTTCAATAGGGACCCAAATAGGGGACCCAGGAGTGCCCCAAGGGACCCAGGAATACCCCGAGGGACCCAGGAGTGCCCCAAGGGACCCAGGAGTTCAATAGGGACCCAAATAGGGGACCCAGGAGTGCCCCAAGGGACCCAGGAGTACCCCGAGGGACCCAGGAGTGCCCCAAGGGACCCAGGAGTGCCCCGAGGGACCCAGAAGTTCGGGAGGGACCCAAATAGGGGACCCAGGAGTACCCCGAGGGACCCAGGAGTGCCCCAAGGGACCCAGGAGTGCCCCAATGGACCCAAATGGGGGACCCAGGAGTACCCCAAGGGACCCAGGAGTGCCCCGAGGGACCCAGAAGTTCGGGAGGGACCCAAATAGGGGACCCAGGAGTTCTGAGGGACCCAGGAGTGCCCCAATGGACCCAAATGGGGGACCCAGGAGTCCGGGAGGGACCCAGGAGTTCGGGAGGGACCCAGGAGTGCCCCGAGGGACCCAGGAGTGCCCCAGGGGACCCCGGCGTCCGGCCGCGCTCTCACCCATAGGGCAGCCGGTGCAGCCCCAGCGGCGCCGTCACCTTGATCAGCAGCGTGGGGAGGATGTCGGCCAATAGCACGGCCTGGGGGGGACACGCCCCCTCAGACCACGCCCCCTGAGGCCCCGCCCCCTTTAAACCCCGCCCCCTTTAAACCCCGCCCCCTTAGACCCCGCCCCCTTAGACCCCACTCCCTTTAATCCCCATTCACTTTAAACCCCATTCATTTTAAGCCACGCCCCCTGAGACCCCGCCCCCAAAGACCCCACCCCCTGAGTCCCCACCCCCTTTAAACCCCGCCCCTTTAAACCCCGCCCCCTTAATCCTCACTTTAAACCCCATTCACTTTAAGCCCCGCCCCCTTCAGACCCCGCCCCCCAAGACCCCGCCGGAGTCCCCGCCCCCTTTAAACCCCGCCCCCTTAGACCCCACCCCTTTAATCCCCATTCACTTTAAACCCCATTCATTTTAAGCCACGCCCCCCGAGACCCCGCCCGCTGAGTCCCCGCCCCCTTCAGACCCCGCCCCCCTGAGATCCCGCCCCCTTTAATCCCCATGCACATTAAGCCCCATTTGCTTTAAGTCCCGCCCCCTTAAGGCCCCACCCCCTTTAAATCCCGCCCCTTTAAACCCCGCCCCCTGAGAACCCAGCCCCTTTAAACCCCGCCCCCCGAGGCCCCGCCCCCTTTAATCCCCATTTACTTTAAGCCCTATTCAATTTAAACCCCGCCCCCTTTAGACCCCGCCCCTTTAAGCCCCGCCCCAAGACCCCGCCCCCTTTAAACCCCGCCCCCCGAGACCCCGCCCCCTTTAATCCCCATTCATTTTAACCCCCATTCACATTAAACCCCATTCACTTTAAGTCCCGCCCCCTTTACACCCCGCCCCCTTTACTCCCCGCCCCATGAGGCCCCGCCCCTTTAAACCCCGCCCCTTTAAGCCCCATTCCCTTTAAGCCGCGCCCCTTTCAACCCCGCCCACTTTTACTCCACCCCCTTTTAACCCCGCCCCCTTCAATCCCCACCCCTTTAATTCTCACCCCATTGACCCTCACTAAGCCCCGCCCCTTTGGCCCCGCCCCCTCGAAGCCCCTCCCCCCTGAAGCCCCGCCCTCACCCCTGCGGACTCTTTGTTACAATCCCGGCTGGAGCTGTTTCCCGCCAGAACCTGCAGGGGGCGGAGCTTAAGGGGACCCAGGCGTCCGGGAGGGACCCAGGAGTCCGAGGGACCCAGGAGTCTGGGAGGGACCCAGGAGTGCCCCAAGGGACCCAGGAGTTCGGCGGGGGGACCCAGGAGTTCGGGAGGGACCCAGGAGTGCCCCAAGGGACCCAGGAGTTCGGGAGGGACCCAAAAGTTCGGGAAGGACCCAGGAGTGCCCCAAGGGACCCAGGAGTCCGGGAGGGACCCAGGAGTGCCCCAAGGGACCCAGGAGTGCCCCAAGGGACCCAGGACTTCGGGAGGGACCCAGGAGTTCGGGAGGGACCCAAAAGTTCGGGAAGGACCCAGGAGTGCCCCAAGGGACCCAGGAGTCCGGGAGGGACCCAGGAGTGCCCCAAGGGACCCAGGAGCTCGGGAGGGACCCAGGAGTTCGGGAGGGACCCAGGAGTGCCCCAAGGGACCCAGGAGTTCGGGAGGGACCCAGGAGTTCAGGAGGGACCCAGGAATGCCCCAAGGGACCCAGGAGTGTGGGAAGCATCCATATAGGGGACCCAGGAGTGCCCCAGGGGACCCAGGAGTTCGGGAGGGACCCAGGAGTTCGGGAGGGACCCAGGAGTACCCCAAAGGACCCAGGAGTGCGGGAGGGATCCAAATAGGGGACCCAGGAGTCCGGGAGGGACCCAGGAGTTTGGGAGGGACCCAGGAGTGCCCCGAGGGACCCAGGAGTGCCCCAAGGGACCCAGGAGTGCGGGAGGGACCCAGGAGTTCGGGAGGGACCCAGGAGTTTGGGAGGGACCCAGGCGTGCCCTCACCGGCGCCCCCTGCAGGATGTCCCGCGCCGCACTCAGCATCAGCACATAGGGGAGGTTGTTGGCCAATCCCAGCAGCCTGGGGGCGGGGTCAGAGAGAAAGGGGGCGGGGTTTGTGGGTAAGGGGGCGGGGTTTAGTGGGCAAGGGGGTGGAGCTTGGGGATGAAAAGGGGTGGGGTTTAGGGGTTAAAGGGGGTGGGGTTTAACGTTAAAGGGGTGGGGTTTGTGGGTTAAAGGAGGCGGGGTTTAGGGGTTAAAGGGGCGGAGTCTGGGATTGAAAGGGGTGGGGTTAAGGGGGCGGGGCTTGGGGCATAAGGGGGTGCGGTTAAGTGGGTAAGGGGCGGAGTTTAGGGCTTTAAGGGGTGGGGTTTAGGGCTTAAAGGGGGCGGAGTTTGGGGATGATAAGGGGCGGGGTTTAAGGGGGCGGGGCTAAGTGGTTAAGGGGGCGGGGGTTGGGGTAAATGGGGGTGGGGTTTAGAGGTTAAAGGGGTGGAGTCTGGGATTGAAAGGGGTGGAGTTTGGGGAGCAAAATGGGCGGGGTTGGGGTAAAGGGGTGGGATTTGGGGTAAAAGGGGCGGGGTTTAGGAGTTAAAGGGGTGGGGTTAAGGGTAAAAGGGGTGGAGTTAAGGAAAGGGGGCAGGGTTAAGGCAAAGGAGGTGGGGTTAATGAAAAGGGGGTGGGGTTCAGGGTAAAAGGGGCGGGGTTTGGCTTAAGGGGGTGGGGTTTGGTTTAAAAGGGGCGGAGTTAAGGGAAAAGGGGTGGGGTTAAGGCAAAGGGGGTGGGATTAATGTAAAGTGGGTGGGGTTCAGGGTAAAGAGGGTGGGGTTTGGGTTAAAAGGGGTGGAGTTAAGGCAAAGGGGGTGGGGTTAATGTAAAGGGGGTGGGGCTGAGGGTAAAAGGGGTGGGGTTTGGGGCAAGGGGGCGGGGTTAAAGCAAAGGGGGCAGGGCTAAGGCAAAGGGGGCGGGGCTAATGTAAAAGGGGTGGGGTTCAGGGTAAAGGGGGCAGGGTTTGGGTTTAAAGGGGGTGGAGTTTGGTTAAAAGGGGCGGAGTTAAGGGTGGGGCGGGGTTAAAGCAAGGGGGTGGGGTTCAGGGTAATGGGGCGGGGTTTGAGTTAAAAGGGGCGGAGTTAAGGGAAAGGGGCGGGGTTAAGGCAAAGGGGGTGGGGTTAATGTAAAGAGGGTGGGGCTTAGGGTAAAATGGGCGGAGTTTGAGTTAAAAGGGGGTGGGGTTTGGGTTAAAAGGGGCGGAGTTAAGAGAAGGGGGCGGGGTTAAGGCAAGGGGGGCGGGGTTGGGGCAAAGGGGTGGGGTTTGGGGTAAAGGGGCGGGGTTTAGGCAAAGGGGGTGGGGTTAAGGCAAAGGGGGCGGGGTTAATGTAAAGAGGGTGGGGTTCAGTGTAAAGGGGGTGGGGTTTGGGTTAAAGGGGCGGAGTTAAGGGAAAGGGGGCAGGGTTTAGGGGTAAGGGGGCGGGGTTTAGGGCAAAGGGGCGGGGTTTAGGCCAAGGGGGCGGGGCTTAGGGCAAAGGGGGCGGGGCTTGTCCTCACCAAAAGGCCCCGCTCGTCCTCCAGGCGGCGCCGGCGGCTGGGGGGGTGGGGGAGGGGCTGGGGGGGGGCGTGGGGGGAGGGGCTGGGGGGAGAGAAGAAAGGGGGAGGGGTTATGGGGGGGGATGTGGGGCCGGGGGTCGCTATGGGGCCACTTATGGGGCTGGGGATGCTCTATAGGGTTGGTTATGGGGCTGGGGATGCACTATGGGGCCACTTATGGGGCCAGGGGGTCGCTATGGGGCTGGTTATGGGGCTGGGGGGGTCGCTATGGGGCCACTTATGGGGCTGGGGATTCACTATGGGGCTGGTTAGGGGGCTGGGGATTCTCTATGGGGTCACTTATGGGGCTGGGGATTCTCTATGGGGTTGGTTATGGGGCCAGGGGGTCGCTATGGGGCCACTTATGGGGCTGGGGATGCTCTATGGGGTTGGTTATGGGGCTGGGGATTCTCTATGGGTCCAGTTATGGGGCCAGGGGGTCACTATGGGGCCACTTATGGGGCCGGGGATTCTCTATGGGGCTGGTTATGGGGCCAGGGGGTCGCTATGGGGCCACTTATGGGGCTGAGGATGCTCTATGGGGCCGGTTATGGGGCCAGGGGGTCACTATGGGGCCACTTATGGGGCTGGGGATGCTCTATGGGGCCACTTATGGGGCTGGGGATGCTCTATGGGGCTGGTTATGGGGCTGGGGATTCACTATGGGGCTGGTTATGGGGCTGGGGATGCTCTATGGGGCTGGTTATGGGGCCAGGGGGTCGCTATGGTGCTGGTTATGGGGCTGGGGATTCTCTATGGGGCCACTTATGGGGCTGGGGATGCTCAACGGGGCTGGTTATGGGGCCAGGGGGTCACTATGGGGCTGGTTATGGGGCTGGGGGGGTCGCTATGGGGCCACTTATGGGGCTGGGGATTCACTATGGGGCTGGTTAGGGGGCAGGGGCTCCCTATGGGGCCACTTATGGGTCCAGTTATGGGTCTATGGGGCAGGTTATGGGGCCACTTATGGGTCTATGGGTCCAGTTCTGGGTCTATGGGGCAGCTTCTGTGTCCATGGGTCCACTTATGGGGCCACTTATGGGTCCAGTTATGGGTCTATGGGTCCAGTTATGGGTCTGTGGCTTCACTTATTGGTCTATGGGGCCACTTACGGGTCTGGTTCTGGGTCTATGGGGCAGGCTATGGGTCCAGTTCTGGGTCTATGGGGCCACTTATGGGGCCACTTACGGGTCTATGGGGCCACTTATGGCTCTATGGGGCAGGTTATGGGTCTGGTTATGGGTCTATGGGGCCACTCATTGGTCTATGGGGCCACTTATGGGGCCAGTTCTGGGTCTATGGGGCAGGTTCTGGGGCCACTTATGGGTCTATGGGGCCACTTATGGGTCTGTGGGTCCACTTATGGGTCTATGGGGCGACTTATGGGTCCACTTATGGGTCTATGGGGCCACTTATGGGCATATGGGGCCACTTATGGGTCCACTTATGGGTCTATGGGGCCAGTTCTGGGTCTATGGGGCCACTTATGGGGCCACTCATGGGTCTATGGGTCCAGTTATGAGCCTATGGGGCAGGTTCTAAGTCTATGGGGCCACTTATGGGGCCAATTCTGGGTCTATGGGGCCACTTACGGGGCCACTTATGGGGCCACTTATGGGGCCATTTATGGATCTATGGGTCCAGTTCTGGGTCTATGGGGCCACTTATGGGTCCATTTATGGGTCTATGGGGCCAGTTCTGGGTCTATGGGGCCACTTATGGGGCCGTCTGTGGGGCCAATTCTGGGTCTATGGGGCCACTTATGGGTCTATGGGGGCACTTATGGGGCCACTTATGGGTCTATGGGGCCACTTATGGGGCCACTTACGGGTCTATGGGGCCACTTATGGGGCCACTTATGGGTCTATGGGGCCACTTATGGGTCTATGGCGCAGTTTATGGGGCCAGTTCTGGGTCTATGGGGCAGGTTCTGAGTCTATGGGGCCCGGTTATGGCTCCACTCATGGGTCTATGACTCCACTTATGGGTCTGTGGGCCCATTTATGGGTCTGTGGCTCCACTTATGGGTCCGTGAGTCCGTTCCCGGCCCCATTTCACCCCAATTCCCTCCGAATTCGCGCTCATTTCGGCCTCACCCGGCAGCAGCGGCTCCTCCTCCGCCATCTTCCCCTCACAATCCCCGCCCTTCAACCGCGCGTCCCCACGTGACCCGCGCTCTCCCCTCTGATTGGCCCACTCCCCCAATACGCGCTTGTGATTGGCTCATCTCCCCCACGTGACCCCCCCCCCCACTGCGGGCGCAGCCGCGAAGGCGCCGCCGCCATTTTGGAATTTCCGCGCCTTCCCCTTCCCGCCTTCTTTATTTTACGCTTTTAAAACCCCTTAAATTTCGCTTATTTTTAATTATTCTTTAAATTTTGAGGCGTTTTAGGGCCTTATGGCGCTGGTTTCTGCCGATTCGCGCATCGCGGAGCTGCTGGGGGAGCTGCACCAGCTCATCAAACAGACGCAGGTAGCAAATCCCGTCGTTTTTTAACTTTTTAATTCCTTATTTCCCCTTAATTGCCCCTCGCTTATTAAAATAATTAATGATTGTGGCGGATTCCTGAGGAAACGGGGCGTTTGGTGCTTTAAAAACGGCTTAAAATGTCCAAATAGAGCGGTTAAAGGCGCCTTGAGTGCTGGGGTTGATTTGTGAGGTGTTTGGTTCGTTTGAGGGGTTAAAACGCCTTTAAATCTTTAAATGTTTGGGGTTAATTGGTGGATTGAGTGGTTAATTTGGGGTAAAAAGGGGCTTAAAGTGTTTAAATGATGGATTTGTGAGGTAATGGGTGGATTTGGGGCACAGAGAGCCTTAAAATCGTGAAAGATTGGGGTTAATTGGGGAATGAATTGGGTGGTTTGGGGGGCGAAGGGGCCTAAAGGGTTTAAATATTTAAAGGTTTTAAGGTGGTTTTGTTCCCCCCCCCGTTTCCCCCCCCGTTTCCCCCCCCGTTTCCCCCCCCGTTTCCCCCCCCGTTTCCCCCCCCGTTTCCCCCCCTTATTCCCCCCTTATTCCCCCCTTATTCCCCCCTTATTCCCCCCCCTTATTCCCCCCATTCCCCCCCCCATTCCCCCCATATTTCCCCCTCCCGTTTTCCCTCGGTTCCCCCCCCCCCGGTTCCCCCCCCCATTTCCCCCCATATTTCCCCCTATTTTCCCCTCACGTTCCCCCTCCATTTCCCCCCAATTTCCCCCATCTTTTACCCCCAATTTCCCCCCATATCCCCCCCATATTTCCCCCATTTCCCCCATATCCCCCATGTTTTCCCCATATCCCCCCCATGTTTCCCCCCATTTCCCCCCATGTTTCCCCCCCATTTCCCCCCATGTTTCCCCCCCATTTCCCCCCATGTTTCCCCCCCATTTCCCCCCATGTTTCCCCCCCATTTCCCCCCATGTTTCCCCCCATTTCCCCCCATGTTTCCCCCCCATGTTTCCCCCCCATGTTTCCCCCCCATGTTTCCCCCCCATGTTTCCCCCCCATGTTTCCCCCCCATGTTTCCCCCCATGTTTCCCCCATATCCCCCTTCAATCCCCCCACTTCCCCCCCCCACTTCCCCCCCCCACTTCCCCCCCCCACTTCCCCCCCCCACTTCCCCCCCCACTTCCCCCCCCATTCCCCCCCCCATGTTTCCCTTCAATCCCCCCCATGTTTCCCTTCAATCCCCCCCATGTTTCCCCCTTATTTCCCCCATATTTCCCCCATATTATTTCCCCCATATCCCCCTTCAATCCCCCCCATATCCCCCCCCATTTCCCCCCATGTTTCCCCCATATCCCCCTTCAATCCCCCCATGTTTCCCCCCCATATCCCCCCACTTCCCCCCCCACTTCCCCCCCCACTTCCCCCCCGCTTCCCCCCCGCTTCCCCCCCACTTCCCCCCACTTCCCCCCCCTTCCAGGAAGAGCGCTCCCGCAGCGAGCACAACCTGCTCAACATCCAGAAGACCCACGAGCGCATGCAGACCGAGAACAAGAGTGAGAAACCCCCAAAAACCCCCATAAACCCCCCCAAAAACCCCCCAAAACCCCCCAAAAACCCCCATAAACCCCCCAAAAACCCCCAAAACCCCCCAAAAACCCCCGTAACCCCCCTGTGGGGACCCTGGGGGACCCCCCTGGCCCCCCAGTCTCCCCGTATTACAGGACCAAGCTGCGAGGCCTCTACACCACGGCCAAGGCCGACGCCGAGGCCGAGTGCAAGTAGGTGCTGCCCCAAAATCCGACGTTTTCAACCCAAAACGCACCCCAAAATCCGACGTTTCCGCCTCGAAATCCACCTCGGAATCTCCGTCCCGTTCTGGGGTTTCTGCCGCAAAATTCACCTCAAAATCGGGGTTTTTCACCTCAAAATTCACCTCAAAATTCACCTCAAAATCGGGGTTTTTCACCTCAAAATTCACCTCAAAATCTGGGTTTTCCACCCCAAAATCCACCTCAAAATCCACCTCAAAATCTGGGTTTTCCACCTCAAAATTCACCTCAAAATTCACCTCAAAATCTGGGTTTTCCACCCCAAAATTCACCTCAAAATCCACCTCAAAATCTGGGTTTTCCACCCCAAAATTCACCTCAAAATCCACCTCAAAATCTGGGTTTTCTACCTCAAATTTCACCTCAAAACTCACCTCAAAATCTGGGTTTTCTGCCTCAAAATTCACCTCAAAATCCACCTCAAAATCTGGGTTTTCCGCCTCAAAATTCACCTCAAAATCCACCTCAAAATCTGGGTTTTCCACCTCAAAATTCACCTCAAAATTCACCTCAAAATCTGGGTTTTCCACCCCAAAATTCACCTCAAAATCCACCTCAAAATCTGGGTTTTCCACCCCAAAATTCACCTCAAAATTCACCTCAAAATCCACCTCAAAATCCACCTCAAAATCCACCTCAAAATCCACCTCAAAATCCACCTCAAAATCCACCTCAAAATCCACCTCAAAATTCACCTCAAAATTCACCTCAAAATTCACCTCAAAATTCACCTCAAAATTCACCTCAAAATCCCCCCCAAAATCCCCCATTTCCCCCCCATCCCCCCATTTCCCCCCCATCACCCATTTCCCCCCCAAAACCATTTCCCTCCAAAACCCCATTTTCCCGCCAAAACCCATTTTCCCGCCAAAACCCATTTCTCCCCCAAACCCCCAAATATTCCCCCCCAAACCCCCCCATTTTCCCCCCCATCCCCACATTTCCCCCCATCCCCCATTTCCCCCCATTCCCCCCCAAACCCCCATTCCCCCCAAAACCATTTTCCCGCCAAAACCCATTTCCCCCCCATTTCCCCCCCAACCCCCATTTCCCCCCCAACCCCCATTTCCCCCCAAAACCATTTTCCCGCCAAAACCCATTTCCCCCCCAAACCCCCCATTTCCCCCCATTTCTCCCCATCCCCCAATTCCCCTCCATCCCCCCATTTCCCCCCAAACCCCCATTCCCCCCAAAACCATTTTCCCGCCAAAACCCATTCCCCCCCCAAACCCCCATTTCCCCCCCCCATTCCCCCCCCAAACCCCCATTTCCCCCCCAAATTTTACCCAAACCCCCCTTTTTCCCCCCAGCATCCTCCGCAAGGCCCTGGACAAGATCGCCGAGATCAAATCCCTGCTCGAGGAGCGCCGCATCGGTTCGCCCCCAAAATCCCCCCTTTTCCCCCCAAAAACCCCCCCAAAAACCCCCAAAAACCCCCCCAAAAACCCCCAAAATCCACATTTTTCGCATCCGCAGCCGCCAAAATCGCCGGAATTTACAGCGAAGCGGAGCCGCCGCGCAAAACGATGCGGCGGGGGGTGCTGATGACCCTGCTCCAACAGTCGGCCATGACACTTCCGCTCTGGATCGGGAAACCGGGCGAAAAGTGAGGGTTTCCCCCCTTCAAAATCCGCATTTTTGAGGTAAAAAGTGTGGATTTTGGGGGTGTTAAATATAGGGGACCCCCCTAGGCCGCCCCCTTTGTGTGGGGCGGTGCCGGCGGCCGGGGATTACGTGGCCAAACCGGGGGACAAGGTGGCCGCTCGCGTCAAGGCCTTGGAAGGGGATGAGCAATGGATTTTGGCCGAGGTCGTCAGCTACAGCCACGCTGCCAATAAGTGAGTCTTTAAAACACCCAAAATCGGGGGGTTTCGACCCAAAATACCCGCCCGGGAAGGGGGGAAATGAGTTGGAAATGTGGTGGGGTTGCGGGGACAAAATGGCCGCCGGGCGGCTCGAAATGGCGGATGAAAGGGGAGGAAAACGCCGCGTTTTACCCACCAAAATAGCCATTGTTAACCCCAAAATACCCATTTTTAACCCCAAAATATACACTTTTTACCCTAAAATAACCATTTTTAGGCCCGAAATGACCAAAAAAGGCCAAAAAATGGCCTAAAATATCATTTTATTGCCTTTTTTACCTCAGGAAAATGGCACAAAATGGCAGCTGAGCCGCTGAGGAAATGGCCCCAAAATACCCATTTTTAGCCCCAAAATACCCATTTTTAACCCCAAAATACCCCTTTTTAACCCAAAATATGCACTTTTTAACCCTAAATCACCCTTTTTTACCCCAAAATGACCCAAAAATGGCCCAAAATATCATTCCCTTTTTTACCTCAGTAAAATGGCACAAAATGGCGGCTGAACCGCTGAGGAAATGGCCCCAAAATACCCATTTATAGCCCCAAAATACCCATTTTTAGCCCCAAAATACCCATTTTTAACCCCAAAATATACGGTTTTTACCCTAAAATACCCATTTTTAGGCCCAAAATGAGCAAAAAAGGCCAAAAAATGGCCCAAAATACCATTTTATTGCCTTTTTTACCTCAGTAAAATGGCACAAAATGGCGGCTGAGCCGCTGAGGAAATGGCCCCAAAATACCCATTTTTAGCCCCAAAATACCCATTTTTAGCCCCAAAATACCCATTTTTAACCCCAAAATACCCATTTTTAACTCAAAATATGCACTTTTTATCCTAAAATAACCATTTTTAGCCCCGAAATGACCAAAAAAGGCCAAAAAATGGCCTAAAATATCATTTTATTGCCTTTTTTACCTCAGTGAAATGGCACAAAATGGCGGCTGAGCTGCTGAGGAAATGGCCCCAAAATACCCATTTTTAGCCCCAAAATACCCATTTTTAACCCCAAAATACCCATTTTTAACTCAAAATATGCACTTTTTACCCTAAAATAACCATTTTTAGGCCCAAAATGACCAAAAAATGGCCCAAAATATCATTTTATTGCCTTTTTTACCTCACTGAAATGGCACAAAATGGCGGCTGAGCCGCTGAGGAAATGGCCCCAAAATACCCATTTTTAGCCCCAAAATACCCATTTTTAACCCCAAAATACCCCTTTTTAACTCAAAATATACATTTTTTAACCCTAAATCACCCCTTTTTACCCCAAAATGACCAAAAAATGGCCCAAAATATCATTTTATTGCCTTTTTTACCTCAGGAAAATGGCACAAAATGGTGGCTGAGCCGCTGAGGAAATGGCCCCAAAATACCCATTTATAGCCCCAAAATTCCCATTTTTAATCCCAAAATACCCCTTTTTAACCCAAAATATACATTTTTTAACCCTAAATCACCCCTTTTTACCCCAAAATGACCAAAAAATGGCCCAAAATATCATTTTATTCCCTTTTTTACCTCAGTGAAATGGCACAAAATGGCGGCTGAGCCGCTGAGGAAATGGCCCCAAAATACCCATTTTTAGCCCCAAAATACCCATTTTTAACCCCAAAATACCCATTTTTAACTCAAAATATGCACTTTTTATCCTAAAATAACCATTTTTAGCCCCAAAATGACCAAAAAAGGCCAAAAAATGGCCCAAAATACCATTTTATTGCCTTTTTTACCTCAGTGAAATGGCACAAAATGGCGGCTGAGCCGCTGAGGAAATGGCCCCAAAATACCCATTTTTAGCCCCAAAATACCCATTTTTAGCCCCAAAATACCCATTTTTAACCCCAAAATACCCTTTTTAACTCAAAATATACATTTTTTAACCCTAAATCACCCCTTTTTACCCCAAAATGACCAAAAAATGGCCTAAAATATCATTTTATTGCCTTTTTTACCTCAGGAAAATGGCACAAAATGGCGGCTGAGCCGCTGAGGAAATGGCCCCAAAATACCCATTTTTAACCCCAAAATACCCATTTTTAACCCAAAATACCCTTTTTAACCCCAAAATACCACTTTTTAACCCAAAATACACACTTTTTACCCTAAAATAACCATTTTTAGCCCCAAAATGAGCAAAAAAGGCCAAAAAATGGCCCAAAATACCATTTTATTGCCTTTTTTACCTCAGGAAAATGGCACAAAATGGCGGCTGAGCTGCTGAGGAAATGGCCCCAAAATACCCATTTTTAGCCCCAAAATACCCATTTTTAACCCCAAAATACCCATTTTTAGCCCAAAATATGCACTTTTTACCCTAAAATAACCATTTTTAGCCCCAAAATGACCAAAAAAGGCCAAAAAACGGCCCAAAATATCATTTTATTGCCTTTTTTACCTCAGTTAAATGGCACAAAATGGCGGCTGAGCCGCTGAGGAAATGGCCCCAAAATACCCATTTTTAACCCCAAAATTCCCATTTTTAACCCCAAAATACCCCATTTTTCCCCATTTCTGCCTTCCTCACCCCCCCAAGTCCCCCCCGAACCCCAAATTCCCCCTTTTTCACCCCAAAATCAGCCCCAAAACCGCTCTGACCCCCCCAAATTCCCCAGGTACGAAGTGGACGATATCGATGAAGAAGGCAAAGAGTAAGTGCCCCAAACCCCCATTTTTTGCCCCAAATTCCCCATTTTTCCCCCCAAAACCCCTCAGGGGGGTCCCCCAAACCCTAATGGGGGGTCCCCCAAATCCCCACCCCCAAACCCCACAGGGAACCCCCAAATCTCCCCCTTTTCCCCCCAATTCCCCCCTGAACCCCCACACAAAACCACCCCCAAAACCCCCATTTTTTGACCCAAATTCCCCATTTTTTCACCCAAAACCCCCATTTTTCCCCCCAAAACCCCTCAGGGGGGTCCCCCAAACCCTAATGGGGGGTCCCCCAAACTCCCACCCCCCAAATTCCCCTCATTCCCCCCCAAAACACCCCCCCAATCTCCCCCATTTCCCCCCTAACTCCCCCATTTTCCCCCCTATCTCCCCCATTTTTTAACCTAAAACCCCCATTTTTTCCCCCAAAACCCCCATTTTTTCACCCAAAAAAGCATCAGGGGGGTCCCCCAAACCCTAATGGGGGGTCCCCAAATCCCCACCCCCAAACCCCACAGGGAACCCCCAAATTTCCCCCTTTTCCCCCCAATTCCCCCCTGAACCACCACACAAAACCACCCCCAAAACCCCCATTTTTTGACCCAAATTCCCCATTTTTTCACCCAAAACCCCCATTTTTCCCCCCAAAACCCCTCAGGGGGGTCCCCCAAACCCTAACGGGGGGTCCCCCAAACTCCCACCCCCCAACTTCCCCTCATTCCCCCCCCAAAACACCCCCCTAACTCCCCCATTTCTCCCCCCTATCTCCCCCATTTTCCCCCCTATCTCCCCCATTTTTTCCCCCAAAACCCCCATTTTTTAACCCAAAAAAGCATCAGGGGGGTCCCCCAAACCCTAATGGGGGGTCCCCCAAACTCCCACCCCCCAACTTCCCCTCATTCCCCCCCAAAACACCCCCCTATCTCCCCCATTTTCCCCCCTATCTCCCCCATTTTCCCCCCTATCTCCCCCATTTTCCCCCCTATCTCCCCCATTCTTTAACCCAAATTCCCCATTTTTCCCCCCAAAACCCCTCAGGGGGGTCCCCCAAACCCTAACGGGGGGTCCCCCAAACTCCCACCCCCCAACTTCCCCTCATTCCCCCCCCAAAACACCCCCCTATCTCCCCCATTTCTCCCCCCTATCTCCCCCATTTTCCCCCCCAAATTCCCCATTTTTTCCCCCAAAACCCCCATTTTTTAACCCAAAAAAGCATCAGGGGGGTCCCCCAAACCCTAATGGGGGGTCCCCCAAACTCCCACCCCCCAACTTCCCCTCATTCCCCCCCAAAACACCCCCCTATCTCCCCCATTTTCCCCCCTATCTCCCCCATTTCCCCCCTATCTCCCCCATTTTCCCCCCTATCTCCCCCATTCTTTCACCGAAATTCCCCATTTTTTCACCCAAAACCCCCATTTTTCCCCCCAAAACCCCTTAGGGGGGTCCCCCAAACCCTAATGGGGGGTCCCCCAAATCCCCACCCCCAAACCCCACAGGGAACCCCCAAATCTCCCCCTTTTCCCCCCAATTCCCCCCTGAACCCCCACACAAAACCACCCCCAAAACCCCCATTTTTTGACCCAAATTCCCCATTTTTTCACCCAAAACCCCCATTTTTCCCCCCAAAACCCCTCAGGGGGGTCCCCCAAACCCTAATGGGGGGTCCCCCAAACTCCCACCCCCCAAATTCCCCTCATTCCCCCCCAAAACACCCCCCCAATCTCCCCCATTTCCCCCCTAACTCCCCCATTTTCCCCCCTATCTCCCCCATTTTTTAACCTAAAACCCCCATTTTTTCCCCCAAAACCCCCATTTTTTCACCCAAAAAAGCATCAGGGGGGTCCCCCAAACCCTAATGGGGGGTCCCCAAATCCCCACCCCCAAACCCCACAGGGAACCCCCAAATTTCCCCCTTTTCCCCCCAATTCCCCCCTGAACCACCACACAAAACCACCCCCAAAACCCCCATTTTTTGACCCAAATTCCCCATTTTTTCACCCAAAACCCCCATTTTTCCCCCCAAAACCCCTCAGGGGGGTCCCCCAAACCCTAACGGGGGGTCCCCCAAACTCCCACCCCCCAACTTCCCCTCATTCCCCCCCCAAAACACCCCCCTAACTCCCCCATTTCTCCCCCCTATCTCCCCCATTTTCCCCCCTATCTCCCCCATTTTTTCCCCCAAAACCCCCATTTTTTAACCCAAAAAAGCATCAGGGGGGTCCCCCAAACCCTAATGGGGGGTCCCCCAAACTCCCACCCCCCAACTTCCCCTCATTCCCCCCCAAAACACCCCCCTATCTCCCCCATTTTCCCCCCTATCTCCCCCATTTTCCCCCCTATCTCCCCCATTTTCCCCCCTATCTCCCCCATTCTTTAACCCAAATTCCCCATTTTTCCCCCCAAAACCCCTCAGGGGGGTCCCCCAAACCCTAACGGGGGGTCCCCCAAACTCCCACCCCCCAACTTCCCCTCATTCCCCCCCCAAAACACCCCCCTATCTCCCCCATTTCTCCCCCCTATCTCCCCCATTTTCCCCCCCAAATTCCCCATTTTTTCCCCCAAAACCCCCATTTTTTAACCCAAAAAAGCATCAGGGGGGTCCCCCAAACCCTAATGGGGGGTCCCCCAAACTCCCACCCCCCAACTTCCCCTCATTCCCCCCCAAAACACCCCCCTAACTCCCCCATTTCCCCCCCTATCTCCCCCATTTTCCCCCCTATCTCCCCCATTTTCCCCCCTATCTCCCCCATTCTTTAACCCAAATTCCCCATTTTTTCACCCAAAACCCCCATTTTTCCCCCCAAAACCCCTCAGGGGGGTCCCCCAAACCCTAATGGGGGGTCCCCCAAACTCCCACCCCCAACTTCCCCACAGGGAACCCCCAATTCCCCCCTGAACCCCCCACACAACCCCTGCCCACTACGCCATTTTCCCCCCTATCTCCCCCATTTTCCCCCCCAAAACCCCCATTTTTTAACCCAAATTCCCCATTTTTCCCCCCAAAACCCCTCAGGGGGGTCCCCCAAACCCTAATGGGGGGTCCCCCAAACTCCCACCCCCCAACTTCCCCTCATTCCCCCCCAAAACACCCCCCTATCTCCCCCATTTTCCCCCCTATCTCCCCCATTTCCCCCCTATCTCCCCCATTTTCCCCCCTATCTCCCCCATTCTTTCACCGAAATTCCCCATTTTTTCACCCAAAACCCCCATTTTTCCCCCCAAAACCCCTTAGGGGGGTCCCCCAAACCCTAATGGGGGGTCCCCCAAATCCCCACCCCCAAACCCCACAGGGAACCCCCAAATTTCCCCCTTTTCCCCCCACACAACCCCTGCCCACTACGCCATTTTCCCCCCTATCTCCCCCATTTTCCCCCCTAAATTCCCCATTTTTTCCCCCAAAACCCCCATTTTTCCCCCCAAAACCCCTCAGGGGGGTCCCCCAAACCCTAATGGGGGGTCCCCCAAACTCCCACCCCCCAACTTCCCCTCATTCCCCCCCAAAACACCCCCCCAACTCCCCCATTTCCCCCCCTATCTCCCCCATTTTCCCCCCTAACTCCCCCATTTCCCCCCCTAAATCCCCCATTTTTTAACCCAAATTCCCCGTTTTTTCCCCCAAAAACCCCTCAGGGGGGTCCCCCAAACCCTAATGGGGGGTCCCCCAAATCCCCACCCCCAAACCCCACAGGGAACCCCCAAATTTCCCCCTTTTCCCCCCACACAACCCCTGCCCACTACGCCATTTTCCCCCCTATCTCCCCCATTCTTTCACCGAAATTCCCCATTTTTTGCCCCAAAACCCCCATTTTTCCCCCCAAAACCCCTCAGGGGGGTCCCCCAAACCCTAACGCGGGGTCCCCCAAACTCCCACCCCCCAACTTCCCCTCATTCCCCCCCAAAACACCCCCCAATCTCCCCCATTTCCCCCCTATCTCCCCCATTTTCCCCCCTATCTCCCCCATTCTTTCACCGAAATCCCCCATTTTTTCCCCCAAAACCCCCATTTTTCCCCCCAAAACCCCTCTAGGGGGGTCCCCCAAACCCTAATGGGGGGTCCCCCAAACTCCCACCCCCCAACTTCCCCTCATTCCCCCCCAAAACACCCCCCTAACTCCCCCATTTTCCCCCTATCTCCCCCATTTTCCCCCCTAACTCCCCCATTTCCCCCCCAAAAACCTCCATTTTTTGCCCCAAAACCCCCATTTTTTCCCCCAAAAACCCCTCAGGGGGGTCCCCCAAACCCTAATGGGGGGTCCCCCAAATCCCCACCCCCAAACCCCACAGGGAACCCCCAAATCTCCCCCTTTTCCCCCCAAATACCCCCTGAACCACCACACAAAACCACCCCCAAAACCCCCATTTTTTGACCCAAAACCCCCATTTTTCCCCCCAAAACCCCTCAGGGGGGTCCCCCAAACCCTAATGGGGGGTCCCCCAAACTCCCACCCCCCAACTTCCCCTCATTCCCCCCCCAAAACACCCCCCTAACTCCCCCATTTCTCCCCCCTATCTCCCCCATTTTCCCCCCTATCTCCCCCATTTTTTCCCCCAAAACCCCCATTTTTTAACCCAAAACCCCTCAGGGGGGTCCCCCAAACCCTAATGGGGGGTCCCCCAATCTCCCACCCCCCAACTTCCCCTCATTCCCCCCCAAAACACCCCCCTATCTCCCCCATTTTCCCCCCTATCTCCCCCATTTTCCCCCCAATATCTCCCCCATTTCCCCCCCTAAATCCCCCATTTTTTAACCCAAATTCCCCGTTTTTTCCCCCAAAAAGGCATCAGGGGGGTCCCCCAAACCCTAATGGGGGGTCCCCCAAATCCCCACCCCCAAACTCCCACAGGGAACCCCCAAATTTCCCCCTTTTCCCCCCAAATACCCCCTGCCCACTACGCCATTTTCCCCCCTATCTCCCCCATTTTCCCCCCTATCTCCCCCATTCTTTCACCGAAATTCCCCATTTTTTCCCCCAAAACCCCCATTTTCCCCCCCAAAACCCCTCAGGGGGGTCCCCCAAACCCTAATGGGGGGTCCCCCAAACTCCCACCCCCCAACTTCCCCTCATTCCCCACCAAAACACCCCCCTATCTCCCCCATTTTCCCCCCTATCTCCCCCATTTTCCCCCCATCTCCCCCATTCTTTCACCGAAATCCCCCATTTTTTCACCCAAAACCCCCATTTTTTCACCCAAAAAAGCATCAGGGGGGTCCCCCAAACCCTAATGGGGGGTCCCCCAAATCCCCACCCCCAAACTCCCACAGAGAACCCCCAAATTTCCCCCTTTTCCCCCCACACAACCCCTGCCCACTACGCCATTTTCCCCCCTATCTCCCCCATTTTCCCCCCTATCTCCCCCATTCTTTAACCGAAATTCCCCATTTTTTCACCCAAAACCCCCATTTTTCCCCCCAAAACCCCTCTAGGGGGGTCCCCCAAACCCTAATGGGGGGTCCCCCAAACTCCCACCCCCCAACTTCCCCCCAAAACACCCCCCTATCTCCCCCATTTTCCCCCCTATCTCCCCCATTTTCCCCCCTATCTCCCCCATTTTCCCCCCTATCTCCCCCATTTTCCCCCCTATCTCCCCCATTCTTTCACCGAAATTCCCCATTTTTTCACCCAAAACCCCCATTTTTCCCCCCAAAACCCCTCAGGGGGGTCCCCCACACCCTAACGGGGGGTCCCCCCATCCCCCCCAGGCGCCACACGCTGAGCCGCCGCCGCATCATCCCGCTCCCGCAATGGAAGACGAACCCCGAGACGGACCCCGAGGCGCTGTTCCACAAGGACCAGCTGGTGCTGGCGCTCTACCCCCAGACCACCTGCTTCTACCGGGCCCTCATCCACGCGCCCCCCCAGCGGGTGAGCGGGGACCCCACCGGCCACGGCCCCCCGAAAAACGCCGCCCAGATTGCTCAAAATGGACCCAAAATGGACCCAAAATGGCTCCCAAAATGGCCGCAAAATGGCCCCAAAATGGCCGCAAAATGGCCGCAAAATGGCGGCAAAATGGCTCCCAAAATGGCCGCAAAATGGCTCCAAAATGGCTCCAAAATGGCTCCCAAAATGGCCGCAAAATGGCCCCAAAATGGCCGCAAAATGGCCGCAAAATGGCCGCAAAATGGCCGCAAAATGGCTCCAAAATGGACCCAAAATGGACCCAAAATGGCCACAAAATGGCCGCAAAATGGCCGCAAAATGGAGCCAAAATGGCCGCAAAATGGCTCCCAAAATGGCCGCAAAATGGCCGCAAAATGGCTGCAAAATGGACCCAAAATGGCTCCAAAATGGCTCCAAAATGGCTCCAAAATGGACCCAAAATGGACCCAAAATGGCTCCCAAAATGGCCGCAAAATGGCCCCAAAATGGCCCCAAAATGGCCCCCAAAATGGCCCCAAAATGGCCCCAAAATGGCCGCAAAATGGCCCCAAAATGGCCCCAAAATGGCCGCAAAATGGACCCAAAATGGACCCAAAATGGCCGCAAAATGGACCCAAAATGGCTCCAAAATGGCTCCAAAATGGCCCCAAAATGGCTCCAAAATGGCTCCCAAAATGGCCCCAAAATGGCCGCAAAATGGCTCCAAAATGGCCGCAAAATGGACCCAAAATGGACCCAAAATGGCCGCAAAATGGCTCCCAAAATGGCTCCCAAAATGGCTCCCACAATGGCTCCCAAAATGGCCCCAAAATGGCTGCAAAATGGCTCCCAAAATGGCTCCCAAAATGGCTCCCAAAATGGCCCCAAAATGGACCCAAAATGGCTCCCAAAATGGCTCCCAAAATGGCTCCAAAATGGCCGCAAAATGGCTCCAAAATGGCTCCCAAAATGGCCGCAAAATGGCTCCCAAAATGGCTCCCAAAATGGCCCCAAAATGGCCCCAAAATGGCCGCAAAATGGCTCCCAAAATGGCTCCCAAAATGGTCCCAAAATGGCCCCAAAATGGCTCCCAAAATGGCTCCCAAAATGGCCCCAAAATGGCTCCCAAAATGGCTCCCAAAATGGCCCCAAAATGGCCCCAAAATGGCCCCAAAATGGCTCCCAAAATGGCCGCAAAATGGCTCCCAAAATGGCTCCCAAAATGGCTCCAAAATGGCTCCCAAAATGGCTCCCAAAATGGCTCCCAAAATGGCGGCAAAATGGACCCAAAATGGCTGCAAAATGGCTCCCAAAATGGCCCCAAAATGGCCGCAAAATGGACCCAAAATGGCCGCAAAATGGCCCCAAAATGGCCCCAAAATGGCCGCAAAATGGCCGCAAAATGGCTCCAAAATGGCTCCAAAATGGCCCCAAAATGGCCGCAAAATGGCCCCAAAATGGCCGCAAAATGGCTCCCAAAATGGCGGCAAAATGGCTCCCAAAATGGCTCCCACAATGGACCCACAATGGACCCAAAATGGCCGCAAAATGGCTCCCAAAATGGCTCCCAAAATGGCTCCCAAAATGGCTGCAAAATGGACCCAAAATGGCTGCAAAATGGCTCCCAAAATGGCCGCAAAATGGCCGCAAAATGGACCCAAAATGGACCCAAAATGGCTCCCAAAATGGAGCCAAAATGGCCGCAAAATGGAGCCAAAATGGCCGCAAAATGGCCCCAAAATGGCCCCAAAATGGCTCCCAAAATGGCTCCAAAATGGCCGCAAAATGGACCCAAAATGGCCGCAAAATGGCCGCAAAATGGCTCCCAAAATGGCTCCAAAATGGCCGCAAAATGGCCGCAAAATGGCCCCAAAATGGCTCCCAAAATGGCCCCAAAATGGCCGCAAAATGGCCCCAAAATGGCTCCAAAATGGCCCCAAAATGGCCGCAAAATGGCCGCAAAATGGCTCCCAAAATGGCCCCAAAATGGCCCCAAAATGGCCGCAAAATGGCCGCAAAATGGCTCCAAAATGGCCCCAAAATGGCCCCAAAATGGCCCCAAAATGGCCGCAAAATGGCTCCAAAATGGCCCCAAAATGGACCCAAAATGGCCCCAAAATGGCCGCAAAATGGCTCCAAAATGGCCGCAAAATGGCCGCAAAATGGACCCAAAATGGCCCCAAAATGGCCCCAAAATGGCCGCAAAATGGCTCCCAAAATGGCTCCCAAAATGGCTCCAAAATGGCTCCAAAATGGCCACAAAATGGCCGCAAAATGGCTCCCAAAATGGCTCCAAAATGGCTCCAAAATGGACCCAAAATGGCCCCAAAATGGCCCCTAAATGGCCCCTAAATGGCTCCAAAATGGCTCCAAAATGGCTCCCAAAATGGCCCCAAAATGGCCCCAAAATGGCCGCAAAATGGCTCCAAAATGGCCGCAAAATGGCCCCAAAATGGCCCAAAACGGCCCCAAAATGGCTCCAAAATGGACCCAGGAGTTCGGGGAGGGACCCAGGCGTTCGGGAGGGACCCCGGCGTCCGGGGGCAGGTGATTTTGGGGCGAAAAGGGTGTTTTCCAGCCCCAGGATGACTACTCGGTGCTGTTCGAGGACACGTCCTACGCCGACGGGTACTCCCCCCCGCTCAACGTGGCCCAGAGATACGTGGTGGCCTGCAAGGAGAACAAGAAGAAGTGACCCCAAAATGGGGGGGATGGACCCCAAAATGGGGGGGGATGTGACCCCAAAGTGTGGGGGGATGGACCCCAAAGTGTGGGGGGATGGACCCCAAAGTATGGGGGATACAGCCCCAAAATATGGGGGGAATGGGGAAGATTTGGGGGGGAAATGGGGGTGAGGGGATGGGGGGAAAGTGGCTCAAAAGTGAGGGGAAAATGGACCAAAAATGGGGGGGAATCACCCCAAAAATATGGGGGGATGGACCCCAAAGTATGGGGGGATGGACCCCAAAGTATGGGGGGATACAGCCCCAAAATATGGGGGGAATGGGGAAGATTTGGGGGGGAAATGGGGGTGAGGGGATGGGGGGAAAGTGGCTCAAAAGTGAGGGGAAAATGGACCAAAAATGGGGGGGAATCACCCCAAAAATATGGGGGGATGGACCCCAAAGTATGGGGGGATGGACCCCAAAGTATGGGGGGATACAGCCCCAAAATATGGGGGGGAATGGGGAAGATTTGGGGGGGAAATGGGGAGAAATGGTGGGGAAATGGGGGTGAGGGGATGGGGGAAAATGGCTCAAAAGTGAGGGGAAATTGGCCCAAAAATGGGGGGAAATGGGCTCAAAATATGGGGGGATGGACCCCAAAATATGGGGGGATGGACCCCAAAGTATGGGGGGATGGACCCCAAAGTATGGGGGGATACAGCCCCAAAATATGGGGGGAAAGGGGGAAGATTTGGGGGGGAAATGGGGGTGAGGGGATGGGGGAAAGTGGCTCAAAAGTGAGGGGAAAATGGACCAAAAATGGGGGGAAATGGGGTCAAAATATGGGGGGAATCGCCCCAAAAATGGGGGGATGCAGCCTCAAAATGGGGGGGATACAGCCCTAAAATATGGGGGGATGGACCCCAAAGTATGGGGGGGATGGACCCCAAAATATGGGGGGGATGGACACCAAAAATGGGGGGAAATGAGGAAGATTTGGGGGGGAAATGGGGGAAAATGGGGGAGAGGGGATGGGGGAAAGTGGCTCAAAAATGAGGGGAAAATGGACCAAAAATGGGGGGAAATGGGGTCAAAAATGGGGGGAATCACCCCAAAAGTGGGGGGGATGTGACCCCAAAATATGGGGGGATAGACCCCAAAATATGGGGGGGATGGACACCAAAAATGGGGGGGAAATGGGGAGAATTTGGGGAGAAATGGGGGAAAATGGTGGGAAAGTGGGGGGAAAATGGCTCAAAAATGAGGGGAAAATGGACCAAAAATGGGGGGGAATCACCCCAAAAATGAGGGGATGCACCCTCAGAATGGGGGGGATGCAGCCCCAAAATATGGGGGGATGGACCCCAAAATATGGGGGGAAATGGGGAAGATTTGGGGGGGAAATGGGGGAAAATGGGGGTGAGGGGATGGGGGTTAATGGACCAGAAATGGGGGGAAATGGGGTCAAAATATGGGGGGAATCACCCCAAAAATGAGGGGATGGACCCTCAAAATGGGGGGGATACAGCCCCAAAATATGGGGGGATACAGCCCCAAAATATGGGGGGATACAGCCCCAAAATATGGGGGGAAATGGGGAAGATTTGGGGGGGAAATGGGGGTGAGGGGATGGGGGGAAAGTGGCTCAAAAGTGAGGGGAAAATGGCCCAAAAATGGGGGGGAATCACCCCAAAAATGAGGGGGATACAGCCCCAAAAATGAGGGGATGCACCCTCAAAATGGGGGGGATACAGCCCCAAAATATGGGGGGATGGACCCCAAAATATGGGGGGGATGGACACCAAAAATGGGGGGAAATGGGGAGAATTTGGGGGGGAAATGGGGAGAAATGGTGGGGAAATGGGGGTGAGGGGATGGGGGAAAGTGGCTCAAAAATGGGGGGAAAGTGGCCCGAAAATGGGGGGAAATGGGGTCAAAATATGGGGGGATGGACCCCAAAATATGGGGGGATGGACCCCAAAATATGGGGGGGATACAGCCCCAAAATATGGGGGGGATGGACCCCAAAATATGGGGGGAAATGGGGAAGATTTGGGGGGGAAATGGTGGGGAAATGGGGGTGAGGGGATGGGGGAAAATGGCTCAAAAGTGAGGGGAAAATGGCCCAAAAATGGGGGGAAATGGGCTCAAAATATGGGGGGATGGACCCCAAAATATGGGGGGATACAGCCCCAAAATATGGGGGGGAAATGGGGAAGATTTGGGGGGGAAATGGGGGTGAGGGGATGGGGGAAAATGGCTCAAAAATGAGGGGAAAATGGACCAAAAATGGGGGGAAATGGGGTCAAAATATGGGGGGAATCACCCCAAAAATGGGGGGATGCAGCCTCAAAATGGGGGGGATACAGCCCCAAAATATGGGGGGATGGACCCCAAAGTATGGGGGGGATGGACACCAAAAATGGGGGGGAAATGAGGAAGATTTGGGGAGAAATGGGGAAAAGTGGGGGGAAAATGGCTCAAAAATGAGGGGAAAATGGCCCAAAAATGGGGGGGAATCACCCCAAAAATGAGGGGATGGACCCTCAAAATGGGGGGGATACAGCCCCAAAATATGGGGGGATGGACCCCAAAATATGGGGGGGAAATGGGGAAGATTTGGGGGGGAAATGGTGGGGAAATGGGGGTGAGGGGATGGGGAAAATGGACCAGAAATGGGGGGAAATGGGCTCAAAATATGGGGGGAATCACCCCAAAAATGAGGGGATGCAGCCTCAAAATGGGGGGGATACAGCCCCAAAATATGGGGGGGATGGACACCAAAAATGGGGGGAAATGGGGAGAATTTGGGGGGGAAATGGGGAGAAATGGTGGGGAAATGGGGGTGAGGGGATGGGGGAAAGTGGCTCAAAAATGAGGGGAAAATGGACCAAAAATGGGGGGGAATCACCCCAAAAATATGGGGGGATGGACCCCAAAGTATGGGGGGATAGACCCCAAAATATGGGGGGGATGGACCCCAAAATATGGGGGGAAATGGGGAAGATTTGGGGGGAAATGGGGGTGAGGGGATGGGGGAAAGTGGCTCAAAAGTGAGGGGAAAATGGACCAAAAATGGGGGGAAATGGGGTCAAAATGTGGGGGGAATCACCCCAAAAATGAGGGGATGCATCCTCAAAATGGGGGGGATACAGCCCCAAAATATGGGGGGGTGGACACCAAAATATGGGGGGGAATGGGGAAGATTTGGGGGGGAAATGGGGGTGAGGGGATGGGGGAAAATGGCTCAAAAATGAGGGGAAAATGGCCCAAAAATGGGGGGAAATGGGGTCAAAATATGGGGGGAATCGCCCCAAAAGTGGGGGGGATGTGACCCCAAAATATGGGGGGGATGGACCCCAAAGTATGGGGGATACAGCCCCAAAATATGGGGGGGAATGGGGAAGATTTGGGGGGGAAATGGGGGTGAGGGGATGGGGGAAAATGGCTCAAAAATGAGGGGAAAATTGACCAAAAGTGAGGGGAAAATGGACCAAAAATGGGGGGAAATGGGGTCAAAATATGGGGGGAATCACCCCAAAAGTGGGGGGGATGTGACCCCAAAATATGCGGGGATGCACCCCCAAAATATGGGGGGGTGGACACCAAAAATGGGGGGAAATGGGGAAGATTTAGGGGGAAATGGGGGTGAGGGGATGGGGGGAAAATGGCTCAAAAATGAGGGGAAAATGGCTCAAAAATGGGGGGAAATGGGGTCAAAATATGGGGGGATGGACCCCAAAATATGGGGGGATAGACCCCAAAATATGGGGGGGATGGACCCCAAAATATGGGGGGAAATGGGGAAGATTTGGGGGGGAAATGGGGGGAAATGGGGGTGAGGGGATGGGGGAAAGTGGCTCAAAAATGAGGGGAAAATGGCCCCAAAATGGCGGGAAAAGGCCCCAAAAACGGGGGGAAATCCCCCCAAAATATGGGGGTGGACACCAAAAAGCGAAGGGACCCCCAAAATATTGGGGGGAAATGGGGAAAATTTGGGGAGAAATGGGGGAAAATTGGGGGAGAAAGGGGAAATTTGGCGGGAAACGTGGGCAAAAATGGCGGGAAAAGGGGAAATTTGGCGGGAAACGGGGCCAAAATGGCGGGAAAATGGGAGGGGGAGGGCCCCAAATGGTGGGCGGGGCTTAACCAAAGGGGCGTGGTTTATTACTAATTAAAGTTTATTGGATGAGAAGGCAATGAGTTAATTAAAAGGGGTGGGGGCGGGGCTTGTGCCGCCCTGGCCAATCAGAGCGGGCTCCTCAGGCTCCGCCCCCTCGTGGTCGCCTTGGCCCAGGCTGTGGCCAATCAGGTCGCCCCAAAGGAGGTGGGCGTGGCATCTGGGGGGGGAGGGGGGGATAACGTCATGGCCACGCCCCCAGAAACCCCTAATTACCCCAATTAAACCCCTAATTACCCCAATTAACCCCTAATTACCCCAATTAAACCCCAATTAACCCCCCAATTAACCCCTAATTACCCCAATTAAACCCCCGTTAACCCCCAATTAATCCCTAATTACCCCAATTAACCCCCGAATTAACCCCTAATTACCCCAATTAACCCCTAATTACCCCAATTAAACCCCAATTAACCCCTAATTACCCCAATTAACCCCCCATTAACCCCAATTAACCCCTAATTACCCCAATTAAACCCCCATTAACCCCAATTAACCCCCAATTAATCCCTAATTACCCCAATTAACCCCCCCATTAACCCCTAATTACCCCAATTAACCCCTAATTACCCCAATTAAACCCCAATTAACTCCTAATTACCCCAATTAACCCCCCATTAACCCCAATTAACCCCTAAATAACCCCAACAAACCCCCAATTGCACCCCAATTAACCCCAATTAACCCCTAATTACCCCAATTAAACCCCCATTTAACCCCAATTAGCTCCCCAATTAACCCCTAAATAACCCCAATAAACCCCCAATTAACCCGAATTAGCCCCCCAATTAACCCCAATTAACCCCTAATTACCCCAATTAAACCCCCATTATCCCTCCTATTAACCCCAATTTAACCCCAATTAACCCCTAATTACCACAATTAAACCCCCATTCACCCCCATTTAACCTCTAATGACCCCAATTAACCCCTCGTTACCCCCAAATAACCCCCAATTATCCCCTAATTACTCCAATTAAACCCCATTATCCCGCCTATTGTCCCCATTTAATCCCCAATTAACCCTTAATTACCCCAATTAACCCCCATTATCCCTCCTATTAACTCCCAATTACCCCCAATCAACCCCTAATTAACCCCCTAATTACCCCCAATTACCCCCAATTACCCCCTAATTACCCCCAATTAAACCCCAATTAACCCCTAATTACCCCCAATTAAAACCCCCTTATACCCTCAACTACCCCCCAATACCCCCAATTACCCCCTAATTTCCCCCAATTAAACCCCAATTAACCCCTAATTACCCCCAAGTGAAACCCCCTTATACCCCCAACTACCCCCTATACCCCCAATTACCCCCTAATTACTCCAATTAAACCCCAATTAACCCCAATTACCCCAATTAAAACCCCCTTATACCCCCAACTACCCCCCTATACCCCCAATTACCCCCTAATTACCCCCAATTACCCCCTAATTACCCCCAATTACCCCCTAATTACTCCAATTAAACCCCAATTAACCCCTAATTACCCCTAATTGAAACCCCCTTATACCCCAACTACCCCCCAATACCCCCAATTACCCCCTAATTACCCCCAATTACCCCCTAATTACCCCCTAATTCCCCCCAATTCCCCCCTAATTACCCCTAATTACCCCGAATTACCCCCTAATTACCCCCAATTACCCCCCAATCAATTAATTACCCCCATTAATTAATTACCCCGGGCAATTTCCCCATAGGGGCAGCAGCTCCTTGGGCTCCAATCGCAGGAAGCGCTGGGCCAGGCAGGGGGGGTGAGCGGCCAATGAGCAGCGAGGACAGCGCACGATGGGCGGGGCCTGAGGGGGAGCGACCAATCAGGAGCCAGCAACCCCCAGGGGGGCGGGGCTTGGGCTTTGGGGGGGGGGATAAGCGACCAATGAGGAGCGAGAACCCCCCCCAGGGGGCGGGGCTTGGGTGGGGGCGTTGCCATTGGAAGCCCCGCCCCCTCCGTTAAGCCCCGCCCCTTTCAGCCCCCATTTAACCCCCCTTGAATCCCCCCAATTAACCCCAATTAACCCATAATTAGCCCCAAATAATGGCCCCAATTAACCCCCCATTTAATCGCAATTAAACCCCGTGATTAATCCCAATTAAAACCCCAATTAACCCCCATATTAACCCTAATTAACCCCAAATTAACCCCCTAATTAACCCCCATTATCTCCCATTTAACCCCCAATTAACCCCCATTTAACCCTCCAATTAAACCAATTTAACCCCCCAATTAACCCCAATTAGCCCCTCAATTAACCCAAATTAACCCCCCAATAAACCCCCATTAACCCCCCAATTAAACCCCATTTAACCCCCCAATTAACTCCCATTAACCCTCCAATTTACCCCCTAATTAAACCCTCAATTAACCCAAATTAACCCCCAATTAACCCCCATTTAACCCTCCAATTAACCCCCATTAACCCCCCAATTAACTCTCCATTTAACCCCAATTAACCCTCCAATTAACCCCCATGTATCCCCCGATTAACCCCCCACATTAACCCCAATTAACCCCCATTTAACCCTCCAATTAACCCCAATTAACCCCCCAATTAACCCTCATTAACCCTCCAATTTACCCCCTAATCAAACCCTCAATTAACCCCCATTAACCCTCCAATTAACCCTCTAATTAACCCAAATTAACCCCTCCAATTAACCCCCATTAACCCCCCAATTACCCCCAATAATTAATCCCCCAATTAACCCCCTAATTAACCCCAATTAACCCCCATTTAACCCCCCAATTAACCCCCATTTAACCCCCAATTAACCCCCATTAACCCTCCAATTAACCCCCCAATTAACCCAAATTAACCCCCCAATTAACCCCCATTAACCCCCCAATTAACCCTCTAATTAACCCAAATTAACCCCTCCAATTAACCCCATTAACCCCCCAATTACCCCCAATAATTAATCCCCCAATTAACCCAAATTAACCCCCCCAATTACCCCCAATTAACCCCCCATTTAACCCCTAATTACCCCCTAATTAACCCCTAATTACCCTCTAATTAACCCCTAATTACCCCCTAATTAACCCCTAATTACCCCCTCTTACCTCCCACCCCCCCCCGCACACCCCACACCCCCCCGGGGGCTTTTCCAGCGCGGGGGGCGTGGCCTCGGGTGGGCGTGGCCTCCTCCTCCCCCTCCCCCGGGGTGGGCGTGGCCTCCCCTCCAACCCCGCCCCCTCCTCCACGACCACGTGGGGGGGCGGGGCCGGGCTCAGAGGGGGGCGGGGCGGGGGGCGGAGCCAACGCAGCCGTAGGGGGAGGCGCTTCCAGGGGGCGGCCAATAGGAGGTGGGGGAGCAAGCGGAGGGCGAAGCTGATTGGCTGCTCGCCCCGGGCCCTTCCGGCCACGCCCCCCAGGCGGCGGGAAAGCGTGGGGTGCTGCCACGCCCACTCGAACTGCCAATCAAACACAATGAAGCGCTAATTAGCAGCGATTAAGCCGCTAATTAACCCACCCATTGACCCCTGTGGGGCTCTATGGGTCCCTACGGGTCTCTATGGGTCTCTATGGGTCCCTATGGGTCCCTATGGGTCTCTATGGTCCCTATGGGTCCTTATGGGTCTCTATGGGTCTCTATGGTCCCTATGGGTCCCTATGGGTCTCTATGGGTCTCTATGGGTCCCTATGGGTCTCTATGGGTCTCTATGGTCCCTATGGGTCTCTATGGGTCCCTATGGGTCTCTATGGGTCTCTATGGGTCCCTATGGGTCTCTATGGGTCCCTATGGGTCTCTATGGGTCTCTATGGTCCCTATGGGTCTCTATGGGTCCCTATGGGTCTCTATGGGTCTCTATGGGTCCCTATGGGTCTCTATGGGTCTCTATGGGTCTCTATGGGTCTCTATGGGTCTCTATGGTCTCTATGGGTCTCTATGGGTCTCTATGGTCTCTATGGGTCTCTATGGGTCTCTATGGGTCTCTATGGGTCCCTATGGGTCACTATGGGTCTCTATGGGTCTCTATGGGTCTCTATGGTCTCTATGGTCCCTATGGGTCCCTATGGGTCTCTATGGGTCTCTATGGGTCTCTATGGTCCCTATGGGTCCCTATGGGTCTCTATGGGTCCCTATGGGTCCCTATGGGTCTCTATGGTCCCTATGGGTCCTTATGGGTCTCTATGGGTCTCTATGGGTCTCTATGGTCCCTATGGGTCCCTATGGGTCTCTATGGGTCCCTATGGGTCTCTATGGTCCCTATGGGTCCTTATGGGTCCCTATGGGTCTCTATGGGTCCCTATGGGTCTCTATGGCTCTCTATGGGTCCCTATGGGTCTCTATGGTCTCTATGGGTCCCTATGGTCTCTATGGGTCTCTATGGTCTCTATGGTCCCTATGGGTCCCTATGGGTCCCTATGGGTCTTTATGGTCTCTATGGGTCGCTATGGGTTTCTATGGTCTCTATGGCTCTCTATGGGTCTCTATGGGTCCCTATGGGTCTCTATGGGTCTCTATGGGTCTCTATGGCTCTCTGTGGTCTCTATGGGTCTCTATGGGTCCCTATGGGTCTCTATGGCTCTCTATGGGTCCCTATGGGTCTCTATGGGTCTCTATGGGTCTCTATGGGTCTCTATGGCTCTCTGTGGTCTCTATGGGTCTCTATGGGTCCCTATGGGTCTCTATGGCTCTCTATGGTCCCTATGGGTCCTTATGGGTCCCTATGGGTCTCTATGGGTCCCTATGGGTCTCTATGGGTCTCTATGGGTCTCTATGGCTCTCTGTGGTCTCTATGGGTCTCTATGGGTCCCTATGGGTCTCTATGGGTCTCTATGGGTCCCTATGGGTCTCTATGGTCTCTATGGGTCCCTATGGTCTCTATGGGTCTCTATGGGTCCCTATGGGTCTCTATGGGTCTCTATGGGTCCCTATGGGTCTCTATGGTCTCTATGGGTCTCTATGGTCTCTATGGGTCTCTATGGGTCTCTATGGTCTCTATGGGTCTCTATGGTCCCTATGGGTCCCTATGGGTCTCTATGGGTCCCTATGGGTCTCTATGGTCCCTATGGGTCCTTATGGGTCCCTATGGGTCTCTATGGGTCCCTATGGGTCTCTATGGCTCTCTATGGGTCCCTATGGGTCTCTATGGTCTCTATGGGTCCCTATGGTCTCTATGGGTCTCTATGGTCTCTATGGTCCCTATGGGTCCCTATGGGTCCCTATGGGTCTTTATGGTCTCTATGGGTCGCTATGGGTTTCTATGGTCTCTATGGCTCTCTATGGGTCCCTATGGGTCCCTATGGGTCTCTATGGGTCTCTATGGGTCTCTATGGCTCTCTGTGGTCTCTATGGGTCTCTATGGGTCCCTATGGGTCTCTATGGCTCTCTATGGGTCCCTATGGGTCTCTATGGGTCTCTATGGGTCTCTATGGGTCTCTATGGCTCTCTGTGGTCTCTATGGGTCTCTATGGGTCCCTATGGGTCTCTATGGCTCTCTATGGTCCCTATGGGTCCTTATGGGTCCCTATGGGTCTCTATGGGTCCCTATGGGTCTCTATGGGTCTCTATGGGTCTCTATGGCTCTCTGTGGTCTCTATGGGTCTCTATGGGTCCCTATGGGTCTCTATGGGTCTCTATGGGTCCCTATGGGTCCCTATGGGTCTCTATGGGTCTCTATGGTCTCTATGGGTCTCTATGGGTCTCTATGGTCTCTATGGGTCTCTATGGGTCTCTATGGGTCTCTATGGTCTCTATGGGTCTCTATGGGTCTCTATGGGTCCCTATGGGTCTCTATGGGTCTCTATGGGTCTCTATGGCTCTCTGTGGTCTCTATGGGTCTCTATGGGTCCCTATGGGTCTCTATGGGTCCTTATGGGTCCCTATGGGTCTCTATGGGTCTCTATGGTCTCTATGGGTCTCTATGGGTCTCTATGGGTCTCTATGGTCTCTATGGGTCTCTATGGGTCTCTATGGGTCTCTATGGGTCCCTATGGGTCCCTATGGGTCTCTATGGTCCCTATGGGTCCTTATGGGTCTCTATGGGTCTCTATGGGTCTCTATGGTCCCTATGGGTCCCTATGGGTCTCTATGGGTCTCTATGGGTCCCTATGGGTCTCTATGGTCTCTATGGGTCCCTATGGGTCTCTATGGTCTCTATGGGTCTCTATGGGTCTCTATGGGTCTCTATGTTCTCTATGGTCTCTATGGGTCTCTATGGGTCCCTATGGGTCTCTATGTTCTCTATGGTCTCTATGGGTCTCTATAGGTCCCTATGGGTCTCTATGGTCTCTATGGGTCCCTATGGGTCTCTATGGGTCCCTATGGGTCTCTATGGTCCCTATGGTCTCTATGGGTCTCTATGGGTCTCTATGGGTCTCTATGGTCTCTATGGGTCCCTATGGGTCTCTATGGGTCTCTATGGTCTCTATGGGTCTCTATGGGTCTCTATGGGTCCCTATGGGTCTCTATGGGTCTCTATGGTCCCTATGGTCTCTATGGGTCTCTATGGTCTCTATGGGTCCCTATGGTCTCTATGGGTCTCTATGGGTCTCTATGGTCTCTATGGGTCCCTATGGGTCCCTATGGTCTCTATGGGTCCCTATGGGTCTCTATGGGTCCCTATGGGTCCCTATGGGTCTCTATGGTACCTATGGGTCTCTATGGGTTTCTATGGGTCTCTATGGGTCTCTATGGGTCTCTATGGGTCTCTATGGGTCCCTATGGTCCCTATGGGTCTCTATGGGTCTCTATGGGTCCCTATGGTCCCTATGGGTCTCTATGGGTCCCTATGGTCTCTATGGGTCTCTATGGTCTCTATGGTCTCTATGGGTCTCTATGGGTCTCACCCTCAGCGCCGCCACGTCCGACGGGAACCCATAGACGTAGAGCAGCATCTGCCTATGGGGAGAGAGCACATTGGACACGTTATATACCTTGTATCCCATTACACCCCATTATACCCCATTATCCCCCATTACCCCCCATTACCCCCCATTACCCCCCATTATCCCCCATTACCCCCCATTACCCCCCATTACCCCCCATTACCCCCCATTATCTCCCATTACCCCCCATTATCCCCCATTACCCCCCATTACCCCCCATTATCCCCCATTACCCCCCATTACCCCCCATTATCCCCCATTACCCCCCATTACCCCCCATTACCCCCCATTACCCCCCATTATCTCCCATTATCCCCCATTACCCCCCATTACCCCCCATTACCCCCCATTATCCCCCATTACCCCCCATTACCCCCCATTATCCCCCAGTTCCCGCCCCCCCCCCATTACCAAGGCCCCGCCCCGTGCGTCCTCCTGGCCCCGCCCCTGCCCCTCCCCCCGTTGTGCTGACGCAGCCGCCGCGCGGGGTCCCGCGTGAACCCCACGTAAGCGCGGCCACGTGACCGCGGGTGGGCGGAGCCCAGCAGGTACACGGCGCGGAGCCGCATGGCGGGAAACGCGGGGCACTTCCGCCTCTCTGACACCGCCCGCAGAGCGTCACTTCCGCCTCTTCAACACACCCACTTCCGCCTTAGTAACACGCCCACTTCCGCCTCGGTTACTCCGCTCCATGGAGGCACTTCCGCCTCTGTAATATCCCCACTTCCGCCTCGCTAACACGCTCACTTCCGCCCCGACAACACCACCCCATAGAGGCACTTCCGCCTCGGTAATATCCCCACTTCCGCCTCGATAACATGGTCACTTCCGCCCCGATAACACCGCCCCATAGAGGCACTTCCGCCTCGGTAACATGGTCACTTCCGCCTCGGGGACGTCGCCCAATGGCGGCACTTCCGCCTCGGTAACGCTTACAATAGAGCGACTTCCGCCTCGTTACCCACAATCCCCCGCCATCCTTCCTACTCTGGCTCAATGGGGAGACCATAGAGAGCTGGAGGACCCGCCTCCCAGTGACCATAGAGAGCTTGGAGGACCCGCTTCCCAGTGACCATAGAGAGCTGGAGGACCCGCCTCCCAGTGACCATAGAGAGCTTGGAGGACCTCCCAGGCTGTCCCGACCAACCATAGAGTCCTGGAGGACCCCTCTCCTCCATTATCCCAATGGGGAGACCGTAGAACCCCAATTAAACCCTAATTAACCCCCCAATTAACCCATAATTACCCCCAATTATACCCTAATTAACCCCCCAATTAAACCCTAATTAATCCCCCAATTAACCCCCAATTAAACCCCAATTAACCCCCAAATAACCCCAATTAACCCCTAATTAACCCCCAATCAACCCCCAATTAACCCCCAAATAACCCCCTAATTAACCCCGTAATTAACCCAAATTAAACCCCAATTAACCCCCAAATAACACCCCAATTAGCCCCCCAATTAACCCCAAATTACCCCCCAATTAAACCCCAAATAACCCCCAATTAACCCCTTAATTAACCCCAATTAACCCTCAATTAACCCCCCCATTAACCCCCAAATAACCCCCAATTCTCCCCCCAATTAATCAGCCCAGCGAAAAGGGGGCGTGGCCTCAATTAACGAAGCCCCGCCCCCTCCCATCCTATTAAAGGGGCCGAAATCTGCCCCTCATTAACCTCATTTGCATAAAATCCGGGGCCAAAACGCCTTTAATGGGGTGGGGGAGGGGCGGGAAAATCCACTTCCGGTTGGGGGCGACCGGAAGTCCATTTATTGTGGGGGAGGGGCCGGAAGCCCCACTTCCGGTTGGGGGGGGGGGGTCAGGATGGGGTTTCCCCATTGGGGGTGTGGCCCGCCGGCCCCTCCCCCTCCACTTCCGGTCCCTCCCCTTCCACTTCCGGACCCTCCCCTTCCACTTCCGGCTTCCCACCTCCTTTTTCCATCCCCTCCCCCTCCCCTTCCGGCTCCTCTTCTGCTGCTTCCGGCCCCTCCCCTTCCACTTCCGGCCCCTCCCCTTCCACTTCCGGCCACTCCCCCCCCTCCAGGCGCTCCCGGAAGTTCCGCCGGAAGAAGCCGCACTGGGGGGGGAGGGGCAGACAATTAATACCCCAATTAACCCCTAATTATCCCCAATTAACCCCAAATTAACCCAAATTAACCCCTAATTATCCCCTAATTAACCCCTAATTAAACCTCCAATTAACCCCTAATTAACCCCCAATTATCCCCCAATTAACCCCAATTTCCCCCCCAATTAAAGCCCAATTAACCCCTAATTAACCCCCAATTACCCCAAATTCCACCTCCAATTATCCCCCAATTACCCCTCAATTAACCCCAAATTAAAACTCCAATTAACCCCCAATTATCCCCCTAATTAACCCCCCAATTAACCCCCAATTAGTCCCCTAATTAACCCCTAATTCCCCCCAATTACCCCCAATTCCCCCCCAAATAACCCCCAATTATATCCCAAATTTAACCCCTAATTAGACCCCCAATTAACTCCTCATTCCCCCCAATTATCCCCCCAATTACCACCCCAATTAACCCCTAATTAACCCCCCATTTACCACCCCAATTACCCCCAGTTCCCCCCAATTAAAGCCCCAATTATCCCCCTAATTAACCCCTAATTAGACCCCCAATTAACCCCCAATTCCCCCCCAATCAACCCCCAATTATCCCCCCCAATTACCCCAAATTCCCCCTCAATTAACCCCCAATTATCCCCCTAATTAACCCCTAATTAGAACCCCAATTAACCCCCAATTCTCCCCCCCAATTACCCCCAATACCCCCCAATTAACCCCCTAATTAACCCCTAATTAGACCCCCAATTAACCCCAAACTCCCCCCCAATTCCCCCCCAACTCCCCCCAATTCCTGCCCCCCATTTCCCCCCCATTTCCCGCCCCTTGGCTCCGCCCCCTGGCCCCGCCCACCTTGCGAAGGCCGCAGCCAATGAGCAGCAAGAGCAGGAGCCCCCCGGCCCCGCCCCCCAGCAGCCACGCCCAGGGGTTGAACTCGGGGATCAAATCCAGTGACGTCACCCCCTGGGGGCAGAGGTCATGGGGTCACATGGGGGTCACGTGGGGGGGGTCATATGGGGTCACATGGGGGTCATATGGGGGGGTCAAATGGGGTCATATGGGGGTCACATATGGGTCAAATGGGGTCACATGGGGGTCAAATGGGGTCACATTGGGGGTCATGGGGGTCAAATGGGGTCACATGGGGTCACATTGAGGGTCATGGGGGCTACATTGGGGTCATAGGGGTCAAATGGGGTCACATGGGGGTCTCATATGGGGTCAAATGGGGTCACATGGGGGTCACATATGGGTCAAATGGGGTCACATGGGGGTCAAATGGGGTCACATTGGGGGTCATGGGGGGTCATATGGGGTCACATTGGGGGTCATGGGGGGTCAACTGGGGTCACATGGGGTCACATTGGGGGTCATGGGGGCTACATTGGGGTCATAGGGGTCAAATGGGGTCACATGGGGGTCTCATATGGGGTCAAATGGGGTCACATGGGGGTCACATGGGGGTCAAATGGGGTCACATGGGGGTCAAATGGGGTCACATGGGGTCATATGGGGTCATATGGGGTCACTTTGGGGGTCATGGGGGTCAAATGGGGTCACATGGGGTCACATGGGGGGTCATATGGGGTCACATTGGGGGTCATGGGGGTCAAATGGGGTCACATGGGGTCTCATATGGGGTCAAATGGGGTCACATGGGGGTCACATGGGGGTCAAATGGGGTCACATGGGGGTCAAATGGGGTCACATGGGGGTCATGGGGGGTCATATGGGGTCACATTGGGGGTCATGGGGGTCAAATGGGTTCACATGGGGTCACATTGGGGGTCATGGGGGCTACATTGGGGTCATATGGGGTCAAATGGGGTCACATGGGGGTCACATGGGGGTCATGGGGGGTCATATGGGGTCACATTGGGGGTCATGGGGGTCAAATGGGGTCACATGGGGTCACATGGGGGGTCATATGGGGTCACATTGGGGGTCATGGGGGTCAAATGGGGTCACATGGGGTCACATTGGGGGTCATGGGGGCTACATGGGGGTCATATGGGGTCAAATGGGGTCACATGGGGGTCACATGGGGGTCATATGGGGGGTCAAATGGGGTCACATGGGGGTCATGGGTGGTCATTGGGGTCACATGGGGGGTCACATAGGGTCGGGGGGGTCACATGGGGTCATATGGGGGTCACATATGGGGTCAAATGGGGGTCACATATGGGGTCACATGGGGTCACATGGGGATCATGGGGGGGTCATATGGGGTCACATGGGGGCACATTGGGGGTCACGGGGGGTCACATGGGGGTCACGGGGGTCACAGATGGGGTCACATATGGGGGTCAAATGGGGTCACATGGGGGTCATAGGGAGTCATATGGGGTCACGGGGGGGGCACATGGGGGTCATGGGGGTCACAGGGGGGTCACATGGGGTCATATGGGGGGGGTCACATATGGGGTCAAATGGGGTCACATGGGGGTCATAGGGGGTCACATTGGGGGTCATGGGGGTCATATGGGGCTCACATGTGGTCACATGAGGGTCACATGGGGTTTGGGGGAGGTCACGTGGGGTCAATTGACCCCCAATTAAACACCAATTAAACAAATCACCCCCCAATTAACCCCTAATTACCCCCAATTAACCCCCAAATTAACCCCAATTAAACCCCCATTGACCCCCCCGTTAACGCCCAATGACCCTCCACTCATTCCCCCCCCTCATTAATTAACGACTCGTTAATTAACGACCCACCTGAGCCCTCAGGCCGCTGGGCGGGGTCACGAACCGGGGCGGGGCCAATGAGAGCGCGAGGGCGGAGCAGAAACGGATGTGGGCGGAGCCCTGGGGGCAATGGGGCCAATGGGGGTCAATGGGGTCAATGGGTCAATGGGTCAATGGGGTCAATGGGGTCAATGGGGGTCAATGGGGTCAATGGGTCAATGGGGGTCAATGGGGTCAATGGGGTCAATGGGGTCAATGGGGGTCAATGGCGCAATGGGGTCAATGGGGTCAATGGGTCAATGGGGGTCAATGGGTCAATGGGGTCAATGGGGTCAAAGGGGGACAATGGGGGTCAATGGGGGTCAATGGGGTCAATGGTTCAATGGGGTCAATGGGGTCAATGGGGGTCAATGGGTCAATGGGGTCAATGGTTCAATGGGGTCAATGGGGTCAATGGGTCAATGGGGTCAATGGGTCAATGGGGTCAATGGGGTCAATGGGTCAATGGGGGTCAATGGGTCAATGGGTCAATGGGGTCAATGGGTCAATGGGGTCAATGGGGTCAATGGGTCAATGGGGTCAATGGGGGTCAATGGGGATTAATGGGGGTCAATGGGGGTCAATGGGGTCAATGGGTCAATGGGGTCAATGGGGTCAATGGGGTCAATGGGGGTCAATGGGGGTCAATGGGGTCAATGGGTCAATGGGGTCAATGGGTCAATGGGGGTCAATGGGTCAATGGGGTCAATGGGGGTCAATGGGGCCAATGGGGTCAATGGGGTCAATGGGTCAATGGGGTCAATGGGGGTCAATGGGGATTAATGGGGGTCAATGGGGGTCAATGGGGTCAATGGGTTCAATGGGGGTCAATGGGGCCAATGGGGTCAATGGGTCAATGGGGTCAATGGGGTCAATGGGGTCAATGGGTCAATGGGGTCAATGGGTCAATGGGCCCAATGGGGTCAATGGGTCAATGGGTCAATGGGGTCAATGGGTCAATGGGTCAATGGGTCAATGGGGGTCAATGGGGTCAATGGGTCAATGGGTCAATGGGGTCAATGGGGTCAATGGGGTCAATGGGGACAATGGGTCAATGGGGGTCAATGGGTCCATGGGGGTCAATGGGGTCAATGGGGTCAATGGGTCAATGGGTCAATGGGTCAATGGGGTCAATGGGGTCAATGGGGTCAATGGGGACAATGGGTCAATGGGGGTCAATGGGTCCATGGGGGTCAATGGGGTCAATGGGTCAATGGGGTCAATGGGTCAATGGGTCAATGGTGTCAATTGGGCCAATGGGGTCAATGGGGTCAATGGGTCAATGGGTCAATGGGTCAATGGGGTCAATGGGTCAATGGGGTCAATGGGGGTCAATGGGTCAATGGGGTCAATGGGGTCAATGGGTCAATGGGGTCAATGGGTCAATGGGGTCAATGGGGGTCAATGGGGTCAATGGGTCAATGGGGTCAATGGGGTCAATGGGGGTCAATGGGGTCAATGGGGGTCAATGGGGTCAATGGGTCAATGGGGTCAATGGGTCAATGGGGTCAAGGGGTCAATGGGTCAATGGGTCAATGAGGTCAAGGGGTCAATGGGTCAATGGGTCAATGGGGTCAATGGGGGTCAATGGGTCAATGGGTCAATGAGGTCAATGGGTCAATGGGTCAATGGGGGTCAATGGGTCAATGGGGTCAATGGGTCAATGGGTCAATGGGGTCAATGGGTCAATGGGTCAATGGGTCAATGGGGTCAATGGGTCAATGGGGTCAATGGGTCAATGGGTCAATGGGTCAATGGGGTCAATGGGTCAATGCGGTCAATGGGGGTCAATGGGGTCAATAGGGTCAAAGGGGGACAATGGGGACATTGGGTCAATGGGGTCAATGGGTCAATGGGGGTCAATGGGCCAATGGGGTCAATGGGTCAATGGGTCAATGGGGTCAATGGGTCAATGGGTCAATGGGTCAATGGGGTCAATGGGTCAATGGGGTCAATGGGTCAATGGGGTCAATGGGGTCAATGGGTCAATGGGGTCAATGGGGTCAATGGGGTCAATGGGTCAATGGGGTCAATGGGGGTCAATGGGGGTCAATGGGGTCAATGGGGTCAATGGGGTCAATGGGTCAATGGGTCAATGGGGTCAATGGGGTCAATGGGTCAATGGGGGTCAATGGGGTCAATGGGTCAATGGGTCAATGGGTCAATGGGTCAATGGGGTCAATGGGTCAATGGGTCAATGGGGTCAATGGGTCAATGGGGTCAATGGGTCAATGGGTCAATGGGTCAATGGGGTCAATGGGGTCAATGGGTCAATGGGTCAATGGGGTCAATGGGGGTCAATGGGGTCAATGGGTCAATGGGGTCAATGGGTCTATGGGGTCAATGGGGGTCAATGGGGTCAATGGGGTCAATGGGGTCAATGGGGTCAATGGGTCAATGGGGGTCAATGGGAGTCAATGGGTCATTGGGGGTCAGTGGGGTCAATGGGGTCAATGGGGTCAATGGGGGTCAATGGGGTCAATGGGTCAATGGGGTCAATGGGGGTCAATGGGGGTCAATGGGTCAATGGGTCAATGGGGGCAAATGGGGGTCAATGGGGTCAATGGGGGTCAATGGGGTCAATGGGTCAATGGGGTCATTGGGGTCAATGGGTCAATGGGGTCAATGGGGGTCAATGGGGTCAATGGGGCAATGGGGTCAATGGGGGTCAATGGGTCAATGGGTCAATGGGGTCAATGGGGGTCAATGGGTCAATGGGGGTCAATGGGGCCAATGGGGTCAATGGGGTCAATGGGTCAATGGGTCAATGGGGCCAATGGGGTCAATGGGGTCAATGGGGGTCAATGGGTCAATGGGGGTCAATGGGTCAATGGGTCAATGGGGTCAATGGGGGTCAATGGGTCAATGGGGGTCAATGGGTCAATGGGGTCAATGGGGTCAATGGGGGTCAATGGGTCAATGGGGGTCAATGGGTCAATGGGGCCAATGGGGTCAATGGGGGTCAATGGGTCAATGGGTCAATGGGGTCAATGGGGGTCAATGGGTCAATGGGGTCAATGGGGTCAATGGGGGTCAATGGGTCAATGGGGTCAATGGGGTCAATGGGGGTCAATGGGTCAATGGGGTCAATGGGGTCATTGGGGTCAAGGGGTCGTTACCGGGATGGTGGGCGGGGCCTCCAGGTTTGCACCAATGAGAACGCGGTTGGGGGGCGGGGCCGGGGGGCAGCGGAAGAGGCGGAGCTGGGGGGCGGAGCAAACCTGGGGGGGGAATCTATGGGTCTCAGCCCCATAGAGACCCATAGAGCCCCATAGAAACCCATTCTATGGGTCCCAGCCCCATAGCGCCCCATAGAAACCCATTCTATGGGTCCCATACCCATTGCACCCCCAGCCCCCCATCTATGGGTCCCAGCCCCCTAAAGCCCCATAGAACCCCATAGAACCCCATAGAACCCCATTCTATGGGTCCCAGCCCCACAGCGCACCCAGCCCCCAACCTATGGGTCCCAGCCCCATAGACCCCCATAGAACCCCATTCTATGGGTCCCAGCCCCATAGCGCCCCATAGAACCCCATTCTATGGGTCCAGCCCCATAGTGCCCCATAGAACCCCATTCTATGGGTCCAGCCCCATAGCGCCCCATAGAAACCCATTCTATGGGTCCCAGCCCCATAGCGCCCCATAGAAACCCATTCTATGGGTCCCATACCCATTGCACCCCCAGCCCCCATCTATGGGTCCAGCCCCATAGCGCCCCATAGAAACCCATTCTATGGGTCCCAGCCCCATAGCGCCCCATAGAACCCCATTCTATGGGTCCAGCCCCATAGCGCCCCATAGAAACCCATTCTATGGGTCCCAGCCCCATAGCGCCCCATAGAAACCCATTCTGTAGGCCCCAGCCCCATAGCGCCCCATAGAAACCCATTCTATGGGTCCCAGCCCCATAGCGCCCCATAGAACCCCATTCTATGGGTCCAGCCCCATAGTGCCCCATAGAAACCCATTCTATGGGTCTCAGCCCCATAGCGCCCCATAGAAACCCATTCTATGGGTCCCAGCCCCACAGCGCCCCATAGAAACCCATTCTATGGGTCCCATACCCATTGCACCCCCAGCCCCCATCTATGGGTCCAGCCCCATAGCGCCCCATAGAACCCCATTCTATGGGTCCCAGCCCCATAGCGCCCCATAGAACCCCATTCTATGGGTCCCAGCCCCATAGCGCCCCCAGTCCCCCATCTATGGGTCCAGCCCCATAGCGCCCCATAGAAACCCATTCTATGGGTCCCAGCCCCATAGCGCCCCATAGAACCCCATTCTATGGGTCCAGCCCCATAGCGCCCCATAGAAACCCATTCTATGGGTCCCAGCCCCATAGCGCCCCATAGAAACCCATTCTATGGGTCCCAGCCCCATAGCGCCCCATAGAAACCCATTCTATGGGTCCCAGCCCCATAGCGCCCCATAGAAACCCATTCTATGGGTCCAGCCCCATAGCGCCCCATAGAAACCCATTCTATGGGTCCCAGCCCCACAGCGCCCCATAGAAACCCATTCTATGGGTCCAGCCCCATAGCGCCCCATAGAAACCCATTCTATGGGTCCCAGCCCCATAGCGCCCCATAGAAACCCATTCTATGGGTCCAGCCCCATAGCGCCCCATAGAAACCCATTCTATGGGTCCCATACCCATTGCACCCCCAGCCCCCATCTATGGGTCCAGCCCCATAGCGCCCCATAGAACCCCATTCTATGGGTCCCAGCCCCATAGCGCCCCCCATCCATGGGTCACCTCCCCAAGGAGTCTCCGCAGCTCCTGCCCCACGGCGCCCTCGTCCTCCTGCCCCACGGCGCCACAGGCCCCGCCCCCCGGCTCCTGTGGGGCAGAACGGGCGTGTGGGGCGGGGTCCGACCCCCAACCCGCCCCATAGATCGGGGCTCGGGGGTCGCTATGGGGCGGTTGGGGGTCGCTCACCACTCGCACTTGGGGGTCGCGCACCCAGAGGCCGTGGGGCAATGTGTGGGGCAGCAGCACCAAGGCCGTCACTTGGGGGGTGGGGCTGCCGGGGGGCGGGGCCTGGAGGGTCTCGATCTGTGGGGCAGAGGGAGAGATGGAGGGACCCAGGCGTTCGGGACCCATAGATCCCAGCCCCATAGATCCCAGAATCTGCTGTCCCAAGGGACCCAGGCGTCCGGGCCCCACATATCCCAGCCCCATAGATCCTGGACTTGGGGTCTGAAGGGACCCAGGCGTTCGGGCCCCATAGATCCCAGACCCATAGATCCCAGAACTTGGGTCTGAAGGGACCCAGGCATCTGGGCCCCATAGATCCCAGCCCCATAGATCCTGGACTTGGGGTCTGAGGGGACCCAGGCATTCGGGCCCCATAGATCCCAGACCCATAGATCCCAGAACTTGGGTCTGAAGGGACCCAGGCATCTGGGCCCCATAGATCCCAGCCCCATAGATCCTGGACTTGGGGTCTGAAGGGACCCAGGCGTTCGGGCCCCATAGATCCCAGACCCATAGATCCCAGAACTTGGGTCTGAAGGGACCCAGGCATCTGGGCCCCATAGATCCCAGCCCCATAGATCCTGGACTTGGGGTCTGAAGGGACCCAGGCATCTGGGCCCCATAGATCCCAGCCCCATAGATCCTGGACTTGGGGTCTGAAGGGACCCAGGCGTTCGGGCCCCACATATCCCAGCCCCATAGATCCCAGAATCTGCTGTCCCAAAGGACCCAGGCGTTCGGGCCCCACATATCCCAGCCCCATAGATCCCGGAGTTGGGGTCTGAGGGGACCCAGGCGTTCGGGCCCCACATATCCCAGCCCCATAGATCCTGGACTTGGGGTCTGAGGGGACCCAGGCGTCCGGGCCCCATAGATCCCAGACCCATAGATCCCAGAACTCGGGTCTGAAGGGACCCAGGCATCTGGGCCCCATAGATCCCAGCCCCATAGATCCTGGACTTGGGGTGTGAGGGGACCCAGGCGTTCGGGCCCCATAGATCCCAGCCCCATAGATCCTGGACTTGGGGTATGAGGGGACCCAGGTGTCCGGGCCCCATAGATCCCAGACCCATAGATCCCAGAACTCAGGTCTGAAATGACCCAGGCGTTCGGGCCCCACATATCCCAGCCCCATAGATCCTGGACTTGGGGTCTGAAGGGACCCAGGCGTTCGGGCCCCATAGATCCCAGACCTATAGATCCCAGAACTCAGGTCTGAAGGGACCCAGGCGTCCGGGACCCATAGATCCCAGACCCATAGATCCCAGAACTCAGGTCTGAAATGACCCAGGCGTTCGGGCCCCACATATCCCAGCCCCATAGATCCTGGACTTGGGGTCTGAAGGGACCCAGGCGTTCGGGCCCCATAGATCCCAGACCCATAGATCCCAGAACTCAGGTCTGAAGGGACCCAGGCGTCCGGGCCCCATATATCCCAGCCCCATAGATCCTGGACTTGGGGTCTGAGGGGACCCAGGCGTCCGGGCCCCATAGATCCCAGCCCCACATATCCTATAACCCACTCTCCCAAGGGACCCAGGCGTCCGGGCCCCACATCTCCCAACCCCAACCCCCCCATACCCGAAGGGACCCAGGCGTCCGGGCCCCATAGATCCCGGCCCACTTGTGGGGCTCACCCTATAGCGATGCTCCAGGCTCTTGTTCCGCGCCCCACGGGTGGTGAAGTTGATGTAGGGGGTGGAGCCGTCGTCCCTGGTGTGGGGCAGAGAAATCAGTGGGGCCCGGACGCCTGGGTCCCTTGGGAACGGCAGGGTCCAGGATCTATGGGGCAGGGATCTATGGGGCTGGGATCTATGGGGCTGGGATCTATGGGGCCCGAATGCATGGGTTCCCTGGGACAGCAGATTCTGGGATCTATGGGGCAGGGACATGTGGTGCTGGACTCTATGGGGCAGGGACTTGTGGGCCCAGGATCTATGGGGCCCGAATGCCTGGGTCCCTTGGCACAGCAGGTTCTGGGATCTATGGGGCAGGACTTGTGGGGCTGGGATCTATGGGGCAGGGACATGTGGGGTCAGGATCTATGGGGCCAGGATCTATGGGGCCGGGATTTATGGGGCTGGGATCTATGGGGCTGGGATCTATGGGGCAGGACTTGTGGGGCTGGGATCTATGGGACCCGAATGCCTGGGTCCCTTGGCACAGCAGGTTCTGGGATGTATGGGGCAGGGATCTATGGGGCAGGACTTGTGGGGCTGGGATCTATGGGGCAGGGACTTGTGGGGCTGGGATCTATGGGGCTGGGATCTATGGGGCAGGACTTGTGGGGCTGGGATCTATGGGGTCCGGACGCCTGGGTCCCTTGGGACAGAAGGTTTCGGGATCTATGGGGCAGGGACATGTGGGGCTGGACTCTATGGGGCAGGGACTTGTGGGCCCAGGATCTATGGGGCCCGAATGCCTGGGTCCCTTGGCACAGCAGGTTCTGGGATCTATGGGGCTGGGATCTATGGGGCAGGGACTTGTGGGGCTGGGATCTATGGGGCAGGACTTGTGGGGCTGGGATCTATGGGGCAGGGACATGTGGGGCCGGGATTTATGGGGCTGGGCTCTATGGGGCAGGACTTGTGGGGCTGGGATCTATGGGGCCCGAACGCCTGGGTCCCTTGGGACAGAAGGTTTCGGGATCTATGGGGCAGGGACATGTGGGGTCAGGATCTATGGGGCTGGGATCTATGGGGCCCAGGATCTATGGGGCCCGAATGCCTGGGTCCCTTGGCAGAGCAGGTTCTGGGATCTATGGGGCAGGGACATGTGGGGCCGGGATCTATGGGGCCAGGATATATGGGGCTGGGATCTATGGGGCAGGACTTGTGGGCCCAGGATCTATGGGGCCCGAATGCCTGGGTCCCTTGGCACAGCAGGTTCTGGGATCTATGGGGCTGGGATCTATGGGGCAGGGACTTGTGGGGCTGGGATCTATGGGGCAGGGACATGTGGGGCCGGGATTTATGGGGCTGGGCTCTATGGGGCAGGACTTGTAGGGCTGGGATCTATGGGGCCCGAACGCCTGGGTCCCTTGGGACAGAAGGTTTCGGGATCTATGGGGCAGGGACATGTGGGGTCGGGATCTATGGGGCCAGGATATATGGGGCCGGGATTTATGGGGCTGGGATCTATGGGGCTGGGATCTATGGGGCAGGACTTGTGGGGCTGGGATCTATGGGGCCCGAATGCCTGGGTCCCTTGGCACAGCAGGTTCTGGGATCTATGGGGCAGGACTTGTGGGGCTGGGATCTATGGGGCAGGGACATGTGGGTCGGGCTCTATGGGGCTGGGATCTATGGGGCTGGGATCTATGGGGCAGGACTTGTGGGGCTGGGATCTATGGGGCCCGAATGCCTGGGTCCCCTGGGACAGCAGGTTTGGGGATCTATGGGGCAGGGACATGTGGTGCTGGACTCTATGGGGCAGGGACTTGTGGGCCCAGGATCTATGGGGCCCGAATGCCTGGGTCCCTTGGGACAGAAGGTTTCGGGATCTATGGGGCAGGGACATGTGGGGTCGGGATCTATGGGGCTGGGATCTATGGGGCCCAGGATCTATGGGGCCCGAATGCCTGGGTCCCTTGGCAGAGCAGGTTCTGGGATCTATGGGGCAGGGACATGTGGGGCTGGGATCTATGGGGCTGGGATCTATGGGGCAGGACTTGTGGGGCTGGGATCTATGGGGCAGGGACTTGTGGGCCCAGGATCTATGGGGCCCGAATGCCTGGGTCCCTTGGCAGAGCAGGTTCTGGGATCTATGGGGCAGGGATCTATGGGGCAGGACTTGTGGGGCTGGGATCTATGGGGCAGGGACATGTGGGGCCGGGATTTATGGAGCTGGGATCTATGGGGCAGGACTTGTGGGGCTGGGATCTATGGGGTCCGGATGCCTGGGTCCCTTGGGACAGAAGGTTTCGGAATCTATGGGGCAGGGACATGTGGGGCTGGGCTCTATGGGGCCAGATCTATGGGGCAGATCTATGGGGCTGGGATCTATGGGGCCCAGGATCTATGGGGCCCGAATGCCTGGGTCCCTTGGCACAGCAGGTTCTGGGATCTATGGGGCCGGGATCTATGGGGCAGGACTTGTGGGGCTGGGATCTATGGGGCCCGAATGCCTGGGTCCCCTGGGACAGCAGGTTCGGGGATCTATGGGGCAGGGACATGTGGGGCCGCGGTCTATGGGGCTGGGATCTATGGGGCAGGGACTTGTGGGTCCAGGATCTATGGGACCCGAATGCCTGGGTCCCTTGGCACAGCAGGTTCTGGGATCTATGGGGCTGGGATCTATGGGGCAGGACTTGTGGGGCTGGGATCTATGGGGTCCAGACGCCTGGGTCCCTTGGGACAGAAGGTTTCGGGATCTATGGGGCAGGGACTTGTGGGGTCGGGCTCTATGGGGCTGGGATCTATGGGGCCAGATCTATGGGGCAGATCTATGGGGCAGATCTATGGGGCTGGGATCTATGGGGCCGGGCTCTATGGAGCCGGATCTATGGCACAGGGATATGTGGGTCCAGATCTATGGGGCCGGGCTCTACATGGCCGGGCTCTATGGGGCGGATCTATGGGGCTGGGATCTATGGGGCTGGGATCTATGGGGCTGGGACCTATTGGGGAGATCTATAGGGCTGGGACCTATGTGGCTGGGCTCTATGGGGCCAGATCTATGGGGCAGATCTATGGGGCTGGGCTCTATGGGGCCGGGATCTATGGGGCAGAACTATGGGGCAGATCTATGGGCCTGGATCTATGGGGCTGGGATCTATGGGGCCAGATCTATGGGGCAGGGACTTGTGGGCCAGATCTATGGGGCAGATCTATGGGGCTGGGATCTATGGGGCTGGGATCTATAGGGCCGGGCTCTATGGAGCCAGATCTATGGCACAGGGATATGTGGGTCCAGATCTATGGGGCTGGGCTCTACATGGCCGGGCTCTATGGGGCGGATCTATGGGGCTGGGATCTATGGGGCTGGGATCTATGGGGCTGGGACCTATTGGGGAGATCTATAGGGCTGGGACCTATGTGGCTGGGCTCTATGGGGACAGATCTATGGGGCAGGGACTTGTGGGCCAGATCTATGGGGCAGATCTATGGGGCAGATCTATGGGGCTGGGATCTATGGGGCAGATCTATGGGGCAGATCTATGGGCCTGGATCTATGGGGCTGGGATCTATGGGGCCAGATCTATGGGGCAGGGACTTGTGGGCCAGATCTATGGGGCAGATCTATGGGGCTGGGATCTATGGGGCTGGGATCTATGGGGCCGGGCTCTATGGAGCCAGATCTATGGCACAGGGATGTGTGGGTCCAGATCTATGGGGCCGGGCTCTACATGGCCAGGCTCTATGGGGCGGATCTATGGGGCTGGGATCTATGGGGCTGGGATCTATGGGGCCGGGATCTATGGGGCAGAACTATGGGGCTGGTATCTATGTGGCTGGGCTCTATGGGGCCAGATCTATGGGGTAGATCTATGGGGCAGATCTATGGGGCCAGATCTATGGGGCTGGGATCTATGGGGCCGGGCTCTATGGAGCCAGATCTATGGCACAGGGATATGTGGGTCCAGATCTATGGGGCCGGGCTCTACATGGCCGGGCTCTATGGGGCGGATCTATGGGGCTGGGATCTATGGGGCTGGGATCTATGGGGCTGGGATCTATGGGGCCAGATCTATGGCACAGGGATATGTGGGTCCAGATCTATGGGGCCGGGCTCTACATGGCCAGGCTCTATGGGGCAGATCTATGGGGCTGGGATCTATGGGGCTGGGATCTATGGGGCTGGGATCTATGGGGCCGGGATCTATGGGGCAGATCTATGGGTCTCACCAGGTGGCCGCCACTTGTAGGGTGAAGTTCACGGGCACCTCCCAGCTCACCTCGTTGTCCCCCAGCGTCCCATGGGGCTCGTGCTCGCTATGGGGCAGAGAGGTCACCCCCGTGCCCCACAGCGCCGCCCCACACCCGCCCCATAGATCCCCACCTGCTCACGAGCGCCTTCAGCCCCATAGATTCCCCCCATGGGGCGTCGGGGTCCAGGTCGAACGTCAGCTCCACCGTCACCTGCTTAGGGGGCAGCACTTAGGGGGCTGCCCCACAAGTGACCCCCCCCCCCCGCCCCACACATCCCGCCCCATAGATCTCACATTCCAGCCCCCGCGCAGGACGGGGCGGCTCAGGTTGCAGCTCAGGCCCCACGGCTGCCCCACGGCGACGCAGCTGAGGGGCACGGGGCCCCAGGCCTGTGGGGAGAATCTATGGGGCCCGGACGCCTGGGTCCCTCCGGACAATGGGTCCGGGATCTATGGGGCCCGGACGCCTGGGTCCCTCAATACTTTGACTTCTGATCTCTATGGTTCAGGATCTATGGGTCTGGGATCTATGGGGCCCGGACGCCTGGGTCCCCTGGGACAATGGGTTCTGGTCTCTATGGGTCAGGATCTATGGGTCTGGTCTCTATGGGTCCGGTCTCTATGGGTCAGGATCTATGGGGCCCGGACGCCTGGGTCCCTCAATACTTTCACTTCTGATCTCTATGGGTCAGGATCTATGGGTCTGGTCTCTATGGGTCCGGTCTCTATGGGTCAGGATCTATGGGGCCCGGACGCCTGGGTCCCTCAATACTTTCACTTCTGATCTCTATGGGTCAGGATCTATGGGTCAGGATCTATGAGTCTGGGATCTATAGGTCAGGATCTATGGGTCAAGATCTATGGGGCCCGGACGCCTGGGTCCCTCCGGACAAGGGGTCCGGGATCTATGGGGCCCGGACGCCTGGGTCCCTCCGGACAATGGGTCTGGGATCTATGGGGCCCGGACGCCTGGGTCCCTCTGGACATTGGGTCCAGGATCTATGGGGCCCGGACGCCTGGGTCCCTCCGGACAATGGGTCCGGGATCTATGGGGCCGGGACGCCTGGGTCCCTCTGGACAATGGGTCCGGGATCTATGGGGCCCGGACGCCTGGGTCCCTCTGGACATTGGGTCCAGGATCTATGGGGCCCGGACGCCTGGGTCCCTCCGGACAATGGGGCCGGGATCTATGGGGCCCGGACGCCTGGGTCCCTCCGGACAATGGGTCCGGGATCTATGGGGCCCGGACGCCTGGGTCCCTCCGGACAATGGGTCCGGGATCTATGGGGCCCGGACGCCTGGGTCCCTCCGGACAATGGGTCCGGGATCTATGGGGCCCGGACGCCTGGGTCCCTCCGGACTCTGGGTTCGGGATCTATGGGGCCCGGATGCCTGGGTCCCCTGGGACAGTGGGTTCTGGTCTCTATGGGTCAGGATCTATGGGTCCGGTCTCTATGGGTCAGGATCTATGGGTCCGGTCTCTATGGGTCTGGGATCTATAGGTCAGGATCTATGGGTCAAGATCTATGGGGCCGGGACGCCTGGGTCCCTCTGGACTCTGGGTCTGGGATCTATGGGGCCCGGACGCCTGGGTCCCCTGGGACAGTGGGTTCTGGTCTCTATGGGTCTGGTCTCTATGGGTCAGGATCTATGGGTCTGGTCTCTATGGGTCTGGGATCTATAGGTCAGGATCTATGGGTCAAGATCTATGGGGCTCGGACGCCTGGGTCCCTCAATACTATGACTTCTGATCTCTATGGGTCAGGATCTATGGGTCTGGGATCTATGGGTCTCTATGGGTCTCTATGGGTCCCTATGGGTCTCTATGGTCTGTATGGGTCTCTATGGGTCCCTATGGGTCTCTATGGGTCTCTATGGGTCTCTATGGGTCTCTATGGGTCCCTATGGGTCCCTATGGGTCCCTATGGTCTCTATGGGTCTCTGTGGGTCCCTATGGGTCTCTATGGTCTCTATGGGTCCCTATGGGTCTCTATGGGTCTCTATGGGTCTCTATGGGTCTCTATGGTCTCTCTGGGTCTCTATGGGTCTCTATGGGTCTCTATGGGTCTCTATGGGTCTCTATGTGTCCCTATGGGTCTCTATGGGTCTCTATGGTCTCTATGGGTCACTATGGGGTTCTATGGTTCCTATGGGTCCCTATGGGTCTCTATGGTCTCTATGGGTCCCTATGGGTCTCTATGGGTCCCTATGGGTCTCTATTGTCTCTATGGGGTCTCTATGGGGTCTCTATGGGTCTCTATGGTTCCTATGGGTCCCTATGGGTCTCTATGGTCCCTATGGGTCTCTATGGGGTTCTATGGGTCTCTATGGTTCCTATGGGTCTCTATGGGTCTCTATGGGTCTCTATGGTTCCTATGGGTCCCTATGGGTCTCTATGGTCTCTATGGGTCCCTATGGGTCTCTATGGTTCCTATGGGTCTCTATGGGTCTCTATGGGTCCCTATGGTCTCTCTGGGTCTCTATGGGTCCCTACGGGTCCCTATGGGTCTCTATGGGTCCCTATGGGTCTCTATGGTTCCTATGGGTCCCTATGGGTCTCTATGGGTCCCTATGGGTCCCTATGGGTCTCTATGGGTCCCTATGGGTCTCTATGGTCTCTATGGCTCTCTATGGTCCCTATGGCTCTCTATGGGGTTCTATGGGTCAGGATCTATGGGTCCCGAACGCCGGGGTCCTCACCGTTCCAGCCCTTCCCCCGCGCATCCTCAGCCCCCTGGGTCCATCCACTTGTAGGGCGGCCCCATAGGCCCCGTCCCCCTGGTTCCCCAACAGGAGGCGCAGCCTCAGGTCCCCATGGGGCCGGACCCACAGCGCCGGGGGGGCGGGGAGAACCCGGACCCACAGATCCGGGGGGCACATGGGGGGCGCCCCACAGCTGCTCTCAACCGGCACCTGCCGACCCAAAATTCACCCATTTCACCCCAAAAATCGCCCTTTTCACCCCAAAATTCACCTTTTTCACCCCATTTTTACCCAAAAAGCCGCTTTTTGAACCCAAAAATCACATTTTTCAGCCCATTTTTTAACCCAAACCCCACTTTTTACCCCCAAAATCACCTTTTTCCACCCCTTTTTACCCCAAAATCCCCCTTTTTAACCCAATTTCCCCCTTTTTTCCCCCATTTCCCCCATTTCCAATTCTCCCCATTTACCCCCATTTTGCCCAATTTCCCCCTTTTTTCCCCCATTTCCCCCATTTCCAATTTTCCCCATTTCCCCCCATTTTTCCCAATTTCCCCCTTTTTTCCCCCATTTCCCCCATTTCCAATTCTCCCAATTTCCCCCCATTTTCCCAATTTCCCCGGTTTTTGCCCCATTTTCCCCCATTTCCAATTTTCCCCATTTCCCCCCATTTTTCCCAATTTCCCCCTTTTTTGTCCCTTTTTCCCCCATTTCCCCCATTTCCCATTTCCCCCATTTCCCCCCATTTTGCCCAATTTCCCCCTTTTTTCCCCCATTTCTCCCATTTCCCATTTTCCCCATTTCCCCCCATTTTGTCCAATTTCCCCCTTTTTTCCCCCATTTCCCCCATTTCCAATTTTCCCCATTTCCCCCCATTTTCCCAATTTCCCCGGTTTTTGCCCCATTTTCCCCCATTTCCAATTCTCCCCATTTCCCCCCATTTTCCCCAATTTCCCATTCTCCCCATTTCCCCCCATTTTTCCCAATTTCCTCCCTTTTTGCCCCATTTTCCCCCATTTCCCCCATTTCCCCTTCCCCCCATTTTGCCCAATTTCCCCATTTCCGCCCCATTTTGCCCGATTTCCGGGTTTTTCACCCCATTTCTCACCTCTGCCCACAGGGGGCGGGGCCCGGGGGCCAGGACGGGGGTGGGCGGGGCCCCCTCCGGACCAATCAGCTGCAGCCGCAGCCGCACGGGGGTCACGGGGTCATCCAGGCAGGGCTGTGATTGGTCGAGAGCCCCGGAAATGAGACCCAATTAACACCGATTAATTAACCCCAATAAACCCCCAATTAAACACCAATTAACCCCAAATTACCCCCAATTAACCCCAATTGTACCCCAATTAACCCAAATTACACCCCAATTAACCCCAATTATACCCCAATTAACCCCAATTACACCCCAATTAACCCAAATTATACCCCAATTGACCCAAATTACACCCCAATTAACCCCAATTGTACCCCAATTAACCCAAATTACACCCCAATTAACCCAAATTACACCCCAATTAACCCCAATTATACCCCAATTAAGCCAAATTACCCCAATTAATCCACCGTTACCCCCCAATTAAACCACATTTAATCCCAATTAACTCCAAATTACGCACAATTAACCCAAATTACACCCCAATTATCCCCAATTAACCCCCATTAGACCCCAAATGAACCCCCCAATTAACCCCTAATTGATTCCTAATTATTCCCCGATGATCCCCCAATTAACCCCAAATTCAACCCCAATTAACCCCCAATTATTCTCCAATTAATGCCCAATTAACTCCCCAATTGACCCCCAATTAACCCCCATTATTCCCCAATTAACCCCCCAATTAACCCCAAATTAACCCCCCGATTAACCCCAATTACCACCCCAATTAACCCCCTATTAAACTCTAATTATCCCCAATTAACCCCCCAATTAGCCCCCCAATTTACCCTCTAATTAACCCCCAGTTACCCCCCAATTAACCCCCAATTAACCCCCAATTAACCCTCAATTAAAGCCTAATTACCCCCAATTAACCCCCCAATTAAACCTCCAATTAACCTCCAGTTACACCCCAATTAACCCCAATTAACTCTCCAATTTACCCCCAGTTATCCCCCCAATTATCGCCCAATTAACCCCCAATTAACCCCCCAATTAACCCCCAATTAACCCCCAATTAACCCCCGATTAACCCCCAATTGCCAACCCAATTAACCCCCAATTAACCCCCCAATTACCGCCCAATTATCCCCCAATTACCCCTCCAATTAACCCCAATTCAGCCCCCAATTAACCCCCAATTAACCCCCAATTAACCCCCAATTAACCCCCATTAACCCCCAAATAACCCCCCCAATTACCCCTCCAATTAACCCCAAATTCCCCCCCCAATTAACCCCCAATTAACCCCAATTACCACCCTAATTAGGCCCCAATTATCCCCCCCCCCCCACCCCCCTTAATTAACCCCTAACGACCCCCAATTAGCGCGGTTCATTAATTACCGGCAGCTCCAGGGGCACCCGCGTGCACGTTGGCCCCGCCCCCAGCAGCAGCCGCCTGGCCACGCCCCTTTCCCTCCCCTCCCCCAGGAGGCCCCGCCCCCGGGCCCGCTGAGGCTCCACCTCCAACAGGAAGTCCACGGGGGTCACGTGATCACCTGGGGAAAAGGGGGCGGGGTCAGACGGGGAGGGTGGAGCCAATGGGAGGGGCTTAAAGGGGCGGGGTTTGAAGGAGGCGTGGCCAATGGGCGGGGTTTAAATGGGGTGGGGGGTTAAGGGGGCGGATCTTAAAGGGGGCGTGGCCAATGGTCAGGGTTTAAGGGGGAGGGGCTTAAAGGGGCGGGCTTAAATTGGCGGGGCTTAAAGGGGCGGGGCTTAAAGGGACGAGGACTGAATGGGGCGGAGCTTAATGGGGTTTAAATGGGGCGGAGCTAAAAGGGGGCGGGGCTTAATTGGGGATTAAAGGGGAGGGGCGTAAAGGGGTCTAAAGGGGCGGGGCTTAAAGGGGCGTGGGTTAAATGGGGCGTGGTCTAAATGGGGAGGGGATTAAATGGGGGTGGGGCTTAAATTGGGCGGGGCTTATATGGAGTGGGGATTAAATGGGCGGGGCTTAAATGGGGAGGGGCTTAAATAGGAGGTGGGGCTTAAATGGGGCGGGGCTTAAACGGGGGCGGGACTGGGAGTTAGGGGGCGGAGCTTATGGGGCAGGACCCTTGGGGGGGCGGGAACCACATCTAAGGGGCGTGGCTTAGGGGGCGTGGCATAGAGTGGGGGCGGAGCTTAAGGGGTCGGGCCCGCGTTTGGTGGGCGGGGCTTAAACGTGAGGGGCGTGGCCGAGCCATTGAGGCGGGGCCAGTGGGGTGGGCGGAGCCAAGGGTTGCAATGGGGCCTTGGGGGCGTGGTCAATGGGGTGGGCGGAGCCAAATGGTGCATTGGGGCTTTGTGGGTGGGGTCAATGCGGGGTGGGCGGGGCCAGGGGAGGGGTGGGAGGGGCCTGGAGTTGGTGGGCGGGGTCTGGGGGGTGAGAGGTCACCGGAGGGGGCGGGGTTGAGGTGGGCGGAGCCACAAACGATGACGTCGACGGTGACGTCGGTGACACCGGAACAATCGATCCAGGAGGAGGGGACAAGCGCGGGGTCAAAGGTCAACGAGGGGGTCACGTGGAGAACGGGGCGGGACCTGGGGGGGGTCGCAATGTCCCCAATGTGTCCCCATTGTCCCCAATGTCCCCATTGACCCCCCAATATCCCCATTGGCCCCCCATTGACCCCAATGTCCCCATTGCCCCCATTGCCCCAATGTCCCCAATGTCCCCATTGTCCCCCCATTGCCCCCATTGTCCCCAATGTCCCCAGTGTCCCCATATCCCAATGTCCCCCCCATATCCCATGTCCCCCCATGGTCCCCTATATCCCCCCTTGTCCCCCTTGTCCCCCCATTGACCCCAACGTCCCCCCATTGCCCCCATTGCCCCCATTGCCCCAATGTCCCCATTGCCCCCATTGCCCCCACATCCCCCCAATGTCCCCCTTGCCCCCAATGTCCCCATTGCCCCCAATACCCCCATTGCCCCCAATGTCCCCATTGTCCCCATTGTCCCCATTGCCCCCAATGTCCCCATTGCCCCCACTTCCCCCCAATGTCCCCATTGTCCCCATTGCCCCCACTTCCCCCCATTGAGCCCAATACCCCCATTGCCCCCAATGTCCCCATTGCCCCCAATGTCCCCATTGTCCCCATTGCCCCCAATGTCCCCATTGCCCCCAATGTCCCCATTGTCCCCATTGCCCCCAATGTCCCCATTGCCCCAATGTCCCCATTGCCCCCAATGTCCCCATTGCCCTCACTTCCCCCCATTGCCCCCAATGTCCCCATTGCCCCAAATGTCCCCATTGTCCCCAATACCCCCATTGACCCCAATGTCCCCATTGCCCCCAATGTCCCCATTGTCCCCAATGTCCCCATTGCCCCCATTGCCCCCAATGTCCCCATTGCCCCCACTTCCCCCCCATTCCCCCATTGCCCCCATTGTCCCCATTGCCCCCAATGTCCCCATTGCCCCCAATTCCCCCCAATGTCCCCATTGCCCCCATTGCCCCCAATGTCCCCATTGCCCCCACTTCCCCCCCATTCCCCCATTGCCCCCATTGTCCCCATTGCCCCCAATGTCCCCATTGCCCCCAATTCCCCCCAATGTCCCCATTGCCCCCATTGCCCCCAATGTCCCCATTGCCCCCAATGTCCCCATTGTCCCCAATGTCCCCATTGCCCCCATTGCCCCCAATGTCCCCATTGCCCCCACTTCCCCCCCATTCCCCCATTGCCCCCATTGTCCCCATTGCCCCCAATGTCCCCATTGCCCCCAATTCCCCCCAATGTCCCCATTGCCCCCATTGCCCCCAATGTCCCCATTGCCCCCACTTCCCCCCCATTCCCCCATTGCCCCCATTGTCCCCATTGCCCCCAATGTCCCCATTGCCCCCAATTCCCCCCAATGTCCCCATTGCCCCCATTGCCCCCGCTGTCCCCACCGCAGCACCACGACGTGTCCCCACGTCCCCACGGCGATGTCCCCGGCCCCGTCCCCCGTCACGTCCCCCGTCCCGTCCAGCGCCGTCCCGAACAATCGCAGCCCCGGAGCCACCGCCCGGCCCTCCAGGCGCTGCCAATGTCACCACATGGGTGTCACCACCTGGCCCCAGACACCCCCAGGCATCCCCAGGGTCCCCAATGTCCCCATTGACCCCACTGTCCCCATTGACCCCCAATAGCCCCCAATATCCCGTGTCCCCCTTGTCCCCAATGTCCCCATTGACCCCATTGTCCCCATTGACCCCACTGTCCCCATTGACCCCAATAGCCCCCAATATCCCGTGTCACCCTTGTCCCCAATGTCCCCATTGACCCCATTGTCCCCATTGACCCCATTGACCCCAATAGCCCCCAATATCCCGTGTCCCCCTTGTCCCCAATGTCCCCATTGACCCCATTGTCCCCATTGACCCCATTGACCCCAATAGCCCCCAATATCCCGTGTCCCCCATTGTCCCCCATTGTCCCCAATGGCCCCATTGCCCCCCATTGCCCCCAATGTCCCCCCATTGACCCCATTGCCCCCAATGTCCCCAATGACCCCAAATTCCCCAATGTCCCCATTGACCCCAATGTCCCCCCATTGACCCCAATGTCCCCCCATTGACCCCATTGTCCCCAATGTCCCCATTGCCCCCAATGGCCCCAATGTCCCCCCATTGACCCCATTGTCCCCCCATTGACCCCATTGTCCCCAATGTCCCCATTGACCGCATTGTCCCCATTGACCCCAATAGCCCCCAATATCCCGTGTCCCCCATTGTCCCCCATTGTCCTCAATGTCCCCATTGATCCCATTGCCCTCAATGTCCCCCCATTGTCCCCATTGTCCCCATTGCCCTCATTGACCCAATGTCCCCATCGCCCCCAATGTCCCCATTGCCCCATTGACCCCAATGTCCCCATCGCCCCCAATGTCCCCAGTGTCCCCATTGCCCCCATTGACCCCAATGTCCCCATCGCCCCCATTGACCCCAAAGATGTCCCCATCGTCCCCATTGCCCTCAATGTCCCCATTGCCCCCATTGTCCCCAATGCCCCCATTGTCCCCAATGTCCCCATTGCCCCCATTGACGCCAACGTCCCCACTGCCCCCAATGTCCCCATTGCCCCATTACCCCCAATGTCCCCATCGCCCCCATTGCCCCCAATATCCCCATTGTCCCCATGGCCCCCAATACCCCCATTGCCCTCAATATCCCCATTGTTCCCATTGCCCCCAATGTCCCCATTGTCACCTGGCTGTATCGCGGTGTCACCCCCCCCGGACACCCCAGGAAGACGTAGACGGCACCGGCGTCCTCGTCCTCGCCCGGCGCCCCCACGGCCACCTCGGGGTGACCGTCCCCGTCCATGTCACCCAGTGTCCCCAAGGAGGCACCGAAGCGGCCCAGGGGGTGACCGGGGGACCCCCCGAGTTCGGTCGTGAGCTCCAGGGTGGGCTGGGGGGACATTGGGGACATTGAGGGAGATGTGGGGGCATGGGGGACATTGGGGGGATTGGGGGATGTGGGGACATTGGGGCCATGGGGATATTGGGGAGGATGTGGGGACATTGAGGGCAATGGGGACATTGGGGAAATGGGGACGTTGGGGAAATGGGGACATGGGGGAAACAACGGGGACATCGGGGACATGGGGGGATTGGGGACATTGAGGGGGATGTGGGGACATTGGGGGCAATGGGGACATTGGGGGGGATGTGGGGGGCATGGGGGACATTGGGGAGGATGTGGGGACAATGGGGACATTGGGGGATATGGGGACATTTGGGGCAATGGGGATCCCAATGTCCCCATTGCCCCCATTGTCCCCATTGCCCCCATCGCCCCCAATATCCCCATCACCCCCATCGCCCCCATTGTCCCCAATGTCCCCATTGCCCCCATTGTCCCCAATGTCCCCAATGTCCCCATTGTCCCCGTACCTCCCTCCACCGGTACACGACGACTCGTCCCCCTCTCCGCCCATCGTAGTAGTTGGGGACCCCAACCAGCAAAGCCACCGTCACCCCCTCCTGCTCCAGGGTGCTCAGCGACGCCCCAAAATACGACCCCACCTACGGGTGACACCGGTGTCACCCCCATGGCGGGGACACCCCCATTGTCACCTCCCCCCCATAGAAACGTCACCCACCTGCTCGCCGGGGAGGGTTTGGAGGACGCGCCATGGTCCGGTGGCCTTGGGGACATCGAAGAGGACGACGGCGCCCACGTGATGGTGCCGGGGGGCGCCCGCGGCCACCAGCGTGCGGTTGGGGACAAGGAGGGAGGCCACCGAGTAGCCTGGGGACAATAGGGACAATGCGGGGGGTCGGGGTGGGCAATGGGGTGTTGGGTTGGGGATGGTTCGGTCAACATGGGTGGGGGACTCTTGGGGCAACAGGGGTTGGGGACACTTGGGTCAACTTGGGTCAATGGTCTTGGGTTGGGGACACTGGGGTCAACTTGGGTTGGGGACACTTGGGTCAATGGTCTTGGGTTGGGGACACTTGGGTCAACTTGGGTTGGGGACACTGGGGTCAATGGTCTTGGGTTGGGGACACTTGGGTCAACATGGGTTGGGGACACTTGGGTCAATGGACTTGGGTTGGGGACACTGGGGTCAACATGGATTGGGGACACTTGGGTCAACATGGGTTGGGGACATTGGGGTCAACATGGGTTGGGGACATTGGGGTCAATGGTCTTGGGTTGGGGACACTTGGGTCAACGTGGGTTGGGGACACTTGGGTCAACTTGGTTTGGGGACATTGGGGTCAATGGTCTTGGGTTGGGGACACTTGGGTCAACATGGGTTGGGGACATTGGGGTCAATGGTCTTGGGTTGGGGACACTTGGGTCAACGTGGGTTGGGGACACTTGGGTCAACTTGGGTTGGGGACATTGGGGTCAATGGACTTGGGTTGGGGACACTTGGGTCAACATGGGTTGGGGACACTTGGGTCAACTTGGGTTGGGGACACTGGGGTCAACATGGGTTGGGGACACTTGGGTCAACATGGGCTGGGGACATTGGGGTCAATGGTCTTGGGTTGGGGACACTTGGGTCAACTTGGGTTGGGGACATTGGGGTCAATGGTCTTGGGTTGGGGACACTGGGGTCAACATGGGTTGGGGACATTGGGGTCAATGGTCTTGGGTTGGGGACACTTGGGTCAACTTGGGTTGGGGACACTTGGGTCAATGGTCTTGGGTTGGGGACATTGGGGTCAACATGGGTTGGGGACACTTGGGTCAACATGGGCTGGGGACATTGGGGTCAATGGTCTTGGGTTGGGGACACTTGGGTCAACATGGGTTGGGGACATTGGGGTCAATGGTCTTGGGTTGGGGACACTTGGGTCAACATGGGTTGGGGACATTGGGGTCAATGGTCTTGGGTTGGGGACACTTGGGTCAACTTGGGTTGGGGACATTGGGGTCAATGGACTTGGGTTGGGGACACTTGGGTCAACATGGGTTGGGGACACTTGGGTCAGCTTGGGTTGGGGACACTTGGGTCAACTTGGGTTGGGGACACTTGGGTCAACATGGGTTGGGGACACTTGGGGTCAATGGTCTTGGGTTGGGGACATTGGGGTCAACATGGGTTGGGGACACTTTGGTCAATGGACTTGGGTTGGGGACACTGGGGTCAATGGTCTTGGGTTGGGGACACTTGGGTCAACATGGGTTGGGGACACTTGGGTCAATGGACTTGGGTTGGGGACACTTGGGTCAACATGGGTTGGGGACATCGGGGTCAATGGACTTGGGTTGGGGACACTTGGGTCAACTTGGGTTGGGGACACTTGGGTCAACTTGGGTTGGGGACACTTGGGTCAACTTGGGTTGGGGACTCTTGGGTCAACTTGGGTTGGGGACATTGGGGTCAATGGTCTTGGGTTGGGGACACTTGGGTCAACTTGGGTTGGGGACATTGGGGTCAATGGTCTTGGGTTGGGGACACTGGGGTCAATGGTCTTGGGTTGGGGACACTTGGGTCAACATGGGTTGGGGACACTTGGGTCAATGGACTTGGGTTGGGAACACTTGGGTCAACATGGGTTGGGGACACTGGGGTCAACATGGGTTGGGGACACTTGGGTCAACATGGGCTGGGGACATTGGGGTCAATGGTCTTGGGTTGGGGACACTTGGGGACACTTGGGTCAACAGGGGTTGGGGACACTTGGGTCAACTTGGGTTGGGGACTCTTGGGTCAATGGTCTTGGGTTGGGGACACTTGGGTCAACATGGGTTGGGGACATTGGGGTCAACTTGGGTTGGGGACATTGGGGTCAATGGTCTTGGGTTGGGGACACTTGGGTCAACTTGGGTTGGGGACACTTGGGTCAACTTGGGTTGGGGACACTTGGGTCAACTTGGGTTGGGGACATTATTCCCCTTAATCCCCCTTAATCCCCCTTAATCCTCCTTAATAACCCTTTAATCACCCTTAATCCGCTTTACTATCCCCCTTAATCCACCTTAATCCACCTTAATCCCCCTTAATCCACCTTAATCCCCCTTAATTCCCCATTAATCTCCCTTAATGTCCTTTATTCCCTCTTAATCCCCTTTAATTCCCCTAATCCCCCCCTTAATCCTTCTTAATCCCTCTTAATAGCCCTTTAATCACCCTTAATCCCCCCAATCACCCTTAATTTCTCTTAATCCCATTAATCCCTCTTAATTCCCACTTAATTCCCCATTATCCCCCCTAATCCCTATTAATTCCCCTTAATCCCTCTTAATCCCCTAATCCCCTTTAATACCCCGAAATCCCCCTTATTTCCTCTTAATCCCCCATAATTCCCTTAATCCCCCTTAATTTCCCCTTGATTTCCCCTTAATTCCCACTTAGTGCCCCCTTATTTCCCCTTAATCCACCTTTAATCCCCCTTAATTCCCCTTAATCCCCTTAGTCTCCCTTAATCCCCCCTTAATTCCCACTTAATCCCCCATTAATCCCCTTAATCCCCCATTAATCCCCTTAATCCCCTTAATTCTCCTTTAATCCCCCTTAATTCCCTTAATTCTCCTTTAATTCCCCTTTAATCCACCTTAATCCCCTTAATCCCCATTAATCCTCCTTAATCCCTCTTAATCGCCTTTAATCCCCTTTCATTCCCCCTTAATCCCCCTTAATCCCCTTTCACTCCCCCTTAATCCCCTTAATCCCCCCTTAATCCCCCCTTAATTACCCTTAATCCCCCTTAATCTCCCTTAATCCCCCCTTAATCCCCTTAATCCCCCTTAATTACCCTTAATCCCCCTTAATCCCCCTTAATCCCCCTTAATTACCCTTAATCCCCCTTAATCTCCCTTAATCCCCCCTTAATCCCCCTTAACTACCCTTAGTCCCCCTTAATCTCCCTTAATCCCCCCTTAATCCCCCTTAACTACCCTTAGTCCCCCTTAATCTCCCTTAATCCCCCTTAATCCCCTTAATTACCCTTAATCCCCCTTAATCCCCATTAATCTCCCTTAATCCCCCCTTAATCCCCCTTAATCCCCCTTAATTACCCTTAATCCCCCTTAATCTCCCTTAATCCCCCTTAATACCCCCTTAATCCCCCTTAATCTCCCTTAATCCCCCCTTAATCCCCCTTAATCTCCCTTAATCCCCCCTTAATCCCCCTTAATCTCCCTTAATCCCCCCTTAATCCCTCTTAATCTCCCTTAATCCCCCTTAATCCCCCTTATACCTTCCCCATCCCCCTTCCCGTTGCTTAATTAACCCCTAATTAGCGCTAATTACCCAGATAGGCATCGGTGGCGTTGTCCGGGTTGGGCACGAAGGTCTCGTTGGCCCCATTGGCCCCATAGGCCCCATAGGCCCCATAGGCCCCATAGGCCGGGTCCATCTCCACCAGCCCCCCAGCCCAATTATCGGCCCCGACCGCCCCGGTCACCAACCGACCCTGAAAAATCACAAATTACACCTTTTTTACCCCAAAATTCCAACATTTCACCTTTTTTAACCCCAAAATTCAAAATTTGCGCCTTTTAAAACCCCAAAATCCCCAAATTTTGAGGTTTTAAACCCCAAAATCCCCAAATTTTGAGTTTTTAACCCCCCAAAATTCCACATTTTTAGCCCTCAAAATTCTGGAATTTCAGGATTTTCAACCTCCCAAATTTCCATAATTTCAGTTGTTTTAGCCCCAAAATTTCATAATTTTGGGGGGTTTAACCCCAAAATTCCATAATTTACCCCAAAATTCCAATTTTTCACTTTTTAAATCCTCAAAATTGGAAAATTTGGGGGTTTTTAAAGCCCAAAATTCCATAATTTTCAGGGTTAAACCCCCTCAGAATTTTGGGGATTAAAACCCCTAAATTTTGGAAATTTGGGGGTTAAAAACTTGAAATTTGGGGCTTTAAACCAAATTTTAGCCCCCAAAATTCCACAATTTCACATTTTTAATCCCCCCCAAATTCCAAATTTTTAACCCCCAAAATTCCACAATTTCGGGGTTTTAAACCCCACAAATTTCAGAAATTTTGGGTGGTTTACCCCCAAAATTTCGTGATTTCAGGCTTTTTAACCCCCCAAATCCCATAATTTAGCATTTTTAATCCCCAAAATTCCCTAATTTCAGGTTTTACCCCCCAAAACTTCATAATTTAGGATTTTAACCCCCAAATTTCCCTAATTTTTGGCTTCTAAATCCCAAAATTCTGCAGTTTCGGGTATTTAATCCCCCAAAATTTCAGGGTTTTTAACCCCCAAAATCCCACAATTTTGGGCATTTAATGCCCCAAAATTCCGGATTTTTAATCCCCAAAATTCCACGCTTTTAAGCCCCAAAATTCCAGTTTTTAACCCCAAAATTCCACATTTTTAACCCCAAAATTCCACATTTTTACCCCCAAAATTCCACATTTTTACCCCCAAAATTCCACTCTTTTACCCCCAAAATCCCACAATTTCAGGTTCTTAACCCCCCCAAATTCCAGTTTTTTTAACTCCCCAAATTCCATGCTTTTCACCCCCAAATTCCCACCATTTTGGGTACTTAAGCCCCCAAAACTCCCCATTTTTAACCCCAAAATCCCACCCTTTTAACCCCCAAAATCCCACATTTTCATCTCCTTCATCCCCCCAAATTCCAGATTTTAACCCCAAAAACCCCATTTTTTACCCCTCAATTCCACACCCCCCCCCCAAAACTTCCCCAATTTCTCATATTTAACCCCCAAATCCCCTTTTCACCCCCAAAAACCCCCAAAACCCCCCATTTTGACCCCAAATCCTCCTCACGTTGATGACGCCGACGCTGATCCCGCTACAACTCAGCTCCATGTGGAACCGGTTCAAGTCGCTCGTACCTTCAATTTGGGCCAAAATCGGGCAAAAATGGGGCAAAATCGGGCAAAAATGGGGCAAAATGGGTCAGAAAGGAGCAGTTTGGGGGTGGATTTTGGGGTGAAAACCTTCAATGTCGTAAATCTTGTCCTGAAGCTCATGGAAAAGACCCCGGAGCCGCTCAAACCCCTCCAGGACCTTCACGTATTCGGCGCCCGAGGCGAATTGGCCCAGGTAACCCCGGGTGTCCGGGCTGTTGAAATTGTGGCCAATCTGGGAAATTTTGGGGGGAAAATGGGGGTTTTGAGGGGTTTTGGGGATCGATTTTGGGATGTGAAAAAAGCCCCGAGTTTGGGGATTATTTTGAGCAAATTTCAGCCAAATTTCACCAAGATTTCGCGCAAAATTCACCCAGATTTCACTCAAATTTTGCCCAGATTTCACTCAAAATTCACCCAGATTTCACTCAAATTCTGCCCGGAATTCACTCAAAATTCACCCAGATTTCACTCAAATTTTGCCCACATTTCACTCAAATTTCACTCAAATTTCACCCAGATTTCACTCAAAATTCACCCAGATTTCACTCAAAATTCACCCAAATTTCACTCAAAATTCACCCAGATTTCACTCAAAATTCACCCAGATTTCACTCAAATTTTGCCCAGAATTCATTCAAATTTCACTCAAATTTTGCCCAAATGTCACTCGAATTTCGCCCAAATTTCATCCAAATTTCACTCAGATTTCACCCAGGTTTTGTCCAAATTTCACCCAGATTTCACTCAAAATTTGCCCAGATTTCACTCAAATTTTGCCCAGAATTCACTCAAAATTCGCCCAGATTTCACTCAAATTTTGCCCAGAATTCATTCAAATTTCACTCAAATTTTGCCCATATTTCACCCAAATTTCACTCAAATTTCACCCAGATTTCGCTCAAAATTCACTCAGATTTCACTCAAAATTCACCCAAATTTCACTCAAAATTCACCCACATTTCACTCAAATTTTGCCCAGAATTCATTCAAATTTCACTCAAATTTTGCCCAAATTTCACTCAAATTTCACTCAAATTTCACTCAAATTTTGCCCAAATTTCATCCAAATTTCACTCAGATTTCACCCAGGTTTTGTCCAAATTTCACTCAAATTTCAACCCAAGTTTTGATCGAATTTCACTCAGAATTCACCCAAATTTCACCCAGATTTCATCCAAAATTCACCCAGATTTCACTCAAAATTCACCCAGATTTCACTCAAATTTTGCCCAGAATTCACTCAAAATTCACCCAGATTTCACTCAAATTTTGCCCAGAATTCATTCAAATTTCACTCAAATTTTGCCCATATTTCACTCAAATTTCACTCAAATTTTGCCCAGATTTCACTCAAAATTCACCCAAATTTCACTCAAAATTCACCCAGATTTCACTCAAAATTCACCCAGATTTCACTCAAATTTTGCCCAGAATTCATTCAAATTTCACTCAAATTTTGCCCACATTTCACTCAAATTTCATTCAAATTTTGCCCAAATCTCACCCGAATTTCACTCGAATTTTGCCCAAATTTCATCCAAATTTCACTCAGATTTCACCCAGGTTTTGTCCAAATTTTACTCAAATTTCAACCCAAGTTTTGACCGAATTTCACTCAGAATTCACCCAAAATTCACCCAGATTTCATCCAAAATTCACCCAGATTTCACTCAAAATTCACCCAGATTTCACTCAAATTTTGCCCAGATTTCACTCAAAATTCACCCAGATTTCACTCAAAATTTACCCAAATTTCACCCAAATTTCACTCAAAATTCACCCAAATTTCACCCAAATTTCACTCAAAATTTACCCAAATTTCACCCAAATCTCGCCCAAATTTCACCCAAATTTCACCCAAATTTCACTCAAAATTCACCCAAATTTCACCCAAATTTCACTCAAAATTCACCCAAATTTCACTCAAATTTCACCCAAATTTCACCCAAAATTCATCCAAATTTCACCCAAATTTCACCCAAAACATCCAAAATTCACCCAAATTTCACCCAAATTTCACTCAAAATTCACCCAAAATTCACCCAAATTTCACCCAAATTTCACCCAAATTTCATCCAAAATTCACCCAAATTTCACCCAAATTTTGCCCAAAATTCACTCAAAATTCACCCAAATTTCACCCAAATTTCACCCAAAATTCACCCAAATTTCACCCAAATTTCACCCAAAATCCACCCAAATTTCACCCAAATTTCACCCAAAATTCACTCAAATTTCACCCAAATTTCACCCAAATTTCACCCAAAATTCACCCAGATTTCACCCAAATTTCACCCAAAATTCACCCAAAATTCATCCAAAATTCACCCAAATTTCACCCAAATTTCACTGAAAATTCACCCAAATTTCACCCAAATTTCACCCAAAATTCACTCAAATTTCACCCAAATTTCACTCAAAATTCACCCAGATTTCACTCAAAATTCTCCCAAATTTCACCCAAATTGCACCCAAATTTCACCCAAATTTCACCCAAAATTCACCCAAAATTCACCCAAAATTCACCCAAATTTCACTCAAAATTCACCCAAATTTCACCCGAATTTCACCCAAATTTCACCCAAATTTCGCCCAAATTTCACTGAAAATTCACCCAAATTTCACCCAAATTATTTCACCCTGCGTTCACCCAAATTGCATCCAAAATTCACCCAAAATTTCACCCAAATTTCACCCAAATTACGCCCAAATTTCACTCAAATGTCACCCAAATTGCACCAAAATTCACCCAGATTTCACCCAAATTTCACTGAAAATTCACCCAAATTTCACCCAAATTGCATCCAAAATTCACCCAAATTTTGCCCAAATTTCACTCAAAATTCACCCAAATTTCACCCAAATTTCACCCAAATTTCACCCTACATTTACCCAAAATACACCCAAAATTCACCCAGAGTTCACCCAAATTTCACCCAAATTTCACCCAAATTTCACCCAAATTTCACTTAAAATTCACCCAAAATTCACCCAAATTTCACCGAAATTTATCCAAATTTCACTCAAAATTCACCCAAATTTCACCCAAATTTCACTCAAAATTCACCCAAATTTCACCCAAATTTCACTTAAAATTCACCCGAATTTCACCCAAATTGCATCCAAAATTCACCCAAATTTCACCCAAATTTATCCAAATTTCACTCAAAATTCACCCAAATTTCACTCAAAATACACCTGAATTTCACCCGAATTTCACCCAAATTTCACTCAAAATTCACCCAAACTTCCCCCAAAATCCACCCAAAATTCACCCAAATTTCCCCCAAACTTCCCCCAAACTTCCCCAAACTTCCCCCAAACTTCCCCCCGCCCCCCGCCCCGCGCCGCGCGGCGATTGGCCGACCCCGATGACGTAGCGGATGACGCCGCGCTGCTCGGCGTCTCGCACGCCCCCGCTGTCGCCGTCGGTGGCGTCGCCGTCCGTGAGGATGATGAGGACGCGGCGGGCGCCGGGACGCGAACCCGCGGCCTCCGAGAACGTCTGGTGCCTGCCAACGGCCACTTATGGGGCAGGCTATGGGGCAGGGGGTGGGGCAGGGGCTGGGGTGGCTATGGGTGAGATATGGGGTGGATATGGGTCGATATGGGGCAGTTATAGGGTGGTTATTGGGTGATTATGGGTCAACGTCAACCAACTCAACATCATCGATTTGGGCACAAAAATGGCCCAAAACTGTGGGATATGGAGGAGTTATGGGGCAGGTTATGGGGCAGGGGTGTGGGGTAGGGTCTGGGGTGCTATGGGTGAGATATGGGGTGGTTATGGGTCGATATGGGGCAGTTATAGGGTGGTTATTGGGTGATTATGGGTCAATGTCGGCCAACTTAACCTCATCGATTTGGGCACAAAAATGGCCAAAAACTGTGGGATATGGGGGAGTTATGGGGCAGGTTATGGGGCAGGGGTGTGGGGTAGGGTCTGGGGTGGCTATGGGTGAGATATGGGGTGGTTATGGGTCGATATGGGGCAGTTATAGGGTGGTTATTGGGTGATTATGGGTCAACATCGGCCAACTCAACGTCATCAATTTGGGCACAAAAATGGCCAAAAACTGTGGGATATGGGGGAGTTATGGGGCAGGTTATGGGGCAGGGGGTGGGGTAGGGTCTGGGGTGGCTATGGGTGAGATATGGGGTGGTTATGGGTCGATATGGGGCAGTTATAGGGTGGTTATTGGGTGATTATGGGTCAACGTCGGCCAACTCAACGTCATCGATTTGGGCACAAAAAACAGCCAAAAAATGTGGGATATGGGGGAGTTATGGGGCAGGTTATGGGGCAGGGGGTGGGGCAGGGTCTGGGGTGGCTATGGGTGAGATATGGGGTGGTTATGGGTCAATATGGGGCAGTTATAGGGTGGTTATTGGGTGATTATGGGTCAACGTCAACCAACTCAACCTCATCGATTTGGGCGCAAAAAATGGCCAAAAAATGTGGGATTTTGGGTACTTATGGGGTAGGTTATGGGGCAGGGGTGTGGGGCAGGGGCTGGGGTGGCTATGGGTGAGATATGGGGTGGTTATGGGTCGATATGGGGCAGTTATAGGGTGGTTATTGGGTGATTATGGGTCAACGTCAACCAACTCAACCTCATCGATTTGGGCACAAATAGGGGGGAAAATGGGCAAAAAATGCGGGATTTGGGGCACTTATGGGGCAGGCTATGGGGCAGGGTGTGGGGCAGGGGCTGGGGTGGCTATGGGTGAGATATGGGGTGGTTATGGGTCGATATGGGGCAGTTATAGGGTGGTTATTGGGTGATTATGGGTCAACGTCGGCCAACTCAACATCATCGATTTGGGCACAAAAATGGCCAAAAACTGTGGGATATGGGGGAGTTATGGGGCAGGTTATGGGGCAGGGGTGTGGGGTAGGGGCTGGGGTGGCTATGAGTGAGATATGGGGTGGTTAGGGGTCGATATGGGGCAGTTATAGGGTGGTTATTGGGTGATTATGGGTCAACGTCGGCCAACTCAACCTCATCGATTTGGGCACAAAGAGGCCAAGAAATGGCTGAAAAACACTGGATTTCGGGCACTTATGGGGCAGGCTATGGGGCAGGGGGTGGGGCAGGGGCTGGGGTGGCTATGGGTGAGATATGGGGTGGTTATGGGTCGATATGGGGCAGTTATAGGGTGGTTATTGGGTGATTATGGGTCAACGTCGGCCAACTCAACCTCATCGATTTGGGCACAAAAATGGCCAAAAACTGTGGGATATGGGGGAGTTATGGGGCAGGTTATGGGGCAGGGGTGTGGGGCAGGGGCTGGGGTCGCTATGGGTGAGATATGGGGTGGTTATGGGTCGATATGGGGCAGTTATAGGGTGGTTATTGGGTGATTATGGGTCAACATTGGCCAACTCAACGTCATCGATTTGGGCACAAAAATGGCCAAAAACTGTGGGATATGGGGCACTTATGGGGCAGGCTATGGGGCAGGATATGAATGAGTTTATAGCGGATGCTCTGGGGTCTCCATAGAGTGGTTATGGGTCAGTTATGGGTCAATTATGGGTCAGTATCAACCACCTCAACCTCATCGTTTTGGGCGCAAAGAGGCCAAAAAATGGCCCAAAAAGGCCGGATTTGGGGCACTTATGGGGCAGGTTATGGGGCAGGGATATGGGGCAGGGTCAGGGCTCCCTATAGGGTGCCTATGGGGCGTCTGTGGGTCTCACACGACGTATTTGATGGCTGTAAATGTGTCCGTCAGGCCCCCCAACTGCTGTAGCTTGCTAAGTAGCTCCCGGGGGCGGGGCTTGGCGGCGTAATCGGCCAATGAGAAGCAGGGTTGGATGAGGCTGGAGAACTGGACGGCGGCGAACTGGGACGTATGGATTCTATAGGGTCTGTGGGGCCTATAGGGGCCCTGGGGACCCTTCCCCACACCCCATAGCTCCTGGGTCCCCTCCCGAACTCCTGGGTCCCCTCCCGAACTCCTGGGTCCCCTCCCGAACTCCTGGGTCCTCTCCCGAACGCCTGGGTCCTCTCCCGAACGCCTGGGTCCCTCCCGAACTCCTGGGTCCTCTCCTGAACTCCTGGGTCCCTCCCGAACGCCTGGGTCCCCTCCCGAACGCCTGGGTCCCCTCCCGAACTCCTGGGTCCCTCCCGAACGCCTGGGTCCCCTCCCGAACTCCTGGGTCCCCTCCCGAACTCCTGGGTCCTCTCCTGAACTCCTGGGTTCCCTCCCGCACTCCTGGGTCCCTCCCGAACTCCTGGGTCCCTTCCCGAACTCCTGGGTCCCTCCCGAACTCCTGGGTCCCTCCCGAACTCCTGGGTCCCCTCCCGAACTCCTGGGTCCTCTCCCGAACTCCTGGGTCCCCTCCCGAACTCCTGGGTCCTCTCCCGAACTCCTGGGTTCCCTCCCGAACTCCTGGGTCCTCTCCCGAACTCCTGGGTCCCTCCCGAACGCCTGGGTCCCCTCCCGAACTCCTGGGTCCCCTCCCGAACGCCTGGGTCCCCTCCTGAACTCCTGGGTCCCTCCCGAACGCCTGGGTCCCCTCCCGAACGCCTGGGTCCCCTCCCGCACTCCTGGGTCCCTCCCGAACTCCTGGGTCCCCTCCCGAACGCCTGGGTCCCTCCTGATCTCCTATAACCCCATTATAGCCCTTCCCCACACCCCATAGCTCCTCCCCAACCCCATATGATCCATTATAGCCCAGTTCTCCCAGTCCCTCCCAGTTCATCCCAGTATCTCCCAGTACAACCCAGTGACCCTCCCAGTAAAGCCCGGCTGCCCCCCCAGTGCCCCCAGTTGCCCTCCCAGTACAACCCAGTTGTCCTCCCAGTCCCCCCCAGTTCCTCCCAGTTCCCTCCCAGTATAACCCATTTACTCCCAGTCCTCCCCAGTCCCTTCCAGCACAACCCAGTTACTCCCAGTTCATCTCATATGTCCCAGTATAACCCAATGTCTCCCATTCCATCCCAGTCCATCCCAGTACAACCCAGTGTCCCCAGTTTCCCCCCAGTCCCTCCCACCTCCTCCCATATCTCCCAGTGTCTCCCAGTTCATCCCAGTTCCCTCCCAGTATAACCCAGTGGCTCCAACTTCCCTCCCAGTTCCCTCTCAGTCCCTTCCAGTATAACCCAGTTCATCCCAGTCCCCCCACTATATCCCAGTATATCCCAGTGTCTCCCAGTATAGCCCAGTCCCTCCCATTTCCTTCCCAGTATCTCCCAGTCCCTCCCAGTATAACCCAGTGTCTCCCAGTTCCTTCCCAGTCCCTTCCAGTATATCCCAGTATGTCCCAGTATAACCCAATGTCTCCCAGGCCCTCCCAGTATAACCCAGTATAACCCAGTATCTCCCAGTCCCTCCCAGTTCCCCCCAGTATCTCCCAGTCCCTCCCAGTATAACCCAGTGTCCTCCAGTTCCTTCCCAGTCCCTTCCAGTATATCCCAGTATGTCCCAGTATAACCCAATGTCTCCCATTCCATCCCAGTCCCTCCCAGTTCCCTCCCAGTATAACCCAGTATCCCCCAGTCCTTCCCAGTATAACCCAGTTCATCCCAGTCCATCCCAGTCCCCCCCACTATATCCCAGTATATCCCAGTATCTCCCAGTATATCCCAGTCCCTCCCAGTTCCCCCCAGTATCTCCCAGTCCCTCCCAGTATAACCCAGTGTCCTCCAGTTCCTTCCCAGTCCCTTCCAGTATATCCCAGTATGTCCCAGTATAACCCAATGTCTCCCATTCCCTCCCAGTATAACCCAGTATAACCCAGTCCCTTCCAGTTCCCCCCAGTATCCCCCAGTCCCTCCCAGTATAACCCAGTGTCCCCCAGTTCCTTCCCAGTCCCTTCCAGTATATCCCAGTCCATCCCAGTATGTTTCCCATTCCATCCCAGTCCCTCCCAGTTCCCTCCCAGTATCCCCCAGTCCCTCCCAGTATAACCCAGTCCATCCCAGTCCCCCCCCACTATATCCCAGTATCTCCCAGTATAACCCAGTGTCTCCCAGTCCCTCCCGGTTCCCTCCCAGTCCCCTCCCAGTCCATCCCAGTAGAACCCAATCCATCCCAGTCCCCCCCCACTATATCCCAGTATCTCCCAGTATAACCCAGTGTCTCCCAGTCCCTCCCAGTTCCCTCCCAGTCCCCTCCCAGTCCATCCCAGTAGAACCCAGTACCCGGATGCTGCTGTTCTCCAGTTTCTCCATCACCTCCACCATGAAATCCCGGATGGCCCCGAACTGGGCGGGGCTCATGCTGGACGAGCCGTCGAATAGGAACACGAGATCCACCTGCCCCCGCTGGCAGCCTATCAGGAGCGAGGGGCGGGGCCAATCAGGGGGCGGGGCCCACCCCGCGGCCAATGGCATCGGCCAATGGTTGGGTGGTCAAATGGGGAGGGTGTCATGGCCGCCGTGGTCATGTGACCATCTCAGTTCATCCCAGTGACTCCCAGCCTATCAGGAGCGAGGGGCGGGGCCAATCAGGGGGCGGGGCCCACCCCGCGGCCAATGGCATCGGCCAATGGTTGGGTGGTCAAATGGGGAGGGTGTCATGGCCGCCGTGGTCATGTGACCATCTCAGTTCATCCCAGTGACTCCCAGCCTATCAGGGGCAAGGGGTGGGGCCAATCAGGGGGCGGGGCCCACCCCACAGCCAATGGCATCGGCCAATGGTTGGGTGGTCAAATGGGGAGGGTGTCATGGCCGCCGTGGTCATGTGACCATCTCAGTTCATCCCAGTGACTCCCAGCCTATCAGGGGCAAGGGGTGGGGCCAATCAGGGGGCGGGGCCAACCCCACAGCCAATGGCATCGGCCAATGGTTGGGTGGTCAAATGGGGAGGGTGTCATGGCTGCCGTGGTCATGTGACCATCCCAGTCCCCCCAGTCCTTCCCAGTTCATCCCAGTTCATCCCAGTGTCTCCCAGCCTATCAGGAGCAAGCGGCGGGGCCAATCAGGGGGCGGGGCCAACCCCACGGCCAATGGCATTGGCCAACGGCTGGGTGGTCAAATGGGGAGGGTGTCATGGCCGCCGTGGTCATGTGACCATCCCAGTTCCTCCCAGTTCATCCCAGTCCCTCCCAGAGTCTCCCAGCCTATCAGAGACAGGGGGTGTAGCCAATGAAGGGGCGGGGCCAACCCAGCAGCCAATGGCGTTGGTCAACTGGGGAGAGCGTCATGGCCACCGTGGTCATGTGACCGTCCCAGGAACTGGGAGAACCGGGATGAACCGGGATGAACTGGGAGGGACTGGGAGGGACTGGGAGGGACTGGGGGGGGCGTGTCCTACCCTGGTATCCAGGCTGGAGGCTCCTGATTGGCTGCAGCTCCTGTCCAATCAGGATGCAGATCCCGCTGGTCTGGACATTACGGTCGCAACGACGCGACCAACCAGGGCCGCAGGCCTGGGGGCGGGGCCAGCGTGGGGCGGGGCCAAGGGGCCCTCCCGGACTCCTGGGTCCCTCCCGAACTCCTGGGTCCCCCCCGAACTCCTGGGTCCCTCCCCGAACTCCTGGGTCCCTCCCGCACTCCTGGGTCCCCCCCGAACTCCTGGGTCCCTCCCTGAACTCCTGGGTCCCTCCCGAACTCCTGGGTCCCTTCCCGAACTCCTGGGTCCCCTCCCGAACTCCTGGGTCCCTCCCTGAACTCCTGGGTCCCTCCCGAACTCCTGGGTCCCTCCCGCACTCCTGGGTCCCTCCCGAACTCCTGGGTCCCTCCCGAACTCCTGGGTCCCTCCCTGAACTCCTGCGTCCCTCCCGAACTCCTGGGTCCACTCCCGAACTCCTGGGTCCCTCCCGCACTCCTGGGTCCCTCCTGAACTCCTGGGTCCCTCCCGAACTCCTGGGTCCCTTCCCGCACTCCTGGGTCCCTCCCGAACTCCTGGGTCCTTCCCTGAACTCCTGGGTCCCTCCCTGAACTCCTGGGTCCCTCCCGAACTCCTGGGTCCCTCCCGCACTCCTGGGTCCCTCCCCGAACTCCTGGGTCCCTCCCGCACTCCTGGGTCCCCTCCCGAACAAGGGAGTTGGGTCAATGGGGTGGGGGGAACTGGGAGGGACTGGGGGCGTGGTCAGGGGGGTGTGGCCAATGGGGGGCGTGGCTTACGATGACGTCACGGCCCCAGTGGGTCAGCGCCATCCCCAGGTTGGTGCGGGTGACATTGGCTGGGGGGGGAGGGGTCACGGGTCACGTGACTGACCCAGTGACCCCCCCAGTGTAAACCAGTTCCCTCCCAGTATAACCCAGTATACCCCAGTACAACCCAGTATATCCCAGTATATGCCAGTACAACCCAGCATGACCAGTATCTCCCAGTATAACCCAGTATCTCCCAGTATAACTCAGTACAACCCAGTATATCCCAGTATACTGTGGTACAACCCAGTACAACCCAGTATAGCCCAGTACAAACCAGTATCTCCCAATATCACCCAGTACAACCCAGTATATCCCAGTATACCATGGTACAACCCAGTACATCCCAGTATACCATGGTACAACCCAGTACAACCCAGTATACCCCAGTACAAGCCAGTATGACCCAGTATGACCAGTATAACCCAGTATCTCCCAGTATAACCCAGTACAACCCAGTATCTCCCAATATCACCCAGTATATCCCAGTATACTGTGGTACAACCCAGTTCAACCCAGTATAGCCCAGTACAGCCCAGTATAAACCAGTACGAGCCAGTATCTCCCAATATCACCCAGTAGGACCCAGTATATCCCAGTATACCGTGGTACAACCCAGTATACCCCAGTACAAGCCAGTATGACCCAGTATACCCCAGTACAAGCCAATATAACCCAGTATCTCCCAGTATAACCCAGTTCATCCCCGTATATCCCAGTATACCCCAGTATAACCAGTATCTCCCAGTTCATCCCAGTATACGCCAGTACAACCCAGTACAACCCAGTATAGTCCAGTACAAGCCAGTATAAGCCAGTACAAACCAGTATGACCCAGTATCTCCCAGTATAGCCCAGTTCATCCCCATATATCCCAGTATACCCCAGTATAACCCAGTATAACCAGTATCTCCCAGTTCATCCCAGTATACACCAGTGCAACCCAGTACAACCCAGTACAACCCAATTCACTCACCGTCCAGCTCCACCTCCCCACAGTCTGACCAGTATAACCCAGTGTAACCAGTATCTCCCAGTATAACCAGTACAACCAGTATAACCAGTATCTCCCAGTATAAACCAGTATAAACCAGTATAACTCACCGTCCAGCTCCATTTCCCAGCAGTCTCCGGGTTCCACGCGGCACTGGAACAATCGCCCCCCCGGCCCCGCGGGGGCACCCACCAGCAGCCTGGGGGAGGGGCAGGGACCCAGGCGTCCGGGAGGGGACCCAGGCATCCGGGGGACCCAGGCGTCCGGGACCCAGAACCCAATGGGGACCCAGAACCCAATGGGGACCCAGGCATCCGGGACCCAGAACCCAATGGGACCCAGAACCCAATGGGGACCCAGAACCCAGGAGGGACCCAGAACCCAATGGGGACCCAGAACCCAATGGGGACCCAGGCATCCGGGGGACCCAGGCGTCCGGGACCCAGAACCCAATGGGGACCCAGAACCCAATGGGACCCAGAACCGAATGGGGACCCAGAACCCAATGGGGACTCAGAACCCAATGGGACCCAGAACCCAATGGGGACCCAGAACCGAATGGGGACTCAGAACCCAATGGGACCCAGAACCCAATGGGGACTCAGAACCCAATGGGACCCAGAACCCAATGGGGACCCAGAACCCAATGGGACCCAGAACCCAGGAGGGACCCAGAACCCAATGGGGACCCAGAACCCAATGGGGACCCAGGCATCCGGGACCCAGAACCCAATGGGGACCCAGAACCCAATGGGGACCCAGGCATCCGGGACTCAGAACCCAATGGGGACTCAGAACCCAATGGGGACCCAGGCATCCGGGGGACCCAGGCGTCCGGGACCCAGAACCCAATGGGGACCCAGAACCCAATGGAACCCAGAACCGAATGGGGACTCAGAACCCAATGGGGACCCAGGCATCCGGGGGACCCAGGCGTCCGGGACCCAGAACCCAATGGGGACCCAGAACCCAATGGAACCCAGAACCGAATGGGGACTCAGAACCCAATGGGGACCCAGGCATCCGGGGGACCCAGGCGTCCGGGACCCAGAACCCAATGGGGACCCAGAACCCAATGGGACCCAGAACCGAATGGGGACTCAGAACCCAATGGGACCCAGAACCCAATGGGGACCCAGAACCCAATGGGGACCCAGAACCCAATGGGACCCAGAACCCAATGGGGACCCAGAACCCAATGGGACCCAGAACCCAGGAGGGACCCAGAACCCAATGGGGACCCAGGCAACCGGGACCCAGAACCCAATGGGGACCCAGAACCCAATGGGGACCCAGGCATCCGGGACCCAGAACCCAATGGGGACCCAGAACCCAAAGGGGACCCAGGCGTCCGGGACCTGTAACCCAAACGGGACCCATAACCAAGAGGGGACCCAGGCGTCCGGGCCCCATAACCCAATGGGGACCCACAGCCCAATGGGGACCCAGGCATCCGGGCCCCATAACCCAGGAGGGACCCACAGCCCAATGGGGACCCATAACCCAATGGGGACCCAGGTGTCCGGGTCCCATAACCCAGGAGGGACCCATAACCCCAAGGGGACCCAGGCGTCCGGGCCCCATAACCTAAACGGGACCCATAACCCCAAGGGGACCCAGGCGTCCGGGCCCCATAACCCAAATGGGACCCACATCCCAAAGGGGACCCATAACCCCAAGGGGCCCCATAACCCAAGTGGGACCCACATCCCAAAGGGGACCCAGGCGTCCGGGCCCCATAACCCAATGGGGACCCATAACCCCAAGGGGACCCAGGCGTCCGGGCCCCATAACCCGAAGAGGACCCAGGTGTCCAGGACCCATAACCCAAGTGGGACCCACATCCCAAAGGGGACCCAGGTGTCCGGGACCCATAACCCAATGGGGACCCATAACCCCAATGGGGACCCAGGCGTCCGGGCCCCATAACCCAACGGGGACCCACAGCCCAATGGGGACCCAGGCATCCGGGACCCATAACCCAATGGGGACCCACAGCCCAATGGGGACCCATAACCCAATGGGGACCCAGGCATCCGGGTCCCATAACCCAAATGGGACCCATAACCCCAAGGGGACCCAGGCATCCGGGACCCATAACCCAATGGGGACCCACAGCCCAATGGGGACCCATAACCCAATGGGGACCCAGGCATCCGGGTCCCATAACCCAAATGGGACCCATAACCCCAAGGGGACCCAGGCGTCCGGGCCCCATAACCCAAATAGGACCCACATCCCAATGGGGACCCAGGTGTCCGGGACCCACAACCCAATGGGGACCCAGGCATCCGGGAGGGGACCCAGGCATCCAGGACCCATAACCCCAAGGGGACCCAGGCGTCCGGGCCCCATAGCCCAAATGGGACCCACATCCCAAAGGGGACCCATAACCCCAAGGGGCCCCATAACCCAAGTGGGACCCACATCCCAAAGGGGACCCAGGCGTCCGGGCCCCATAACCCAATGGGGACCCATAACCCCAAGGGGACCCAGGCGTCCGGGCCCCATAACCCAAATAGGACCCAGGTGTCCGGGACTTGTAACCCAAGTGGGACCCACAACCCAATGGGGACCCAGGCGTCCGGGAGGGGACCCAGGCATCCAGGACCCATAACCCCAAGGGGACCCAGGCGTCCGGGCCCCATAACTTGAGGGACCCAGGCGTTCGGGCCCCCCACATCGCACCGATCGCCCTGGAGTCTCAGCACTTGGTGCCCGAAGCTGCTGCTGCCGCTGTGGGTCAGGACCCGATATGGGGCAGGGTGGATGTTGAAGGCTCCGCTATGGGGCAGCGCTATGGGGCACAGAAGTCATGGGGGTGAACCCAGGCGTCCGGGAGGGGACCCAGGCGTCCGGGTTGTGGGAGGGGGGGTGGGGAATTCATCACCCAAAGGGGACCCAGGCGTCCGGGTGTTGACCCCGCCTCTCCCACTTCCTTCCCTATACCGTGGGAAAGGGGACCCAGGCGTCCGGGAGGGACCCAGGAGTGCGGGAGGACCCAGGAGTTCGGGAGGGACCCAGGAGATCGGGAGGGACCCAGGAGTTCGGGAGGGACCCAGGAGTGTGGGAGGGACCCAGGAGATCGGGAGAGGGACCCAGGAGTTCGGGAGGGACCCAGGAGATCGGGAGAGGGGACCCAGGAGTTCTGGGGGACCCAGGAGTGCGGGGAGGGACCCAGGAGTGCAGGAGGACCCAGGAGTTCGGGAGGGACCCAGGAGATCGGGAGAGGGGACCCAGGAGTTCTGGGGGACCCAGGAGTCCGGGGAGGGACCCAGGAGTGCAGGAGGACCCAGGAGTTCGGGAGGGACCCAGGAGATCGGGAGGGACCCAGGAGTTCGGGAGGGACCCAGGAGTGCGGGAGGGACCCAGGAGATCGGGAGAGGGACCCAGGAGTGCGGGAGGGACCCAGGAGTTCGGGAGGGACCCAGGAGTTCGGGGAGGGACCCAGGAGTGCGGGAGGGACCCAGGAGTTCGGGAGGGACCCAGGAGTTCGGGAGGGACCCAGGAGTTCGGGGAGGGACCCAGGAGTGCGGGAGGGACCCAGGAGTTCGGGCGGGACCCAGGAGTGCGGAAAGGGACCCAGGAGTGCGGGAAGGGACCCAGGAGTTCGAGAGGGACCCAGGAGTACCCCAATGGACCCAGGAGTTCGAGAGGGACCCAGGAGTGCAGGAAGGGACCCAGGAGTTCAGGGAGGGACCCAGGAGTGTGGGGAGGGACCCAGGAGTGCGGGGAGGGACCCAGGCGTCCCCCGTACCCGCCATGAGGGCCGCGATGACACCGATGACACCGACGCCACCCGCGGCCGCCATCTTGTCACCCCAAAACTCCCCACCCCCGCTTCCTTCCTCCTCCCGCCGGGGACCCAGGCGTCCGGGAGGGACCCAGGCGTCCGGGAGGGACCCAGGCATCCGGGCCACGCCCAGCACCCCGGTGATGGTGGTTGGGGCGGAAACTGGGGCGTTAATTGGGTGGAGATGCCGTTAATTGGGTGGAGATGCCGTTAATTAGGTAGAGATACCGTTAATTAGGTAGAGATGCCGTTAATTGGGTAGAGATGCCGTTAATTAGGTGGAGATGCCGTTAATTGGGTGGAGATGCCGTTAATTAGGTAGAGATACCGTTAATTAGGTGGAGATGCCGTTAATTGGGTGGAGATGCCGTTAATTGGGTGGAGATGCCGTTAATTGGGTAGAGATGCCGTTAATTAGGTGGAGATGCCGTTAATTGGGTGGAGATGCCGTTAATTGGGTGGAGATGCCGTTAATTAGGTAGAGATGCCGTTAATTAGGTAGAGATGCCGTTAATTGGGTAGAGATGCCGTTAATTGGGTGGAGATGCCGTTAATTGGGTAGAGATGCCGTTAATTGGGTGGAGATGCCGTTAATTGGGTAGAGATACCGTTAATTAGGTGGAGATGCCGTTAATTGGGTGGAGATGCCGTTAATTGGGTGGAGATGCCGTTAATTAGGTAGAGATGCCGTTAATTAGGTAGAGATGCCGTTAATTGGGTAGAGATGCCGTTAATTGGATAGAGATGCCGTTAATTGGGTGGAGATGCCGTTAATTGGGTAGAGATACCGTTAATTAGGTGGAGATGCCGTTAATTGGGTGGAGATGCCGTTAATTGGGTGGAGATGCCGTTAATTGGGTGGAGATGCCGTTAATTGGGTAGAGATGCCGTTAATTGGGTAGAGATGCCGTTAATTGGGTGGAGATGCCGTTAATTGGGTAGAGATGCCGTTAATTGGGTGGAGATGCCGTTAATTAGGTAGAGATGCCGTTAATTGGGTGGAGATGCCGTTAATTGGGTGGAGATGCCGTTAATTGGGTGGAGATGCCGTTAATTGGGTGGAGATGCCGTTAATTGGGTAGAGATGCCGTTAATTGGGTGGAGATGTCGTTAATTGGGTAGAGATGCCGTTAATTGGGTGGAGATGCCGTTAATTGGGTGGAGATGCCGTTAATTGGGTGGAGATGTCGTTAATTGGGTGGAGATGCCGTTAATTGGGTGGAGATGGCGTTAATTGGGTGGAGATGCCGTTAATTGGGTGGAGATGCCGTTAATTGGGTGGAGATGCCGTTAATTGGGTGGAGATGCCGTTAATTGGGTGGAGATGCCGTTAATTGGGTGGAGATGCCGTTAATTGGGTGGAGATGCCGTTAATTGGGTGGAGATGCCGTTAATTAGGTAGAGATGCCGTTAATTGGGTGGAGATGCCGTAAATTGGGTGGAGATGCCGTTAATTGGGTGGAGATGCCGTTAATTGGGTAGAGATGCCGTTAATTGGGTGGAGATGCCGTTAATTGGGTGGGGATGCCGTTAATTGGGTGGAGATGCCGTTAATTGGGTGGAGATGCCGTTAATTGGGTGGAGATGCCGTTAATTGGGTAGAGATGCCGTTAATTGGGTGGAGATGCCGTTAATTGGGTAGAGATGCCGTTAATTGGGTGGAGATGCCGTTAATTGGGTGGAGATGCCGTTAATTGGGTGGAGATACCGTTAATTGGGTGGAGATGCCGTTAATTGGGTGGAGATGCCGTTAATTGGGTAGAGATGCCGTTAATTAGGTGGAGATACCATTAATTAATTAGAGATACCATTAATTAGGTAGAGATACCATTAATTAGGTAGAGAAAGGGTTAATGACGAAGAGATGCCATTAATGAGGTAGAGAGGTCATTAACAAGGTAGAGAGACCATTAATTAGCTAGAGAGGTCATTAATTACGTGGAGAGATCATTAACAAGGTAGAGAGACCATTAATTAGGTAGAGACGCCATTAACGAGGTAGAGGTGCCGTTAATTAGGTAGAGAGACCGTTAATGAGGTAGAGAGACCGTTAATTAGGTAGAGACGCCATTAATGAGGAAGAGGAGACACCCAAAAGGGGACCCCGGACTCCTGGGTCCCTTTCCCGGACTCCTGGGTCCCTTTCCCGGACTCCTGGGTCCCTTTGCCGAACTCCTGGGTCCCCTCTCCCGGACTCCTGGGTCCCTCCCCGAACTCCTGGGTCCCCTCTCCCGCACTCCTGGGTCCCTCTCCCGATCTCCTGGGTCCCCTTTCCCGGACTCCTGGGTCCCTCCCCGATCTCCTGGGTCCCCTCGCCCGCACTCCTGGGTCCTTTTCCCGAACTCCTGGGTCCCTTTACCGAACTCCTGGGTCCCTTTACCGAACTCCTGGGTCCCTCCCCGATCTCCTGGGTCCCCTCTCCCGCACTCCTGGGTCCCTTTCCCGCACTCCTGGGTCCTTTTCCCGAACTCCTGGGTCCCCCCCGAACTCCTGGGTCCCCCCCCCCTCCCGGACGCCTGGGTCCCCTCTTGGCCGTGGGGGGAGGGGCACATTTGTGCAAAGCTCAGCACTTCAATGGGGGGAAGGGTTGAGGCCCCCGGACGCCTGGGTCCCCTCTCGGACGCCTGGGTCCACTCCGGTCACTTGGGGGGCACCCAAGCGGCACGGGGGGGTGGGGTCAGTCCCGAACGCCTGGGTCCCCTATAACCCGAACGCCTGAGTCCTTTCCCCGAACTCCTGGGTCCTCTCCCGAACTCCTGGGTCCCCCGGACGCCTGGGTCCTTCTCCCGCACTCCTGGGTCCCCACCCGGCCGCCTGGGTCCCCACCCGAACTCCTGGGTCCCCACCCGAACTCCTGGGTCCCTCTCCCGAACTCCTGGGTCCCTCTCCCGAACTCCTGGGTCCTTCTCCCGAACTCCTGGGTCCCTCCCGCACTCCTGGGTCCCTTCCGAACTCCTGGGTCCCTCCCGAACTCCTGGGTCCCTCCCGAACTCCTGGGTCCCCCCCGCACTCCTGGTTCCCCACCCGAACTCCTGGGTCCCCTCCCGCACTCCTGGGTCCCTCCCGAACTCCTGGGTCCCCTCCCGAACTCCTGGGTCCCCTCCCGAACTCCTGGGTCCCCTCCCCGCACTCCTGGGTCCCTCCCGAACTCCTGGGTCCCCTCCCGAACTCCTGGGTCCCCCGGACGCCTGGGTCCCCGCGATGGAGCCACCGGCGCCCGTGTCCCCCTGGGATCTGGGGGTGATCGTCGGGTACCTCGTCCTGGTCCTCGCCGTGGGGCTCTGGGTAAGGGGTCGCGCCCCCCAAGTTCCCTCTGACCTTTGACCCCCACCCCCTTCCTGACCCCCCAGACCCATAACTGGGAGCACTGGGAGGACTGGGGACCCCTACTGGAAGCACTGGGAGCACTGGTGTCCCTTACTGGGATCACTGGTGTCCCATATTGGGAACCTTGGATTCCTTACTGGGAGCACTGGGAGCCCTGGTGTTCCTTATTGGGGTCACTGGTGTCCCATACTGGGAGCCCTGGATCCCATACTGGGAGCACTGGGAGCCCTGCTGTCCCTTACTGGGATCACTGGTGTCCCATATTGGGAACCTTGGATTCCTTACTGGGAGCACTGGGAGCCCTGGAGTCCCTTATTGGGGTCACTGGTGTCCCATACTGGGAGCCCTGGATCCCATACTGGGAGCACTGGGAGCCCTGCTGTCCCTTATTGGGGTCACTGGTGTCCCATACTGGGAGCCCTGGATCCCATACTGGGAGCACTGGGAGCCCTGGTGTCCCTTACTGGGGTCACTGGTGACCCATATTGGGAACCTTGGATTCCTTACTGGGATCACTGGTGTCCCATATTGGGAACCTTGGATTCCTTACTGGGAGCACTGGGAGCCCTGGAGTCCCTTATTGGGGTCACTGGTGTCCCATACTGGGAGCCCTGGATCCCATACTGGGAGCACTGGGAGCCCTGCTGTCCCTTATTGGGGTCACTGGTGGCCCATACTGGGAGCCTTGGATCCCATACTGGGAGCACTGGGAGCCCTGGTGTCCCTTATTGGGGTCACTGGAGTCCCATACTGGGAGCCCTGGATCCCATACTGGGAGCACTGGGAGCCCTGGTGTCCCTTACTGGGAGCACTGGTTTTCTCTATACTGGGAGCACTGGGAGCTCTGGTGTCCCTTACTGGGAGCACTGGGAACCCTGGGGTTCTCTATGCTGGGAGCACTGGATCCCTTACTGGGAGCACTGGGAGCTCTGCTGTTCTCTATACTGGGAGCACTGGTTTCCTCTATACTGGGAGCCCTGGATCCCTTACTGGGAGCACTGGTTTCCTCTATACTGGGAGCCCTGGATCCCTTACTGGGAGCACTGGTTTCCTCTATACTGGGAGCCCTGGATCCCTTACTGGGAGCACTGGGAGCTCTGCTGTTCTCTATACTGGGAGCACTGGTTTCCTCTATACTGGGAGCCCTGGATCCCTTACTGGGAGCACTGGGAGCTCTGCTGTTCTCTATACTGGGAGCACTGGTTTCCTCTATACTGGGAGCCCTGGATCCCTTACTGGGAGCACTGGTTTCCTCTATACTGGGAGCCCTGGATCCCTTACTGGGAGCATTGGAAGCTCTGCTGTTCTCTATACTGGGAGCACTGGTTTCCTCTATACTGGGAGCCCTGGATCCCTTACTGGGAGCACTGGTTTCCTCTATACTGGGAGCCCTGGATCCCTTACTGGGAGCATTGGGAGCTCTGCTGTTCTCTATACTGGGAGCACTGGTTTCCTCTATACTGGGAGCCCTGGATCCCTTACTGGGAGCACTCGTTTCCTCTATACTGGGAGCCCTGGATCCCTTACTGGGAGCACTGGGAGCTCTGCTGTTCTCTGTACTGGGAGCACTGGTTTCCTCTATACTGGGAGCCCTGGATCCCTTACTGGGAGCACTCGTTTCCTCTATACTGGGAGCCCTGGATCCCTTACTGGGAGCATTGGGAGCTCTGCTGTTCTCTATACTGGGAGCACTGGTTTCCTCTATACTGGGAGCCCTGGATCCCTTACTGGGAGCACTGGTTTCCTCTATACTGGGAGCTCTGCTGTTCTCTATACTGGGAGCACTGGTTTTCCCTGTACTGAGAGCCCTGATGTCCCCATACTGGGAGCACTGGGAGCACTGGTTTTCTCCATACTGGGAGCACTGGTGTCCCTTACTGGGAGCACTGGTGCCCCCAGTCCCTGCGCCGCGGTCGCCGCGACACCATCAGCGGGTATTTCCTGGCGGGACGGAGCATGAGCTGGGGACCCGTGAGTGACAATGGGGACAATGGGGCCATTGGGGACAATGGGGGCAATGGGGACATTGGGGACAATGGGGGCAATGGGGACATTGGGGGCGATGGGGGCAATGGGGAGAATGGGGACATTGGGGGCAATGGGGATAATGGGGACAATGGGGACATTGGGGGGATGTGGGGCCAATGGGGCCAATGGGGACATTGTGGGCAATGGGGACATTGGGGTCAATGGGGCCAATGGGGACATTGGGGACAATGGGGTTAATGGGGGCATTGAGGACAATGGGGGCAATGGGGGCAATGGGGACATTGGGGGCAATGGGGACATTGGGGACATTGGTGACAAAGGGAACAATGGGGGCATTGGGGACAATGGGGACATTGGGGACAATGGGGACATTGGGGCAATGGGGACAATGAGGTCAATGGGGGGACATTGGGGTCAATGGGGGGACAATGGGGTCAATGGGGGGATATAGGGGACAATGGAGGGACATTGGGATATGGGGGGACATTGGGGGCAATGGGGCGAAGGGGACATTGGGGACATTGGGGGCAATGGGGGACATTGGGGGCAATGGGGACATTGGGGACATTGGGGGCGATGGGGACATTGGGGGTAATGGGGGCAATGGGGACAATGGGGACATTGGGAGGATGTGGGGACAATGGGGCCAATGGGGACATTGTGGGCAATGGGGGCATTGGGGTCAATGGGGCCAATGGGGACATTGGGGACAATGGGGTTAATGGGGGCATTGAGGACAATGGGGACAATGGGGGCAATGGGGACATTGGGGACATTGGGGACATTGGGGACATTGGGGCAATGGGGACAATGAGGTCAATGGGGGGACATTGGGGTCAATGGGGGGACAATGGGGTCAATGGGGGGATATAGGGGACAATGGAGGGACATTGGGATATGGGGGGACATTGGGGGCAATGGGGCAAAGGGGACATTGGGGACATTGGGGGCAATGGGGGACATTGGGGGCAATGGGGACATTGGGGACATTGGGGGCGATGGGGACATTGGGGGTAATGGGGGCAATGGGGACAATGGGGACATTGGGAGGATGTGGGGACAATGGGGCCAATGGGGACATTGTGGGCAATGGGGGCATTGGGGTCAATGGGGTTAATGGGGGCATTGAGGACAATGGGGGCAATGGGGACATTGGGGGCAATGGGGGACATTGGGGGCAATGGGGACATTGGGGACATTGGGGACATTGGGGGCAATGGGGTCAATGGGGACATTTGGGACAATGGGGGCGATGGGGGCAATGGGGGACATTGGGGTCAATGGGGACATTGGGGGCAATGGGGACATTGGGGGCAATGGGGACATTGGGGGTAATGGGGACATTGGGGGCAATGAGGGGACATTGGGGACAATGGGGGGGGACATTGGGGACAATGGGGGTCCTGGGAGGGGGTCATATTTGTCCCCAATGTCCCCATTGCCCCCAATGTCCCCCTTGCCCCCAATGTCCCCCTTGCCCCCAATGTCCCCATTGCCCCCAATGTCCCTGTTCCCCCCGTTGTCCCCAATGCCCCTGTTGTCCCCAATGTCCCCGTTGTCCCCAATGCCCCCATTGTCCCCAATGCCCCCGTTGTCCCCAATGTCCCCAGGTCGGGGCGTCGCTGTTCGCCAGTAACATGGGCTCCGGTCACTTTGTGGGGCTGGCGGGGACGGGGGCGGCCGGAGGAATCGCCGTGGGGGGCTTCGAGTGGAGCGTGAGTGGCACCCATAGAGCCCCATAGAGCCCCATAGAGCCCCATAGAGCCCTATAGACACCCATAGACACCATAGAGCCCCATAGACACCCATAGACACCCATAGACACCCATAGAGCCCTATAGACACCCACAGACACCATAGAGCCCCATAGACACCATAGAGCCCCTTAGACACCATAGAGCCCCATAGACACCCATAGACACCGTAGAGCCCCATAGAAACCATAGAGCCCCATAGAAACCATAGAGCCCCATAGACACCATAGAGCCCTATAGACACTCATAGAGCCCCATAGACACCATAGACATCATAGAGCCCCATAGACACCCATAGACACCCATAAACACCCATAGAGCCCCATAGACACTCATAGAGCCCTATAGACACCCACAGACACCATAGAGCCCCATAGAGCCCCATAGACACCCATAGAGCCCCACAGACACCCGTAGACACCGTAGAGCCCCATAGACACCCATAGACACCGTAGAGCCCTATAGAGCCCCATAGACACCCATAGAGCCCCGTAGACACCCATAGAAACCATAGAGCCCCATAGACATCCGTAGAGCCCTATAGACACCCATAGAGCCCCATAGACACCCATAGAGCCCCATAGAAACCATAGAGCCCCATAGAAACCATAGAGCCCCATAGACACCATAGAGCCCTATAGACACTCATAGAGCCCCATAGACACCATAGACATCATAGAGCCCCATAGACACCCATAGACACCCATAAACACCCATAGAGCCCCATAGACACCCATAGAGCCCCACAGACACCCGTAGACACCGTAGAGCCCCATAGACACCCATAGACACCGTAGAGCCCTATAGAGCCCCATAGACACCCATAGAGCCCCGTAGACACCCATAGAAACCATAGAGCCCCATAGACATCCGTAGAGCCCTATAGACACTCATAGAGCCCCATAGACACCATAGAGCCCTATAGACACTCATAGAGCCCCATAGACACCATAGAGCCCCATAGACACCATAGAGCCCTATAGACACTCATAGAGCCCCATAGACACCATAGACACCCATAGACACCCATAGAGCCCCATAGAGCCCCATAGACACCCATAGTGCCTCATAGAGCCTCATAGACACTCATAGAGCCCCATAGACACCCATAGAGCCCCATAGACACCCATAGACACCCATAGACACCCATAGAGCCCTACAGACATCCATAGAGCCCCATAGAGCCCTATAGACATCCATAGAGCCCCATAGACACCCACAGACACCATAGAGCCCCACAGACACCCATAGACACTGTAGAGCCCCATAGACACCATAGAGCCCCACAGACACCCATAGACACTGTAGAGCCCCATAGACACCCATAGAGCCCTGTAGACACCCATAGAGCCCCGTAGACACCCATAGAGCCCCATAGAGCCCCATAGACACCCATAGAGCCCCATAGACACCATAGAGCCCTAGAGACACCCATGGACACCCATAGAGCCCCATAGACACCTATAGAGCCCTAGAGACACCCATAGACACCTGTAGAGCCCCATAGACACCCATAGAACCCTCAGAGACCCTATAGACCCCTAGAGACCCTATAGAGCCCTATAGACCCCTATAGATCCTATAGACACCTATAGAACCCCCAGAGACCCTATAGAGCCCTATAGACCCCTATAGATCCTATAGACACCTATAGAACCCCCAGAGACCCTATAGAGCCCTATAGACCCCTATAGATCCTATAGACACCTATAGAACCCCCAGAGACCCTATAGAGCCCTATAGACCCCTATAGATCCTATAGACACCTATAGAACCCCCAGAGACCCTATAGAGCCCTATAGACCCCTATAGATCCTATAGACACCTATAGAACCCCCAGAGACCCTATAGAGCCCTATAGACCCCTATAGATCCTATAGACACCTATAGAACCCCCAGAGACCCTAGAGACACCTATAGAGCCCTAGAGACCCCCATAGAACCCCCATAGACACCTATAGAACCCTCAGAGACCCCTAGAAACCCCTAGAGACCCTATAGACACCTAAAGACCCCATAGCCCCCCATATACCTCTATAGCCCACTGCAGACCACATAGACCCCCCATAGAGCCCCATAGCCCCCTACAAACCCTATAGACCCCCATAGAGCCCTATAGACTCAAACAATCCCCTATAGCCCTTATAGCCCCACATAGAACCTGTAGCCCCCTATAGACCCCATAGCCCCCTGTAGACCCCATAGCCCCCTGTAGACACCTCAGACCCCTATAGCCCCCCATTACCTCCTCATACCCACCCCCTTAATACCCCCACCTGGCTCCGCCCCTTCCAGTTGGCCACGCCCCCTAGTGGCCACACCCCATGTGACCACGCCCCCTCTCTTGGCCCCGCCCCCAGGGCATGTTCATCGTGCTGCTCCTGGGCTGGGTCTTCGTCCCCATTTACATGCGGGCGGGGGTGAGTTGGGGGCGGGGCCTCTTGGGGGGTGGGGCCATTGGGGGGCGGGGTCTGGGTGTCCTGGGAGGGGTGTGATGGGGTGGGGGTTTCCCCGGACTCCTGGGTCCCTCCCCGAACTCCTGGGTCCCCTCCCGAACTCCTGGGTCCCCTCCCGAACTTCTGGGTCCCCTCCCCGAACTCCTGGGTCCCTCCCGAACTCCTGGGTCCCCTCCCCGAACTCCTGGGTCCCTCCCCGAACTCCTGGGTCCCCTCCCGAACTCCTGGGTCCCCTCCCCGAACTCCTGGGTCCCTCCTGAACTCCTGGGTCCCCCCACGACCTCCTGGGTCCCTCCTGAACTCCTGGGTCCCCCCACGACCTCCTGGGTCCCCTCCCGAACTCCTGAGTCCCTCCCGAACTCCTGGGTCCCTCCCCGACCTCCTGGGTCCCTCCTGAACTCCTGGGTCCCTCCCGAACTCCTGGGTCCCCCCCAAACTCTTGGTCACCTCCCCGACCTCCTGGGTCCCTCGAACTCCTGGGTCCCCCGAACTCCTGGGTCCCTCGAACTCCTGGGTCCCCCGAACTCCTGGGTCCCCCCGAACTCCTGGGTCCCCCGGACGCCTGGGTCCGCAGGTGACGACGATGCCGCAGTTCCTGGCCCAGCGGTTCGGGGGGGGACGGATCCGCCTGTTCCTGGCGCTGCTGTCGCTGGTTCTCTATATGACCACCAAGATCTCGGTATAGGCGACCTATAGACGACCTATAGGGGACCTATAGGGGACATATAGGGGACCTATAGGGGACACAGGACATCTAGAGGGGATCTACAGGGGTTAGGAGGGGTCTATGGGGGCCATAGAGCACATAGGGACTGGGGGTCTATAGGGGTTATGGGCGACATATAGGGGATCTATATGGGACCTATAGGGGTTGGGGGGTCTATTTGGGCTATGGGGGGGTCTGTTTGGGCTACAGGGGATCTATGGGAGATCTATAGGGGATGGGAGGTGTCTATAAGGGCTATAGAGGATGTATAGGGGAACTATAGAGGTTGGGAGGTCTATGGGGGTCTATAAGGCATCTATAGGGTATCTTTAGGGGTTGGGGGGCCCATAGGGGACATGTAGGGGTTCTATAGGGGATCTAGAGGGATGGGTGGGTCTATAGGGGCTATAGGGGATCTATAGGGGTTGGGGGTTCTATAGGGGCCAGGGGTGATCTCTGGGGGTCGGGGGTGATCTATAGGGGTCCCTATGGGTCTCCATGGGTCTCTATGGTCCCTGTGTGTTGCTATGGGTCTCTATGGGTCTCTATGGTCCCTGTGTGTTGCTATGGGTCTCTATGGGTCCCTGTGGGTCCCTATGGTCCCTGTGGGTCCCTGTGGGTCTCTATGGTCTCTATGGTCCCTGTGGGTCTCTATGGGACTCTATGGTCCCTATGGGCCTCTATGGTCTCTATGGGTCTCTATGGTCCCTGTGGGTCGCTATGGGTCGCTATGGGTCTCTATGGGTCCCTATGGTGTCTGTGTGCCCCTATGGGTCTCTATGTGTCCCTACGGTCCCTGTGGGTCCCTATGGGTCTCTATGGGTCTCTACGGTCCCTGTGGGTTGCTATGGGTCTCTATGGGTCCCTATGGTGTCTGTGGGTCCCTATGGGTCTCTATGGTCTCTGTGGGTCTCTATGTGTCCCTATGGTCCCTGTGGGTCTCTATGGTCCCTATGGGTCTCTATGGGTCCCTATGGGTCCCTGTGGGTCTCTGCGGTCCCTGTGGGTCGCTATGGGTCTCTATGGTCCCTATGGTGTCTGTGGGTCCCTATGGGTCTCTATGGTCTCTGTGGGTCTCTATGGTCCCTGTGGGTCCCTATGGGTCTCTATGGTCCCTGTGGGTCTCTATGGTCCATGTGGGTCGCTATGGGTCTCTATGTGTCCCTATGGTCCCTGTGGGTCTCTATGGTCCCTATGGGTCTCTATGGGTCCCTATGGTCCATGTGTGTCCCTATGGGTCCCTATGGTCCCTATGGGTCCCTATGGTCTCTATGGTCCCTATGGGTCTCTATGGTCCCTATGGGTCTCTGTGGTGTCTATGGGTCTCTATGGTGTCTATGGGTCGCTATGGGTCGCTATGGGGTGTGCGCAGGTCGACATGTACTCGGGCGCCATCTTCATCCGGGCAGCGGTGGGTTGGGGGCTCCTCCCGGCCGTGGGGGCGCTGCTGGGCATCACCGCCCTCTACACGGTCACTGGTAAAGGGGGCGGGGCCTAAGGGGGCGTGGCCTAAAGGGGCGTGACCTAAGGGGGCGGGGTATGGGGGTAGGCGGGGCTAAAGGGGCAATGGGTCTGGGGGGAAGGGGAAGGGTTAAAGGGGATGTGGACTAAGGGGGCGGGGCTTTTTGTGTGGGCGTGGCCTGTTGGGGGTGTGGTCTGAAGGGGGAGTCAGGTGGGGCGGGGCCGAAATGGGGCGGGGCTTAAGGAGGCAGGGATAATGGGGTCTAAGGGGTGGGTTTAAATGCCAGTGGGCGGGGCTTAAAGGGGAGGGGGCGTGGCGTGAGGGTGGGTGTGGCCTATGAGGAGTGTCCTCAATAAGTGGGTGTGGTAATTTGGGAGGCGTGGTCCTATTGGGGGCGTGGCCAATGGGGAATCACTGGGGGTCAATGGGGGAGTGGCTTTAAAGGGGAGTGGGAGGGACCTAAAGAGGAGGGGGCGTGGCCGTGTGGTGGGTGTGGCCTGTGGAGCGTGTCATGAATAACGGGGCGTGGTCTTGTTGGTGGGCGTTTCCACATTGGGGGCGTGGCCAAAGGGGACTCACTGGGGGTCAATGGGTGGGTTTAAAGGTGGGTGGGCGGGGCTTATTTGGGAGGGGCGTGGTTCGAGGGTGGGAATGGCCTATGGGGCGTGTACTGAATGGGGGGCGTGGTCTTATTTGTGGGAGTGGCCATATAAGGGGCGTGGCCATATAAGGGGCGTGGCCAAGGGGGATATCACTTGTGCTCAATGGGTGGGATTAAAGGCGGGTGGGCGGGGCTTAACGGGGATGGGGCGGGGTCGGAGGGTGGGCGTGGCCTGAGGGGCGTGGCCTGATTGGTGGGCGTGGCCTAGGGGGCCTGACGGCGCTGATGTTCGCGGACCTGCTGCAGACGTTCATCATGGTGCTGGGGGCGGCCGTGCTGGCGGGATACGGTGGGTGGACTGGGATATACTGGGATATACTGGTTATACTGGGTATACTGGGTTATACTGGGTTATACTGGTTATACTGTGTATACTGATTATACTGGGATATACTTGGTGATACTGGGTTATACTGGGTTGTACTGGGTTGTACTGGGGTATACTGGGATTTACTGGGTTGTACTGGGGTATACTGGGATATACTGGTTATATGGGTTGTACTGGGTTATACTGGGGTGTACTGGGGTGTACTGTGTTATATTGGGACAGACTGGGACATACTGGCTTATGCTGGGTTATACTGGATTGTAGTGGGATATACTGATTTATACTGGGGTATACTGATTATACTGAGTTATACTGGGGTATACTGGGGTATACTGATTATACTGGGCTATACTGGGCTATACTGGGTTATACTGGGTTGTACTGGGTTGTACTGGGTTATACTGGCATATACTGGGTTATACTGGGGTATACTGGGATGTACTGGGGTATGCTGGGTTATACTGGGATATACTGATTATACTGATTATACTGGGATATACTGGGTCATACTGGGCTATACTGGCTTATACTGGGATATACTGGTTATACAGAGCTATACTGGGGTATACTGGTTATACTGGGCTATACTGGGCTATACTGGGTTGTACTGGGTTGTACTGGGTTGTACTGGGTTATACTGGCATATACTGGGTTATACTGGGGTATACTGGGATGTACTGGGGTATGCTGGGTTATACTGGGATATACTGATTATACTGGGATATACTGGGTCATACTGGGCTATACTGGCTTATACTGGGATATACTGGTTATACAGAGTTATACTGGGGTATACTGGTTATACTGGGCTATACTGGGCTATACTGGGTTGTACTGGGTTGTACTGGGTTATACTGGCATATACTGGGTTATACTGGGGTATACTGGGATGTACTGGGGTATGCTGGGTTATACTGGGATATACTGATTATACTGGGATATACTGGGTCATACTGGGCTATACTGGCTTATACTGGGATATACTGGTTATACAGAGTTATACTGGGGTATACTGGTTTATACTGGGTTGTACTGGCTTATAATGGGGTGTACTGGGCTATACTGGGATACACTGGGTTATTCTGGGTTATACAGGTTTGGTCCTGGGAGGGACTGGGGTGCATCACTCCAATGCCATACTGGCCCATACTGGTCCATACTGAGATATACTGGATTATACTGGGTTATACTGGTGTATACTGGCCCATACTGGTCTATACTGGCTCATACCGGTTTATACTGGTTTATACTGGTTCCCGCAGCACTGGGCGCCGTGGGCGGCTACGAGGGCCTGCGGAGCCTCTACCCCCTGGCCCTGCCCCCCAATGTCACTGGTCCCTGTGGGCGCCCCCGACCCGACGCCTTCAACCTGCTCCGCAGCCCCCGCGATGGGGACCTGCCCTGGACCGGGCTCATCATGGGGCTGGGGGTCATCTCCGCGTGGTACTGGTGCACGGACCAGGTGGGACTGGGGACACTGGGAGGGACTGGGAGGTGATTTGGGGGCACTGGGAGGTGATTTGGGGACACTGGGAGGTGATCTGGGGGCACTGGGAGGTGATGGGAGGAGATTTGGGGGCACTGGGAAGCACTAGGAGGGGACTGGGAGGGACTGGGATGGAACTGGGATGGGACTGGGAGGGATTAGGGAGGACTGGGAAGCACTGGGAGAGGACTGGGGGTGAACTGGGAGGGACTGGGAGGGATTGGGAGGGAACTGGGAGGGACTGGGATGGGACTGGAAGGGATTAGGGAGCACTGGGAAGCACTAGGAGGGGACTGGGAGGGACTGGGATGGAACTGGGATGGGACTGGGAGGGATTAGGGGGGACTGGGAAGCACTGGGAGATGACTGGGAGGGACTGGGGTGGAACTGGGATGGGACTGGGAGGGACTGGGGTGGAACTGGGAGGGACTGGGATGGGACTGGGAGGGATTAGGGAGCACTGGGAAGCACCAGGAGGGGACTGGGAGGAGACTGGGAAGGAACTGGGAGGGACTGGGAAGAGATTATGGGGGACTGGGAAGAGATTATGGAGCACTGGGAAGCACTGGGAGAGGACTGGGAGTGAACTGGGATGAGAGTGGGAGGGACTGGGAGAAGATTGTGAGGGAACTGGGAGGTGATTTGGGGACACTGGGAGGGACTGGGAGGGAACTGGGAAGCACTGGGACCTGCCCTGGACCGGGCTCATCATGGGGCTGGGGGTCATCTCCGCGTGGTACTGGTGCACGGACCAGGTGGGACTGGGGACACTGGGAGGGACTGGGAGGTGATTTGGGGGCACTGGGAGGTGATTTGGGGACACTGGGAGGTGATGGGAGGAGATTTGGGGGCACTGGGAAGCACTAGGAGGGGACTGGGAGGGACTGGGATGGAACTGGGATGGGACTGGGAGGGATTAGGGAGGACTGGGAAGCACTGGGAGAGGACTGGGGGTGAACTGGGAGGGACTGGGAGGGACTGGGGTGGAACTGGGATGGGACTGGGATGGGACTGGGAGGGATTAGGGAGCACTGGGAAGCACCAGGAGGGGACTGGGAGGAGACTGGGAAGGAACTGGGAGGGACTGGGAAGAGATTATGGGGGACTGGGAAGAGATTATGGAGCACTGGGAAGCACTGGGAGAGGACTGGGAGTGAACTGGGATGAGAGTGGGAGGGACTGGGAGAAGATTGTGAGGGAACTGGGAGGTGATTTGGGGACACTGGGAGGGACTGGGAGGGAACTGGGAAGCACTGGGACCTGCCCTGGACCGGGCTCATCATGGGGCTGGGGGTCATCTCAGCGTGGTACTGGTGCACGGACCAGGTGGGGCTGGGGACACTGGGAGGGACTGGGAGGTGATTTGGGGGCACTGGGAGGTGATTTGGGGACACTGGGAGGTGATGGGAGGAGATTTGGGGGCACTGGGAAGCACTAGGAGGGGACTGGGAGGGACTGGGATGGAACTGGGATGGGACTGGGAGGGATTAGGGGGGACTGGGAAGCACTGGGAGATGACTGGGAGGGACTGGGAGGGATTGGGAGGGGACTGGGAGGGACTGGGGTGGAACTGGGATGGGACTGGGATGGGACTGGGAGGGATTAGGGAGCACTGGGAAGCACTAGGAGGGGACTGGGAGGGACTGGGGTGGAACTGGGATGGGACTGGGAGGGATTAGGGGGGACTGGGAAGCACTGGGAGATGACTGGGAGGGACTGGGGTGGAACTGGGATGGGACTGGGAGGGACTGGGGTGGAACTGGGATGGGACTGGGATGGGACTGGGAGGGATTAGGGAGCACTGGGAAGCACTAGGAGGGGACTGGGAGGAGACTGGGAAGGAACTGGGAGGGACTGGGAAGAGATTATGGAGCACTGGGAAGCACTGGGAGAGGACTGGGAGTGAACTGGGATGAGAGTGGGAGGGACCGGGAGAAGATTGTGAGGGAACTGGGAGGTGATTTGGGGACACTGGGAGGGACTGGGAGGGAACTGGGAAGCACTGGGACCTGCCCTGGACCGGGCTCATCATGGGGCTGGGGGTCATCTCAGCGTGGTACTGGTGCACGGACCAGGTGGGGCTGGGGACACTGGGAGGGACTGGGAGGTGATTTGGGGGCACTGGGAGGTGATTTGGGGACACTGGGAGGTGATGGGAGGAGATTTGGGGGCACTGGGAAGCACTAGGAGGGGACTGGGAGGGACTGGGATGGAACTGGGATGGGACTGGGAGGGATTAGGGGGGACTGGGAAGCACTGGGAGATGACTGGGAGGGACTGGGAGGGATTGGGAGGGGACTGGGAGGGACTGGGGTGGAACTGGGATGGGACTGGGATGGGACTGGGAGGGATTAGGGAGCACTGGGAAGCACTAGGAGGGGACTGGGAGGGACTGGGGTGGAACTGGGATGGGACTGGGAGGGATTAGGGGGGACTGGGAAGCACTGGGAGATGACTGGGAGGGACTGGGGTGGAACTGGGATGGGACTGGGAGGGACTGGGGTGGAACTGGGATGGGACTGGGATGGGACTGGGAGGGATTAGGGAGCACTGGGAAGCACTAGGAGGGGACTGGGAGGAGACTGGGAAGGAACTGGGAGGGACTGGGAAGAGATTATGGAGCACTGGGAAGCACTGGGAGAGGACTGGGAGTGAACTGGGATGAGAGTGGGAGGGACTGGGAGAAGATTGTGAGGGAACTGGGAGGTGATTTGGGGACACTGGGAGGGACTGGGAGGGAACTGGGAAGCACTGGGACCTGCCCTGGACCGGGCTCATCATGGGGCTGGGGGTCATCTCAGCGTGGTACTGGTGCACGGACCAGGTGGGACTGGGGACACTGGGAGGGACTGGGAGGTGATTTGGGGGCACTGGGAGGTGATTTGGGGGCACTGGGAGGTGATGGGAGGAGATTTGGGGGTACTGGGAAGCACTAGGAGGGGACTGGGAGGGACTGGGATGGAAGTGGGATGGGACTGGGAGGGATTAGGGGGGACTGGGAAGCACTGGGAGATGACTGGGAGGGACTGGGAGGGATTGGGAGGGAACTGGGAGGGACTGGGGTGGAACTGGGATGGGACTGGGAGGGATTAGGGAGCACTGGGAAGCACTGGGAGAGGACTTGGAGTGAATTGGGAGGGAACTGGGTGTGAACTGGGAGGGACTGGGATGGAACTGGGATGGGACTGGGAGGGATTATGGAGCACTGGGAAGCACTGGGAGAGGACTGGGGGTGAACTGGGATGAGAATGGGAGGGATTGGGAGGGGGTTGTAAGGGACCTGGGCATAACTGGGAGGGAACTGGGAGGTGATTTGGGGACACTGGAAAGGACTGGGAGGAGACTGGGAAGAGATTGGGAAAGAACTGGGAGGGACTGGGAGTAACTGGGGGCACTGGGAGGGAATGGGAGAACTGGGAGGGATTGGGGGAAACTGGGAGGGACTGTGAGGGACAGGGAGGGACTGGGGGTCACTGGGTGTTACTGGGAGGCACTGGGAGTCATTGGGTGTTACTGGGAAGCACTGGGGATCAGTGGGGGGCACTGGGTGTTACTGGGAGTCACTGGGGATCACTGGGGGGCACTGGGTGTTACTGGGAAGCACTGGGGATCACTGGGGGTCACTGGGTGTTACTGGGAGTCACTGGGTGTTACTGGGAGTCACTGGGAAGCACTGGGGATCACTGGGGGGCACTGGGTGTTACTGGGAGTCACTGGGAAGCACTGGGGATCACTGGGGGGCACTGGGTGTTACTGGGAGTCACTGGGTGTTACTGGGAGTCACTGGGAAGTACTGGGGATCACTGGGGGGCACTGGGTGTTACTGGGAGTCACTGGGAAGCACTGGGGATCACTGGGGGGCACTGGGTGTTACTGGGAGTCACTGGGTGTTACTGGGAGTCACTGGGAAGCACTGGGGATCACTGGGGGGCACTGGGGATCACTGGGGGGCACTGGGTGTTACTGGGAGTCACTGGGGATCACTGGGGGGCACTGGGTGTTACTGGGGATCACTGGGTGTTATTGGGAGTCACTGGGGATCACTGGGGGGCACTGGGTGTTACTGGGGATCACTGGGTGTTACTGGGAGTCACTGGGGATCACTGGGGGGCACTGGGTGTTACTGGGGATCACTGGGTGTTACTGGGAGTCACTGGGAAGCACTGGGGATCACTGGGGGGCACTGGGTGTTACTGGGAGTCACTGGGTGTTACTGGGAGTCACTGGGAAGCACTGGGGATCACTGGGGGGCACTGGGTGTTACTGGGAAGCACTGGGATGGACTGGGAGTCACTGGGTGTTACTGGGAAGCACTGGGGGGCACTGGGTGTTACTGGGAGTCACTGGGTGTTACTGGGAGTCACTGGGAAGCACTGGGGATCAGTGGGGGGCACTGGGTGTTACTGGGAGTCACTGGGAAGCACTGGGGATCACTGGGGGGCACTGGGTGTTACTGGGAAGCACTGGGTGTTACTGGGAGTCACTGGGTGTTACTGGGAGTCACTGGGAAGCACTGGGGATCACTGGGGGGCACTGGGTGTTACTGGGAAGCACTGGGATGGACTGGGAGTCACTGGGTGTTACTGGGAGTCACTGGGAAGCACTGGGGATCACTGGGGGGCACTGGGTGTTACTGGGAAGCACTGGGATGGACTGCGAGTCACTGGGTGTTACTGGGAAGCACTGGGGGGCACTGGGTGTTACATGGAGGGACTGGGGGTAACTGGGAGGGACTGGGGGGCACTGAGTGTTACTGGGAAGCACTGGGGGGCACTGGGTGTTACATGGAGCGACTGGGGGTAACTGGGAGGGACTGGGGGGCACTGAGTGTTACTGGGAAGCACTGGGGGGCACTGGGTGTTACTGGGAGCGACTGGGGGTAACTGGGAGGGACTGGGGGGCACTGAGTGTTACTGGGAAGCACTGGGGGGCACTGGGAGGGCCCGGGGGTCACTGGGCGCCCCCTGCAGGTGATCGTCCAGCGCTGCCTGGCCGGCCGCTCCCTCACCCACGTGCGCGGGGGCTGCGTGGTCTGCGGGTACCTCAAGGTGCTGCCCATGTTCCTCATGGTGCTGCCCGGCATGGCCGCCCGCGTCCTCTTCCCCGGTCAGTCGCGCCCCCCCCTTGCCCGCCCAAGATGGCCGCCCAAGATGGCCGCCAAGTCTTGACCCCCTATGGTGGCCTTGGTGTCCCCTGAGCTTTCTTGAGCAATCCAAGATGGCCGCCCAACATAATGGCTGGGTAGAACCGCCCAAGATGGCCGCCATGTCTTGATCCCCTATGGCCGCCCTGTTGTCCCCTGAGCATCTTTGGCCAATCCAAGATGGCCACCCAACATAATGGCTCGGTATGGCTGCCCAAGATGGCCGCCAAGTCTTGACCCACAATGGTGGCCCTGGTGTCCCCTGAGCTTTCTTGGGCAATCCAAGATGGCCGCCCAACATAATGGCTGGGTAGGACTGCCCAAGATGGCTGCCCAAGATGGCTGCCCAAGATGGCCGTCCAAGATGGTTGCCATGTCTTGACCCCCCATGGCCGTCCTGGTGGCCTTTGAGCTTCCTTGGCCAATCCAAGATGGCCACCCAACATGACCGCCCAACATAATGGCTCGGTATGGCCGCCCAAGATGGCTGCCCAAGATGGCCGTCCAAGATGGCCGCCAAGTCTTGACCCCCTATGGTGGCCTTGGTGTCCCCTGAGCTTTCTTGAGCAATCCAAGATGGCCGCCCAACATAATGGCTGGGTAGAACCGCCCAAGATGGCCGCCATGTCTTGATCCCCTATGGCCGCCCTGTTGTCCCCTGAGCATCTTTGGCCAATCCAAGATGGCCACCCAACATGGCCACCCAACATAATGGCTCGGTATGGCTGCCCAAGATGGCCGCCAAGTCTTGACCCACAATGGTGGCCTTGGTGTCCCCTGAGCTTTCTCGGGCAGTCCAAGATGGCCGCCCAACATAATGGCTGGGTAGGGCCGCCCAAGATGGCCGCCCAAGATGGCGCCAAGTCTTGACCCCCTATGGCCTCCCTGTTGTTCCCTGAGCATCTTTGGCCAATCCAAGATGGCCGCCCAGCAGTGCTAACCAACATGGTTGGTCAAGATGGCCGCCCAAGATGGCCGCCAAGTCTTGACCCCCTATGGTGGCCTTGGTGTCCCCTGAGCTTTCTTGAGCAATCCAAGATGGCCGCCCAACATAATGGCTGGGTAGGGCCGCCCAAGATGGCCGTCCAAGATGGCCACCCAAGATGGCTGCCCAAGATGGCCGCCAAGATGGCCGCCAAGTCTTGACCCCCTATGGCCGCCCTGGTGGCCTTTGAGCTTCCTTGGCCAATCCAAGATGGCCGCCCAGCAGTGAGAACCAATATGGTTGCCAACCATGGCCGTCCAAGATGGCCGCCACCCAAGATGGTCACCACTCAAGATGGCCGCCCCAAGATGGCTGCCTCTCAATATGGCCGCCCAAGATGGCCGCCACCCAAGATGGTCACCACTCAAGATGGCCGCCCCTTAAGATGGCCGCCCAAGATGGCTGCCTCTCAATATGGCCGCCCAAGATGGCTTCCAACCAATATGGCCACCCAACATGGCTGCCCAAGATGGCGACCGCCCAATATGGCCGCCATCTTGGGCAGCCATGTTGGGTGGCCATCTTGACTGGCGGCCATCTTGGTTGGCAGCCATCTTGGGTGGCCATATTGAGAGGCAGCCATCTTGGGTGGCGGCCATCTTGGGCGGCCATATTGAGAGGCAGCCATCTTGGGTGGCCAATCTTGGGCGGCCATATTGGATTGCCATGCTGGGCAGCCATCTTGAATGGCAGCCATATTGGACTGCCAAGGTTGGCAGCCATCTTGGGTGGCCATATTGGGTGGTGGCCATCTTGGACCATCCTATTGGGTGGCCATCTTGGGCCGCCATGCCGGGCAGCCATCTTGACTGGTGGCCATATTGGACTGCCAAGGTTGGCGGCCATATTGTGCTGCCATATTGGGTGGCGGCCATCTTGGACGACCATATTGGGTGGCCATCTTGGGCCACCATCTTGAGTGGCAGCCATATTGGGCAGCCATCTTGGGCCAATCTTGGGTTGCCATATTACGCCGCCATATTGAGTGGTGACCATCTTGAGCCGCCATGCTTGGCGGCCATCTTGGGCCACCATCTTGAGTGGCAGCCATCTTGGGCAGCCATCTTGGGCCAATCTTGGGTCACCATATTACGCCGCCATATTGAGTGGTAGCCATCTTGGACTGGCTCATAGGGTGGCCATTTTGGGCCACCATGTTGGACAGCCATCTTGACAGGTGGCCATATTGCACCACCATGCTTGGCGGCCATCTTGGGCTGCCATGTTGGGTAGCAACCATCTTGGACCAGCACAATGGGCGGCCATATTGGGCGGCCATCTTGAGTGGCGACCATCTTGAGTGGTGGCCATCTTGAGTGGTAGCCATTTGGGGTAGCCATCTTGGGCTAATCTTGGGTAGGCATATTGGGCCGCCATATTGAGTGGCGGCCATCTTGAGTGGCCGCCATGCTGGGCAACCATCTTGAGTGGCGGCCATCTTGAGTGGCAGCCATCTTGGGCCAATCTTGAGTAGCCATACTGGGCCGCCATATTGAGTAGCGGCCATCTTGGGCCACCATGCTGGGCAGCCATCTTGAGTGGCGGCCATCTTGAGTGGCGGCCATATTGGGCCACCATGTTGGGCGGCCATCTTGAGTGGTGGCCATATTGGGTCACCATGTTGGGCGGCCATCTTGAGTGGCGGCCATATTGGGCCACCATGTTGGGCGGCCATCTTGAGTGGCGGCCATATTGGGCCACCATGTTGGGTGGCCATCTTGAGTGGCGGCCATCTTGAGTGGAGGCCATATTGGGCCACCATGTTGGGCAGCCATCTTGAGTGGCGGCCATATTGGGCCACCATGTTGGGCGGCCATCTTGAGTGGCGGCCATCTTGAGTGGAGGCCATATTGGGTCACCATGTTGGGCAGCCATCTTGAGTGGCGGCCATCTTTAGTGGCGGCCATATTGCGTCACCATGTTGGGCAGCCATCTTGAGTGGCGGCCATATTGGGTCACCATGTTGGGCGGCCATCTTGAGTGGCGGCCATATTGGGCCACCATGCTGGGCAGCCATCTTGAGTGGCGGCCATCTTGAGTGGCGGCCATATTGGGTCACCATGTTGGGCGGCCATCTTGAGTGGTGGCCATATTGGGTCACCATGTTGGGCGGCCATCTTGAGTGGCGGCCATATTGGGTCACCATGTTGGGCGGCCATCTTGAGTGGCGGCCATATTGGGTCACCATGTTGGGTGGCCATCTTGAGTGGCGGCCATCTTGAGTGGAGGCCATATTGGGCCACCATGTTGGGTGGCCATCTTGAGTGGCGGCCATCTTGAGTGGAGGCCATATTGGGCCACCATGTTGGGCGGCCATCTTGAGTGGCGGCCATCTTGAGTGGAGGCCATATTGGGCCACCATGTTGGGCAGCCATCTTGAGTGGCGGCCATATTGGGTCACCATATTTGGCGGCCATCTTGAGTGGCGGCCATATTGGGCCACCATGTTGGGCAGCCATCTTGAGTGGCGGCCATATTGGGCCACCATGTTGGGTGGCCATCTTGAGTGGCGGCCATCTTGAGTGGAGGCCATATTGGGCCACCATGTTGGGCAGCCATCTTGAGTGGCGGCCATATTGGGCCACCATGTTGGGCGGCCATCTTGAGTGGCGGCCATCTTGAGTGGAGGCCATATTGGGCCACCATGTTGGGCAGCCATCTTGAGTGGCGGCCATATTGGGCCACCATGTTGGGCGGCCATCTTAAGTGGCGGCCATCTTTAGTGGCGGCCATATTGGGCCACCATGTTGGGCAGCCATCTTGAGTGGTGGCGATATTGGGTCACCATGTTGGGCGGCCATCTTGAGTGGTGGCCATCTTGAGTGGAGGCCATATTGGGCCACCATGTTGGACAGCCATCTTGAGTGGCGGCCATCTTGGGCCACCATGTTGGGCAGCCATCTTGAGTGACGACCATCTTTAGTGGCAGCCATCTTAGGCGGCCATCTTGCTCCCCCCCCCGCCAACGCTCGGCGGCCATCTTGGACGCCCGTCTCCGGGCGGCCATCTTGGTCGGCCGAGACGACGCTGACTCCGCGACGCCCCCCAGAGGTCGTGGGCTGCGCCGACCCCCAGCGCTGCCTGCGTGCCTGCGGGAGCCCCCTGAGCTGCTCCAACCTGGCCTATCCCCAGCTCGTCATCAGCCTCCTGCCCCCCGGTGCGTCCCAGGAGGGGCTATTAGTGGGTTATTAGGGGCTAATAGCGGGTTATTAGGGGCTATTAGGGGCTAATAGTGGGTTATTAGGGGCTATTAGGCTGATATTAGGGCGTTATTAGGGTTTTATTAGGGATATTAGGGGACTATTAGGGTTATTAGGAGGCTATTGGGGGTTATTAGGGGGCTATTGGGTGACTATTGGGGGCTTCCAGGAGACTATTTGGGGCTATTAGGTTATTATTAGAGTCCATTAGGGGACTATTGGGGTCTATTAGGGGGCTATTAGGGACTATTAGGGCTATTGGGGGTATTAGGAGACAATTGGGGGCTATTGGGGACTATTAGAGTCTATTAGGGAATCATTAGAGACTATTAGGGGACTATTGTGGGCTATTAGGGGCTATTAGGTGACTATTGGGGGCTATTAGGAGACTATTGGGGGCTACTAGGGGACTAAAAGAGACTATTAGGGGACTATTGGGGGCTATTAGGGGTTATTAGAAGGTTATTAGGGGCTATTAGGGCTATTAGGAGACTATTGGGGGCTTCCAGGAGACTATTTGGGGCTATTAGGTTATTATTAGAGTCCATTAGGGGACTATTGGGGGCTATTAGGGGGCTATTAGGGGATTATTAGGGCTATTGGGGGGTATTAGGAGACAATTGGGGGCTATTGGGGGACTATTAGAGTCTATTAGGGAATTATTAGAGACTATTAGGGGACTATTGTGGGCTATTAGGGGCTATTAGGTGACTATTGGGGGCTATTAGGAGACTATTGGGGGCTACTAGGGGACTAACAGAGACTATTAGGGGACTATTGGGGGCTATTAGGGGCTATTAGAAGGTTATTAAGGGGCTATTAGGGCTATTAGGAGACTATTGGGGGCTTCCAGGAGACTATTTGGGGCTATTAGGTTATTATTAGAGTCCATTAGGGGACTATTGGGGGCTATTAGGGGACTATTGTGGGCTATTAGGGGCTATTAGGTGACTATTGGGGGCTATTAGGAGACTATTGGGGGCTACTAGGGGACTAAAAGAGACTATTAGGGGACTATTGGGGGCTATTAGGGGTTATTAGAAGGTTATTAGGGGCTATTAGGGCTATTAGGAGACTATTGGGGGCTTCCAGGAGACTATTTGGGGCTATTAGGTTATTATTAGAGTCCATTAGGGGACTATTGGGGGCTATTAGGGGACTATTAGAGACTATTGGGGGACTATTGGGGACTATTAGGGGACTATTAGAGGCTATTAGGGGACTATTGGGGGCTATTAGGGGACTATTAGAGGCTATTAGGGGACTATTGGAGGCTATTAGAAGACTATTGGGGGCTATTAGGAGACTATTCGGGGCTATTAGGGGACTATTAGAGACTATTGGGGGACTATTGGGGGCTATTAGGGGACTATTGGGGGCTATTAGGGGACTATTAGGACTATTGGAGACTATTAAGGGACTATTGGGGGCTATTAGGAGACTATTGGGGGCTATTAGGGGACTATTAGAGACTATTAGGGGACTATTGGGGGCTATTAGAAGACTATTGGGGGCTATTAGGAGGCTATTGGGGGCTATTAGGGGACCATTAGAGACTATTAGGAGACTATTGGGGGCTATTAGGGGACCATTAGAGACTATTAGGAGATTATTGGGGGCCATTAGGGGACCATTAGAGACTATTAGGAGACTATTGGGGGCTATTAGGAGGCTATTGGGGGCTATTAGGGGACTATTAGAGGATTATTAGGGCAATTTGGGGTCTAATAGAAGACTATTGGGGGTTATTAGAGGCAATTAGGGGCCTATTTGGGCGTATTATGGGACTATTAGAGGCTATTAGGTCATTATTAGAGTCTATTAGGGGGTTATTAATCCACTATTAGCGCTATTAATCGGCTATTAGCTCCCTATTAGCGCTATCGGGGGGTCCCTGGGGAGCCGTGGGGGGGTCCCCACGGTGACCCACTCGTGTCCCCCCAGGGCTGCGGGGGCTGATGCTGGCCGTGGTCCTGGCCGCGCTCATGTCGTCCCTGGCCTCCATCTTCGCCAGCTCGGCCGCCCTGTTCAGCCTCGACGTCTACAAGAGGCTGCGACCCCAAGCGGGGGCCCGGCAGCTGCTCATCGCCGGGCGGTGGGGACCCAGGCGTCCGGGGGACCCAGGCGTCCGGGGCGGGGGCGGGAGTTCAGGGATTCAGGCGTCCGAGGGACCCAGGAGTCCGGGGGGGGACTGGAGTTCAGGGGACCCAAGCATCTGAGTGGGAGGGGACCCAGGAGTTCGGGAGGGACCCAGGAGTTCGGGGGGACCCAGGAGTGCGGGGAGGGACCCAGGAGTTCGGGAGGGACCCAGGAGTTCGGGGAGGGACCCAGGAGATCGGGAGGGACCCAGGAGTTCAGGGAGGGACCCAGGAGTTCGGGGGGGACCCAGGAGTTCAGGGAGGGACCCAGGAGTTCAGGGAGGGACCCAGGAGTTCGGGAGGGACCCAGGAGTTCGGGAGGGACCCAGGAGTTCGGGAGGGACCCAGGAGTGCGGGGAGGACCCAGCCACCTGGGTTAGAAGGGACCCAGGTGTCCAGGAGCTCAGGTCAATGGGGATGAAGGGGACCCAGGGGTGTGGGTTAAAGGGGACCCAGGCGTCCGGGGGACCCAGGGGTGTGGGTTAAAGGGGACCCAGGCGTCCGGGAGCTCAGGTCAATGGGGATGAAGGGGACCCAGGTGTTCGGGAGCTCAGGTCAATGGGGATGAAGGGGACCCAGGCGTCCGGGAGCTCAGGTCAATGGGGATGAAGGGGACCCAGGGGTGTGGGTTAAAGGGGACCCAGGGGTGTGGGTTAAAGGGGACCCAGGCGTCCGGGGGACACAGGGGTGTGGGTTAAAGGGGACCCAGGCGTCCGGGAGCTCAGGTCAATGGGGATGAAGGGGACCCAGGGGTGTGGGTTAAAGGGGACCCAGGCGTCCGGGAGCTCAGGTCAATGGGGATGAAGGGGACCCAGGGGTGTGGGTTAAAGGGGACCCAGGCATCCGGGGGACCCAGGGGTGTGGGTTAAAGGGGACCCAGGTGTTCGGGAGCTCAGGTCAATGGGGATGAAGGGGACCCAGGGGTGTGGGTTAAAGGGGACCCAGGGGTGTGGGTTAAAGGGGACCCAGGCGTCCGGGTGACCCAGGCGTGTGGGTTAAAGAGGACCCAGGGGTGTGGGTTAAGGGGGACCCAGGCGTCCTGGGGACCCAGGCGTCCGGGTGGTGGGGGACCCAGGCGTCCTGGCGCAGGCTGTGGGTCGTGGCCATGGTGGGGCTGAGCCTGGCGTGGCTGCCGGTGGTGGAGGCGGCGCAGGGGGGGCAGCTCTTCGATTACATCCAGGCCGTGGCCAGTTACCTCGCCCCCCCGGTGGCCGCCGTCTTCTTCCTCGCCATCTTCGTCCCCCGCGTCAACGAGCCCGTGAGTGCCACCGAGGGACCCAGGAGTTCGGGAGGGACCCAGGAGTGCGGGAGGGACCCAGGAGTTCGGGAGGGACCCAGGAGTGCAGGGAGGGACCCAGGAGTTCGGGGAGGGACCCAGGAGTTCAGGGAGGGACCCAGGAGTTCAGGGAGGGACCCAGGAGTGCGGGGAGGGACCCAGGAGTTCAGGGAGGGACCCAGGAGTTCGGGAGGGGACCCAGGAGTTCGGGGGGGACCCAGGAGTTCGAGAGGGACCCAGGAGTTCGGGAGGGACCCAGGAGTTCGGGAGGGACCCAGGAGTTCGAGAGGGACCCAGGAGTTCGGGAGGGACCCAGGAGTTCGGGAGGGACCCAGGAGTTCGGGAGAACCCATACAGGGGACCCAGGAGTTCGGGAGGGGACCCAGGAGTTTGGGAGGGACCCAGGAGTGCAGGGAGGGACCCAGGAGTGCAGGGAGGGACCCAGGAGTTCGGGAGGGACCCAGGAGTTCGGGAGGACCCATATAGGGGACCCAGGATTTCGGGAGGGGACCCAGGAGTTCGGGAGGGACCCAGGAGTTCGGGAGGACCCAAATAGGGGACCCAGGAGTTCGGGAGGGGACCCAGGAGTTCGGGAGGGACCCAGGAGTTCGGGAGGGGACCCAGGAGTTCGGGAGGGGACCCAGGAGTCCAGGAAGGACCCAAGAGATATGGGAGGGACCCAAGAGATTGGGAGGGGACCCAGGATCTTGAGAGTGGACCCAGGCATCCGGGAGGGACCCAGGCGTCCGGGAGGAACCCAGGCGTCCTGCTGACCCCGTCCCCGCCCCCAGGGCGCGTTCTGGGGTCTGGTTGGGGGGCTGTGCCTGGGGCTGGTGCGGTTGCTCCCGGAGGTGACGCTGGGGACGGGGTCGTGCGGGTCCCCCGGGCGCTGTCCCTGGGTGCTCTGTGGGCTCCATTACCTGCACTTCGCGCTCCTGCTCTTCGTCGCCACCGGCGTCATCGTCATCGTCGTGTCCCTCTGCTACCCGCCCATCCCCCGCGTGCACGTGAGTGCGGGGACCCAGGCGTCCGGGGGGACCCAGGAGTTCGGGGGGGGGGGGATCCAGGGATCTGGGAGGGACCCAGGCGTCCGGGGGGAACCAGGAGTATTGAGGGACCCAGGAGTTCTGAGGGACCCAAATAGGGGACCCAGGAGTTCGGGAGGGACCCAGGAGTTCGGGGGGGACCCAGGAGTTCGGGGGGGACCCAGGAGTTTGGGAGGGACCCAGGAGTTCGGGAGGGACCCAGGAGTTCGGGAGAACCCATACAGGGGACCCAGGAGTTTGGGAGGGACCCAGGAGTGCAGGGAGGGACCCAGGAGTTCGGGAGGGACCCAGGAGTTCGGGAGGACCCATATAGGGGACCCAGGATTTCGGGAGGGGACCCAGGAGTTCGGGAGGGACCCAGGAGTTCGGGAGGACCCAAATAGGGGACCCAGGAGTTCAAGGAGGGACCCAGGAGTTCAGGAGGGACCCAGGAGTTCAGGGGGGACCCAGGAGTTCGGGAGGGACCCAGGAGTTCGGGAGGGACCCAGGAGTTCGGGAGGGACCCAGGAGTTCGGGAGGGACCCAGGAGTTCTGGGGGGACCCAGGAGTTTGGGGGGACCCAGGAGTTCAGGAGGGACCCAAATAGGGGACCCAGGCATCCAGGCGGGACCCAGGAGTTCGGGGTGGGACCCAGGAGCTCAATGGAACCCAGGAGGTCAAGGGACCCAGGAGTTCGGGAGGGACCCAGGCGTCCGGGTTCCCGCAGCTCCACCGATTGGTGTTCAGTCTCCGGAACAGTCGGGAACCGCGAATCGACCTTGACCAATCAAAGGACGTGACCAATGACATCCAGCTCCAAGGTGAGGGAGGGACCCAGGCGTCCGGGGGGACCCAGGAGTTCTGAGGGACCCAGGAGTTCGGGAGGGACCCAGGGGTTCGGGAGGGGACCCAGGAGTTCGGGAGGGACCCAGGAGTTCGGGAGGGGACCCAGGAGTTTGGGGAGGGACCCAGGAGTTCTGAGGGACCCAGGAGTTCGGGAGGGACCCAGAAGTTCGGGAGGGACCCAGGAGTTTGGGAGGGACCCAGGAGTTCGGGAGGGACCCAGGAGTTCGGGAGGGACCCAGGAGTGCGGAAGGGGACCCAGGAGTTCGGGGAGGGACCCAGGAGTTCGGGAGGGACCCAGGAGTTCGGGAGGGGACCCAGGAGTTCGGGAGGAACCCAGGAGTTCGGGAGGGACCCAGGAGTTCTGAGGGACCCAGGAGTTCGAGAGGGGACCCAGGAGTTCGGGAGGGGACCCAGGAGTTCGGGAGGGACCCAGGAGTGCGGGAGGGACCCAGGAGTTCGGGAGGGACCCAGGATTTCAGGGGGGGACCCAGGAGTTCGGGAGGGGACCCAGGCGTTCGGGAGCGACCCAGGAGTTCGGGAGGGACCCAGGAGTGCGGGAGGGACCCAGGAGTGCGGGAGGGACCCAGGCATCCGGGCGCTCACTCCCATTTCTCCCAGACGTGGAGGCGGAGCCGGGGGCTCAGGGGGCGGAGCCACCAGAAGGGGCGGGGTCACGTGGGCAGGGGGGCGTGTCCCTCGCCCCGACCCCGCCCCCCGAGGACCCTCGCTGGAGCCGATTGGTCGACGTCAACGCCATCGTGCTGATGGGCGGCGCCGTCTTCCTGTGGGCTTATTTCGCGTGAAATTGGCCCGAAAATGACCCGAAATGACCCAAAATGAGCCCGAAATGACTCAAAATGTGCCTGAAATGACCCAAAATGTCCCTGAGATGCTTCAAATGGGCCCAAAGTGGCCCGAAATGAGATTAAAATAGCCCAAAATGAGCCTGAAATGGCCCAAAATGACCCAGAAATGACCCCAAAATGAGCCTGAAATGACCCAAAATGTCCCAAAATGATCCTGAAATGACCCAAAATGAGCCCAAAATGCCCCAAAATGACACGAAAATGAACCCAAAATGAGCCCAAAATGCCCCAAAATGCCACGAAAATGAACCCAAAATCAGCCCAAAATGACCCAAAATGAGTCCAAAATGTCCCAAAATGAGCCCAAAATGCCCCAAAATGACACGAAAATGAACCCAAAAACAACCTAAAATGCTCCAAAATCAGCCCAAAATGCCCCAAAATGACATGAAAATGGACCCAAAAGGAGCCTAAAATGACCCAAAATGAGCCCAAAATGCCCCAAATGACACGAAAATGGACCCAAAATCAGCCCAAAATGCCCCAAAATGACACGAAAATGAACCCAAAAAGAGCCTGAAATGCCCCAAAATGAGCCCAAAATGACCCAAAATGATCCTGAAATGCCCCAAAATGCCCCAAAATGTCCCGAAATGACATGAAAATGAACCCAAAAAGAGCCTGAAATGACCCAAAATCAGCCCAAAATGTCCCAAAATGAGCCCAAATGAGCCTGAAATGAGCCCCAAATGACCCAAAATGAGCCCAAAATGCCCCAAAATGAGCCCAAAATGACACAAAAATGGACCCAAAATGAGCCCCAAATGACCCAAAATGACACAAAAATGGGTCCAAAAAGAGCCTAAAATGCCCCAAAATGATCCTGAAATGCCCCAAAATGTCCCAAAATGAGCCCAAAATGCCCCAAAATGACACGAAAATGGACCCAAAAAGAGCCTAAAATGACCCAAAATGAGCCCAAAATGCCCCAAAATGACACAAAAATGGACCAAAATGAGCCTAAAATGACCCAAAATGAGCCCAAAATGACCCAAAATGATCCTGAAATGAGCCCCAAATGACCCAAAATGAGCCCAAAATGCCCCAAAATGAGCCCAAAATGACACGAAAATGGACCCAAAATCAGCCCAAAATGCCCCAAAATGACACAAAAATGGACCCAGAATCAGCCCAAAATGCCCCGAAATGGCCCAAAATGCCCCAAAATGACATGAAAATGGACCCAAAATCAGCCTAAAATGACCCAAAATCAGCTCAAAATGACCCAAAATGAGCCCAAAATGACACGAAAATGGACCCAAAATCAGCCCAAAATGCCCCAAAATGGCCCAAAATGCCCCAAAATGAGCCCAAAATGCCCCAAAATGAAGTAAAAAAGCCCCAAAACGCCTCAAATTCCCCCCAATCTTCTCCCCATCAAACTGCACATTTTTCAAAACGCCCCAAATCGCCTTTATTTGCCCCAAATTTGCCCCTTTTTTGGACGCTGGTTTTAGGGTAAATACGGCAGAGGGGGCGGGGTTAAAGGAGGCGGGGCTTGTCCCACTCGAGCTGCCATTGGTCGAGAGCCAGGAGGTGGCGCCGCGTGTCCCAACCGGCGGCCGCCAAACCTGCAGGGGGCGCTGGGGTCAATGGGATGGGGAACTGGGGATACTGGGAGGGACTGGGAGGGACTGGGGGGGACTGGGGGGACTGGGGGGACTGGGGGGAAGTGGGGGGGAACTGGGGGGACTGGGGGGGACTGGGGGGACTGGGGGGACTGGGGGGAACTGGGAGGGACTGGGGGAACTGGGAGGGACTGGGAGGACTGGGGGGGACTGGGAGGGACTGGGAGGGACTGGGGGGACTGGGGGGGACTGGGGGGAACTGGGAGGGACTGGGAGGACTGGGGGGGACTGGGAGGGACTGGGGGGGCTGGGAGGACTGAGGGGAACTGGGGGGACTGGGGGAAACTGGGAGGGACTGGGAGGACTGGGAGGGACTGGGGGGAACTGGGGGGGACTGGGAGGGACTGGGGGGGACTGGGAGGGACTGGGAGGGACTGGGATGACTGGGGGGACTGGGGGGGGCTGGGAGGGACTGGGGGACACTGGGGTGATACTGGGAGACACTGGGAAGTTACTGGGAGGGAATGGGGTGATACTGGGAGGTTACTGGGAGGCACTGGGGGGATACTGGGAGACACTGGGAGGTTACTGAGAGGTTACTGGGAGGTAACTGGTTTGTACTGGTGTATACGGGTTTATAGTGGTCTGTAGTGGTGTATACTGGTCTGTACTGGTTTATACTGGTTTATACTGGTCTATACTGGTACCTTGCAGTAGCCGCGGTCCCAGTTCCCCCCAGAGCCGGGAGCTCTCGGCCAGCGCCCCCCAGGGGACCGATCCTGGAGCTGCAACACAACCCATACTGGGAACACTGGGGATACTGGGAGGGACTGGGAGGGACACACTGGGGATACTGGGAACACTGGGGATACTGGGAGGGACTGGGAGGGACACACTGGGGATACTGGGAGCACTGGGGATACTGGGAGGGACTGGGAGGGACACACTGGGGATACTGGGAGCACTGGGGATACTGGGAGAACCGGGGATACTGGGAGGGACCGGGAGACACACTGGGGATACTGGGAGATACTGGGAGGGACTGGGAGCACTAGGGATACTGGGAGATACTGGGAGACACACTGGGGATACTGGGAGAACTGGGGATACTGGGAGGGACTGGAGACACTGGGGATACTGGGAACACTGGGGATACTGGGAGAACCGGGGATACTGGGAGGGACCGGGAGACATACTGGGGATACTGGGAGGGACTGGGAGACACACTGGGGATACTGGGAGATACTGGGAGGGACTGGGAGCACTAGGGATACTGGGAGATACTGGGAGACACACTGGGGATACTGGGAGAACTGGGGATACTGGGAGAACTGGGGATACTGGGAGGGACTGGAGACACTGGGGATACTGGGAACAGTGGGGATACTGGGAGAACTGGGGATACTGGGAGGGACTGGGAGACACACTGGGGATACTGGGAGATACTGGGAGGGACTGGGAGACACACTGGGGATACTGGGAGATACTGGGAGGGACTGGGAGCACTGGGGATACTGGGAGCACTGGGACACACACTGGGGATACTGGGAGAACTGGGGATACTGGGAGGGACTGGAGACACTGGGGATACTGGGAACAGTGGGGATACTGGGAGAACTGGGAACACTGGGGATACTGGGAACAGTGGGGATACTGGGGATACTGGAAGGGACTGGGAGACATACTGGGGATACTGGGAGATACTGGGAGACACACTGGGGATACTGGGAGCACTGGGGATACTGGGAGAACTGGGGATACTGGGAGAACTGGGGATACTGGGAGATACTGGGAGGGACTGGGAGTGACACACTGGGGATACTGGGAGACACACTGGGGATACTGGGAGACACACTGGGGATACTGGGAGATACTGGGAGAACTGGGGATACTGGGAGGGACACACTGGGGATACTGGGAGAACTGGGGATACTGGGAGGGACACACGGGGGATACTGGGAACACTGGGGATACTGGGAGAACTGGGGATACTGGGAGGGACTGGGAGACACACTGGGGATACTGGGAGCACTGGGGATACTGGGGATATTGGGAGAACTGGGGATACTGGGAGAACTGGGGATACTGGGAGTGACTGAGAGGGACACACTGGGGATACTGGGAGATACTGGGGACACATACTGGGGATACTGGGAGAACTGGGGATACTGGGAGATACTGGGAGACACACTGGGGATACTGGGAGCACTGGGGATACTGGGAGCACGGGGAGGGACTGGGGATACACAATGGGGATACTGGGAACACTGGGGATACTGGGAGAACTGGGGATACTGGGAGGGACTGGGAGGGACACACTGGGGGACCCAGGGGACCCCAAATCAGCCCCAGAGACCCCGAAATTGCCCCAAGTGACCCCAAAATGAGACCCAGGGGACCCCAAATCAGCCCCAGAGACCCCAAAATCGCCCCAAGTGACCCCAAAATGAGACCCAGGGGACCCCAAATCACCCCCAGAGACCCCAAAATCGCCCCAAGTGACCCCAAAATGAGACCCAGGGGACCCCAAATCAGCCCCAGAGACCCCAAAATCGCCCCAAGTGACCCCAAAATGAGACCCAGGGGACCCCAAATCACCCCCAGAGACCCCAAAATCGCCCCAAGTGACCCCAAAATGAGACCCAGGGGACCCCAAATCAGCCCCAGAGACCCCAAAATCACCCCAAGTGACCCCAAAATGAGACCCAGGGGACCCCAAATCACCCCCAGAGACCCCAAAATTGCCCCAAGTGACCCCAAAATGAGACCCAGGGGACCCCAAATCAGCCCCAGAGACCCCAAAATCGCCCCAAGTGACCCCAAAATGAGACCCAGGGGACCCCAAATCACCCCCAGAGACCCCAAAATCGCCCCAAGTGACCCCAAAATGAGACCCAGGGGACCCCAAATCAGCCCCAGAGACCCCAAAATTGCCCCAAGTGACCCCAAAATGAGACCCAGGGGACCCCAAATCACCCCCAGAGACCCCAAAATTGCCCCAAGTGACCCCAAAATGAGACCCAGGGGACCCCAAATCACCCCCAGAGACCCCAAAATCGCCCCAAGTGACCCCAAAATGAGACCCAGGGGACCCCAAATCACCCCCAGAGACCCCAAAATCGCCCCAAGTGACCCCAAAATGAGACCCAGGGGACCCCAAATCACCCCCAGAGACCCCAAAATTGCCCCAAGTGACCCCAAAATGAGACCCAGGGGACCCCAAATCACCCCCAGAGACCCCAAAATTGCCCCAAGTGACCCCAAAATGAGACCCAGGGGACCCCAAATCAGCCCCAGAGACCCCAAAATCGCCCCAAGTGACCCCAAAATGAGACCCAGGGGACCCCAAATCACCCCCAGAGACCCCAAAACTGCCCCAGGTGACCCCAAAATGAGACCCAGGGGACCCCAAATCACCCCCAGGGACCCCAAAACTGCCCCAAAATGGCCCAAGTTGGGACTCAATGGACCCCAAAAGACCCCAAATTTGCCCCAAGTGACCCCAAAATGAGACCCAGGGGACCCCAAATCAGCCCCAGAGACCCCAAAATCGCCCCAATTGACCCCAAAATGAGACCCAGGGGACCCCAAATCAGCCCCAGAGACCCCAAAATTGCCCCAAGTGACCCCAAAATGAGACCCAGGGGACCCCAAATCAGCCCCAGAGACCCCAAAATCGCCCCAAGTGACCCCAAAATGAGACCCAGGGGACCCCAAATCAGCCCCAGAGACCCCAAAATTGCCCCAAGTGACCCCAAAATGAGACCCAGGGGACCCCAAATCACCCCCAGAGACCCCAAAATCACCCCAAGTGACCCCAAAATGAGACCCAGGGGACCCCAAATCAGCCCCAGAGACCCCAAAATCGCCCCAAGTGACCCCAAAATGAGACCCAGGGGACCCCAAATCAGCCCCAGAGACCCCAAAATTGCCCCAAGTGACCCCAAAATGAGACCCAGGGGACCCCAAATCAGCCCCAGAGACCCCAAAATTGCCCCAAGTGACCCCAAAATGAGACCCAGGGGACCCCAAATCAGCCCCAGAGACCCCAAAATCACCCCAAATGACCCCAAAATGAGACCCAGGGGACCCCAAATCAGCCCCAGAGACCCCAAAATCACCCCAAATGACCCCAAAATGAGACCCAGGGGACCCCAAATCACCCCCAGAGACCCCAAAATCGCCCCAAATGACCCCAAAATGAGACCCAGGGGACCCCAAATCAGCCCCAGAGACCCCAAAATCGCCCCAAGTGACCCCAAAATGAGACCCAAGGGACCCCAAATCAGCCCCAGAGACCCCAAAATTGCCCCAAGTGACCCCAAAATGAGACCCAGGGGACCCCAAATCAGCCCCAGAGACCCCAAAATCGCCCCAAGTGACCCCAAAATGAGACCCAGGGGACCCCAAATCAGCCCCAGAGACCCCAAAATCGCCCCAAGTGACCCCAAAATGAGACCCAGGGGACCCCAAATCACCCCCAGAGACCCCAAAATCGCCCCAAGTGACCCCAAAATGAGACCCAGGGGACCCCAAATCACCCCCAGAGACCCCAAAATCGCCCCAAGTGACCCCAAAATGAGACCCAGGGGACCCCAAATCACCCCCAGAGACCCCAAAATCGCCCCAAGTGACCCCAAAATGAGACCCAGGGGACCCCAAATCAGCCCCAGAGACCCCAAAATCGCCCCAAGTGACCCCAAAATGAGACCCAGGGGACCCCAAATCACCCCCAGAGACCCCAAAATTGCCCCAAGTGACCCCAAAATGAGATCCAGGGGACCCCAAATCACCCCCAGAGACCCCAAAATTGCCCCAAGTGACCCCAAAATGAGACCCAGGGGACCCCAAATCACCCCCAGAGACCCCAAAATCGCCCCAAGTGACCCCAAAATGATACCCAGGGGACCCCAAATCACCCCCAGAGACCCCAAAATCGCCCCAAGTGACCCCAAAATGAGACCCAGGGGACCCCAAATCACCCCCAGAGACCCCAAAATCGCCCCAAGTGACCCCAAAATGAGACCCAGGGGACCCCAAATCACCCCCAGAGACCCCAAAATCGCCCCAAGTGACCCCAAAATGAGACCCAGGGGACCCCAAATCACCCCCAGAGACCCCAAAATCGCCCCAAGTGACCCCAAAATGAGACCCAGGGGACCCCAAATCAGCCCCAGAGACCCCAAAATCGCCCCAAGTGACCCCAAAATGAGACCCAGGGGACCCCAAATCACCCCCAGAGACCCCAAAACTGCCCCAGGTGACCCCAAAATGAGACCCAGGGGACCCCAAATCAGCCCCAGAGACCCCAAAATTGCCCCAAGTGACCCCAAAATGAGACCCAGGGGACCCCAAATCACCCCCAGAGACCCCAAAATCACCCCAAGTGACCCCAAAATGAGACCCAGGGGACCCCAAATCAGCCCCATAGACCCCAAAATCGCCCCAAGTGACCCCAAAATGAGACCCAGAGGACCCCAAAAGCCCCCAAATTATCCCAAGTTGGGACTCAATGGACCCCAAAAGACCTCAAATGACCCCATAATGTGACCCAGGGGACCCCAAAAGCCCCCAAATCACCCCCAGGGACCCCAAAACTGTCCCAAAATGACCCAAAATTCACCCCCAAAACTGCCCCAAACCACCCAAAATTGCCCCAGGAGACCCCAAATCCCCCCCAGGGACCCCAAATCCCCCCCAGGGACCCCAAACCTGCCCCCATTGCCCCCAATGCACTCACGGCAGCGGCGCAGCCGGGCCTGCAGGGGGCGCAGTTCGGGACCCAGCGGCGCCCCCTGGGGGACGGGAGGACCCAGCAGCTCCTCCAGCAGCAGCGCATGCGCCGCCGCCAAAATGGGGGTGCTGGGGGGAGCCCCCCCTCGCAGCCCCACCCCCACCCAACCTGGGGGGGACACAGGGGGGTCAGCCGGACGCCTGGGTCCTTTCCCGGACGCCTGGGTCCTTTCCCGGACGCCTGGGTCCCTCCTGAAGTGCTAGGACCCCTATTTGGCTCCCCCGGAACTCCTGGGTCCCTCATGAATTTCTGGGTCCCATCCCGGACGCCTGGGTCCCTCCCGAACTCCTGGGTCCCTCCCGAACTCCTGGGTCCCTCCCGAACTCCTGGGTCCCTCCCGGACGCCTGGGTCCCCTATTTGGGTTTCTCCCGAACTCTTGGGTCCCTCCCGAACTCCTGGGTCCCTCCTGAACTCCTGGGTCCCTCCCGAACTCCTGGGTCCCTATTTGGGTTCCCCCGAACTCCTGGGTCCCCCCGAACTCCTGGGTCCCCCCGCACTCCTGGGTCCCTCCCGAACTCCTGGGTCCCTATTTGGCTCCCCCCGAACTCCTGGGTCCCCCCGCACTCCTGGGTCCCTCCCGAACTCCTGGGTCCCTCCCGAACTCCTGGGTCCCTCCTGAACTCCTGGGTCCCTCCCGAACTCCTGGGTCCCCTCCTGAACTCCTGGGTCCCCCCGAACTCCTGGGTCCCTCCCGAACTCCTGGGTCCCCTATTTGGGTTCCCCCGAACTCTTGGGTCCCCTCCCGAACTCCTGGGTCCCCCCGAACTCCTGGGTCCCCCCGCACTCCTGGGTCCCTCCCGAACTCCTGGGTCCCTCCCGAACTCCTGGGTCCCTCCCGGACGCCTGGGTCCCCACCTTCGGAGGGGCGGAGCACAATGATGTAATTCTCGGTGCCGCACTCCAGCGCCTTCTTGAATTCGGCCTCACTGGGGGGGGACACCCGGACTCCTGGGTCCCTCCCAAACTCCTGGGTCCCTCCCCGAACTCCTGGGTCCCTCCCGAACTCCTGGGTCCCTCAGAACTCCTGGGTCCCTCCCAAACTCCTGGGTCCCTCCCAAACTCCTGGGTCCCTCCCGCACTCCTGGGTCCCTCCCCGAACTCCTGGGTCCCTCCCGATCTCCTGGGTCCCTCCCCGAACTCCTGGGTCCCTCCCCGAACTCCTGGGTCCCTCCCGAACTCCTGGGTCCCCTCCTGAACTCCACGGTCCTTCCCGAACTCCTGGGTCCCTCCCGAACTCCTGGGTCCCCTCCTGAACTCCACGGTCCTTCCCGAACTCCTGGGTCCCTCCCAATCTCCTGGGTCCCCTCCTGAACTCCTGGGTCCCTCAGAACTCCTGGTCCCCTGTTTGGATCCCTCCCGAACTCCTGGGTCCCTTCCAGACTCCTGGGTCCCCTATTTGGATCCCTCCCCGAACTCCTGGGTCCCTCCCGAACTCCTGGGTCCCTCAGAACTCCTGGGTCCCCTGTTTGGAACCCTCCCCGAACTCCTGGGTCCCTCCCGAACTCCTGGGTCCCTCCCGAACTCCTGGGTCCCTCAGAACTCCTGGGTCCCTCCCGAACTCCTGGGTCCCTCAGAACTCCTGGGTCCCTCCCAAACTCCTGGGTCCCTCCCCGAACTCCTGGGTCCCTCCCCGAACTCCTGGGTCCCTTCCAGACTCCTGGGTCCCCTGTTTGGATCCCTCCCCGAACTCCTGGGTCCCTCCCCGAACTCCTGGGTCCCTCCCGAACTCCTGGGTCCCCTCCCGAACTCCTGGGTCCCCCAGACTCCTGGGTCCCCCCCGGACGCCTGGGTCCCCCCCGGACGCCTGGGTCCCTCGGACGCCTGGGTCCCCCGGATGCCTGGGTCCCTCACCTCTGGACCAGTCGGTGCAGGGGGGCTCCCAAGTGGAGGGTGAGGCGGGTGCTGAAGCCTAAGGGGACAATGGGGACATGGGGTGACACTGGGTCATACTGGTCATACTGGTGATACTGGGAATGACACCGGGGTCACACTGGTTATAGTGGGGCTCATACTGGTCAAACTGGTCACACTGGGGGTGCCACTGGGGCTCATACTGGTCAAACTGGTCACACTGGGGGTGCCACTGGGGCTCATACTGGTGATACTGGTGACACTGGGGGTACCACTGGTCACACTGGGGTCATACTGGTGATACTGGGGCTTATACTGGTGATACTGGGGCCCATACTGGCCACACTGGTTATACTGGGGCTCATACTGGTGATACTGGTTGCACTGGGGGTCACAGTGGTGCTCATACTGGTGACACTGGGGCTCATACTGGTCACACTGGTTATAGTGGGGCTCATACTGGTGACACTGAGGATCACACTGTGGCTCATACTGGTCACATTGGGGCTCATACTGGTTATACTGGGGCTCATACTGGTGACACTGGTGATACTGGGTGGTCATACTGGTCACACTGGGTATACTGGAGGGTCATACTGGGGCTCGTATTGGTGACACTGAGGGTCACACTGGTTATACTGGGGGTCACACCAGGGCTCATACTGGTGACACTGGGGGTCATACTGGTGCCAGTGGGGCTCATACTGGTGACACTGGGGTCACACTGGCTATACTGGGGCCCATACTGGTCATACTGGGGCCCATACTGGTCATACTGGGGGTCACACTGGTTATACTGGGGGTCACACTGGTCATACTGGGGCTCATACTGGTCATACTGGGGGTCACACTGGTCATACTGGGGCCCATACTGGTCATACTGGGGGTCACACTGGTCATACTGGGGCCCATACTGGTCATACTGGGGGTCACACTGGTCATACTGGGGCCCATACTGGTCATACTGGGGGTCACACTGGTCATACTGGGGCTCATACTGGTCATACTGGGGGTCACACTGGTCATACTGGGGCTCATACTGGTTATACTGGGGGTCACACTGGTCATACTGGGGCCCATACTGGTCATACTGGGGCCCACACTGGTTATACTGGGGGTCACACTGGTCATACTGGGGCCCATACTGGTCATACTGGGGGTCACACTGGTCATACTGGGGCCCATACTGTTCATACTGGTCATACTGGGGGTCACACTGGTCATACTGGGGCCCATACTGGTCATACTGGGGGTCACACTGGTTATACTGGGGGTCACACTGGTCATACTGGGGCCCATACTGGTCATACTGGGTGTCATATTGGTCATACTGGGGGCCACACTGGTTATACTGGGGGTCATACTGGTGACACTGGGGTCACACTGGCTATACTGGGGCCCATATTGGTCATACTGGGGCCCATACTGGTCATACTGGGGGTCACACTGGTTATACTGGGGGTCACACTGGTCATACTGGGGCTCATACTGGTCATACTGGGGGTCACACTGGTCATATTGGGGCTCATACTGGTCATACTGGGGGTCACACTGGTTATACTGGGGGTCACACTGGTAATACTGGGGCCCATACTGGTCATACTGGGGCCCACACTGGTTATACTGGGGGTCACACTGGTCATACTGGGGCCCACACTGGTTATACTGGGGGTCACACTGGCTATACTGGGGCCCATACTGGTCATACTGGGTGTCATATTGGTCATACTGGGGGCCACACTGGTTATACTGGGGGTCATACTGGTGACACTGGGGTCACACTGGCTATACTGGGGCCCATATTGGTCATACTGGGGCCCATACTGGTCATACTGGGGGTCACACTGGTTATACTGGGGGTCACACTGGTCATACTGGGGCTCATACTGGTCATACTGGGGGTCACACTGGTCATACTGGGGCCCATACTGGTCATACTGGGGCCCACACTGGTTATACTGGGGGTCACACTGGTCATACTGGGGCTCATACTGGTCATACTGGGGGTCACACTGGTCATATTGGGGCTCATACTGGTCATACTGGGGGTCACACTGGTTATACTGGGGGTCACACTGGTAATACTGGGGCCCATACTGGTCATACTGGGGCCCACACTGGTTATACTGGGGGTCACACTGGTCATATTGGGGCTCATACTGGTCATACTGGGGGTCACACTGGTCATATTGGGGCTCATACTGGTCATACTGGGGGTCACACTGGTTATACTGGGGCCCATACTGGTCATACTGGGGCCCACACTGGTTATACTGGGGGTCACACTGGCCATACTGGGGCCCATACTGGTCATACTGGTGCCACTGACCCGGCAGCAGCGGCTCCTCCGGGTTCACCTCTGCGGGGCTGGGCACCCACAGCGCTCTGCCCCCTTTGGCCGAGACTCCGCCCCCTATGCAGAAACCACGCCCCCTTTACTCTCAGCCCCGCCCCTTCCAGCATCAGCCCCGCCCTGCTACCCTCAGCCCCGCCCCCACACCCTCAGCCCTGCCCCATTACCCCCAGCCCCGCCCCGTTCCCCCCAGCCCCGCCCCTTCCAGCGTCAGCCCCGCCCCGTTCCCCCCAGCCCCGCCCCTTCCAGCACCAACCCCGATCCCACCATCCCCACCACCATTCCCCTCAAGCCCCGCCCCTTGTACCCCTGTCCCCGCCCCTTCCAGCACCAGCCCCGCCCCGTCCCCCCAGCCCCGCCCCTTCCAGTGCCAGCCCCGCCCCCGGTGCCCTCACCCCCCTCCCAGCCCCGCCCCGTTACCCTCAGCCCCGCCCCCATTACCCTCAGCCCCGCCCCTTCCAGCGTCAGCCCCGCCCCGCTACCCTCAGCCCCGCCCCTCACTGCCCTCACCCCCTCCCAGCCCCGCCCCGTTCCCCTCAGTCCCGCCCCGTTCCCCCCAGCCCCGCCCCGTTCCCCCCAGCCCCGCCCCATTCCCCCCAGCCCCACCCCTTCCAGCGCCAACCCCGATCCCACCATCCCCACCACCATTCCCCTCAAGCCCCGCCCCTTGTACCCTTCTCCCCGCCCCTTTCAGCGCCAGCCCCGCCCCTTCCAGCGTCAGCCCCGCCCCATTACCCTCAGCCCCGCCCCGCTACCCTCAGCCCCGCCCCCGGTGCCCTCACCCCCCTCCCAGCCCCGCCCCTTCCAGCGCCAGCCCCGCCCCTTCCAGCGTCAGCCCCGCCCCTTCCAGCGTCAGCCCCGCCCCATTACCCTCAGCCCCGCCCCGCTACCCTCAGCCCCGCCCCCGGTGCCCTCACCCCCCTCCCAGCCCCGCCCCGTTCCCCCCAGCCCCGCCCCTTCCAGCGCCACCCCCGATCCCACCATCCCCACCACCATTCCCCTCAAGCCCCGCCCCTTGTACCCTTGTCCCCGCCCCTTCCGGCGGAGGCCCCGCCCCTTCCGGCGGAGGCCCCGCCCCGGCAGGCGCGGCGCAGCGCCAGGCGCAGGCGCGGGCGGTTGAGGGAGCGGAGCCGCAGGCACCGCACGGCGCCCACGTTGGCCAGCAGGTGCGTGACCAGCAGCGCCGACACGGCCCACGCCGTCACCCTGGGGACACGGGGGGACACGGGGGGACACGGGGGTGGGGGCGCGGGAACGGGGGACAAGGCCCGTGAGGCGCGGGAAAGGCGGGAAACGCCCCCCCCCCCCCCCAGCTCCAAGCCGCTTTGGGCTCGAGGCCACGCCCCCTTGGCGAGGCCACGCCCCCAACCAAGCCCGGTTCCCCCAATCCCCTACCAGTTCCCCCCGCCCCCCAGTTCATCCCAGTCCCTCCCAGTTCCCCCAGTCCCTCCCAGTTCATCCCAGTCCCTCCCAGTTCCCCCAGTCCCTCCCAGTTCATCCCAGTCCTCACAGTCCCTCCCAGTTCATCCCACTTCCCCCCAGCTCATCCCAGTTTATCCCAGTCCTTCCCAGTTCCCCCCAGTCCTCCCCAGTTCATCCCAGTCCACCCAGTTCATCCCAGTTCCCCCCAGTCGCTCCCAGTTCATCCCAGTCCCTCCCAGTATCCCCAGTCCCTCCCAGTTCCCCCCAGTCCCTCCCAGTTCATCCCAGCTCCTCCCAGCTCATCCCAGTTCCCCCAGTTCATCCCAGTCCCTCCCAGTATCCCCAGTCCCTCCCAGTTCCCCCCAGTCCCTCCCACTTCATCCCAGCTCCTCCCAGCTCATCCCAGTTCCCCCAGTTCATCCCAGTCCCTCCCAGTATCCCCAGTCACTCCCAGTTCCCCCCAGTCACTCCCAGTTCATCCCAGTCACTCCCAGTTCATCCCAGCTCCTCCCAGTTCCCCCAGTTCATCCCAGTCCTCCCAGTTCCCCCCAGTCCTCCCAGTCCCTCCCAGTTCATCCCAGCTCCCCGCAGCTCATCCCAGTCCTTCCCAGTTCCCCCCAGTTATTCCCAGTCCCCTCAGTTCATCCCAGTTCCTCTCAGTCACCCCCAGTTCATCCCAGTTCCTCTCAGTCACCCCCAGTTCATCCCAGTTCCTCCCAGTCCTTCCAGTGACCCCCAGTCCCCCTAATCCCCTCCCAGTGTCCCAGTCCCTCCCAGTTCATCCCAGTTCCCCCCAGTTCATCCCAGTGCCCCCCAGTTCATCCCAGTTCCTCCCAGTCCCCCCAGTGACCCCCAGTCCCCCTAATCCCCTCCCAGTATCTCCCAGTCCCTCCCAGTTCATCCCAGGCCCTCCCAGTTCCCCCCAGTCCCTCCCAGTTCATCCCAGTTCCTCCCAGTCACCCCAGTTCCTCCCAGTCCCCCTAATCCCCTCCCAGTGTCTCCCAGTCCCTCTTGTTCATCCCAGTCCCTCCCAGTTCCCCCCAGTCCCTCCCAGTTCATCCCAGTTCCCCCCAGTCACTCCCAGTTCATCCCAGTTCCTCCCAGTCCCCCCAGTTCCTCCCAGTCCCCCCAATCCCCTCCCAGTTCCCCCCAGTTCATCCCAGTTCCTCCCAGTCCCCCCAGTCCCCCTAATCCCCTCCCAGTGTCCCACTCCCTCCCAGTTCATCCCAGTTCCCCCCAGTCACTCCCAGTCCCTCCCAGTTCATCCCAGTTCCTCCCAGTCCCTCCCAGTTCATCCCAGTCCCTCCCAGTTCATCCCAGTGCCCCCCAGTCCTCCCCAGTCCATCCCAGTTCCCCCAGTCACTCCCAATCCCTCCCAGTTTCTCCCAGCCTCCCCAGTTCCCTCCCAGTATCCCCAGTAACCCCCAGTCCCTCCCTAACCCTTTCCGTGGCCCCACCCCTTCCCCAAGGCCCCGCCCCTTTCCCAAGCCACGCCCCCTTCCCCAAGGCCCCGCCCCTTTCCCCTAAGCCCCGCCCCTCACCATGGCCGCCCGTCCAGCAGCGGCAGCAGCAGCAGCGCCAGGATCAGCCCCACCCCGTTCACCAGCGTCTCCTGACCAGTATGGACCAGTACAGACCAGTATGGACCAGTACAGACCAGTATGAACCAGTACGGACCAGTAACCCCACCTACCGCCACCCCACATGCCCTCCCAGTCTATCCCAGTCCCTCCCAGTTGCCTTCACAGTCCTTCCCAGTGCTCCCAGTACAACCCAGTGACCCTCCCAGTAAAGCCTGGCTGTCCCCCCAGTGCTCCCAGTTGCCCTCCCAGTGCTCCCAGTCCCCCCCAGTCTCCCCAATCCCTCCCAGTTCCCCCCAGTCCCTTCCAGGTACCCCCAGTCCCTCCCAGGCCATCCCAGTTCCCCCCAGTTCCCTCCCAATCCCTCCCAGTATAAACCAGTTCTCTCCCAGTTCATCCCAGTCCCTCCCAGTTCCCCCCAGTCCCTCCCAGAGCTCCCAGTCCCTCCCAGTTCATCCCAGTTCCCTCCAGTCCCTCCCAGTTGCCCCCCAATCCCTCCCAGTCCCCCCAGTTCTCCCAGTTCCCCCCAGTCCCTCCAGTTCCTCCCAGTTCCCCCCAGTCCCCCCCAGTTGCCTTCCAGTCCCCCCCAGTCCCTCCCAGTTCATCCCAGTTCCCTCCAGTCCCTCCCAGTTGCCCCCCAATCCCTCCCAGTCCCCCCAGTTCTCCCAGTTCCCCCCAGTCCCTCCAGTTCCTCCCAGTTCCCCCCAGTCCCCCCCAGTTGCCTTCCAGTCCCCCCCAGTTCCCTCCCAGTGCTCCCAGTCCCTCCCAGTTCCCCCAGTCCCCTCCCAGTTCCCCCCAGTCCCTCCCAGTTCTCCCCAGTTCCCTCCCAGTCCCTCCCAGTTCCCTTCCAGTCCCTCCCACTACAAACCAGTTCCCTCCCAGTTCATCCCAGTATAAACCAGTCCCTCCCAGTATAAACCAGTTCCCACCTGGCTGCCGTCCTTGGCGGCCACGTCGGCCACGTTGTCCCGTTGGGCCTGGTGAACGACCAGGGACGCTCGGGTGGCCCCGCCCGCCACGCCCACCACGCACTGGGGACACCAGTATAAACCAGTATGAACCAGTATGGACCAGTACAAACCAGTATGAACCACCACAAACCCACACAAACCCAGAGAAACCTGCATAAACCACTATAGACCAACACAGACCAGTACAAACCAGTATAGTACACACTGGCCCACCATGCACTGGGGACACCAGTATGGACCAGTATAAACCAGTATGAACCAGTATGAACCAGTATGAACCACCACAAACCCACACAAATTGGGAGAAACCTGGATAAACCACTATAGACCAACACAGACCAGTACAAACCAGTATAGTACACACTGGCCCACCACGCACTGGGGACACCAGTATGGACCAGTATGAACCAGTATGAACCCACACAAACCAGGAGAAACCTGGATAAACCACTACAGACCAGTACAAACCAGTATAAACCAGTATAACACAGAGTGGCCCATCACGCACTGGGGACACCAGTACAAACCAGTATGAACCATGAGAAACCCACACAAACCAGTATAAACCAGTCCCTCCCAGTATCCCCCATTAACCCCCAGTAACCTCCCAGTAGCCCCCATTATCCCACCAGTAACCTCCCAGTTTTCCCCAGTATCCCCCAGTAGCTCCCAGTAACCTCCCAGTATCCCCCAGTCCCTCCCAGTATCCCCCAGTTCCTCCCAGTAACCTCCCAGTATCCCCCAGTCCCTCCCAGTCCCTCCCATTACTCCCCCAGTGCCTCCCAGTATCCCCCCACTGCCCCCCAATGCCTCCCAGTAACTCCCCATTACTCCCCCAGTGCCTCCCAGTATCATCCCAGTGCCTCCCAGTAACCTCCCAGTATACCCAGTGCCTCCCAGTCACCTCCCAGTTTCCCCCATTACCCCCCAGTGCCTCCCAGTCCCTTCCCAGTTTCCCCCATTACTCCCCCAGTTCCTCCCAGTAACCTCCCAGTATCTCCCAGTTTTCCCCAGTATCCCCCCAGTAGCTCCCAGTAACCTCCCAGTATCCCCCAGTCCCTCCCATTACCACCCAGTCCTTCCCAGTATCCACCAGTACAAACCAGTATCCCCCATTACACCCCCCCAGTAACCTCCCAGTATCCCCCAGTGCCTCCCAGTCCCTCCCATTACCCGCCCAGTAACCTCCAGTCCCTCCCAGTATCCCCCAGTTCCTCCCAGTATCCCCCATTACCCCCCCAGTATCCCCATTATCCCCCCTATTCCCACCCGGTGGGCGTGGCCAAGCAGCGATGGGCGTGGCCAAGCCCCATTACCTTGGCAGCCGTTGCCAGGGTCAGGAGGGCGGGGCCTGCGGGCGGCCAATGAGGAGCCAGCATCTCCAGCAGGAGCGCCACGTCGTTGATGACGTCAGCAGCCAGCCTGGGCGGGGCCACGTGTGGGGGGGTGGTCACATGGGGGCGCGTTGCCAGGCAACGAGGGGGCGTGGCCTCGCGGGGTGGGCGGGGTTTGCTTGGGGATGCATTGCTGGGCAATGGGGGGGCGTGGTTTGGGGGAAAGGGGCGTGGTCTGAGTGTGGGCGGGGTTTGGAGGGGGCGTGGCCTCACCGCCATTGTTTGGCCTCACAGTCCAGGCGGCTCCTGGGGAGGAACCAGTAAAGACCAGTAAGGACCAGTATGGACCAGTTGTGGCTCCCAGTAAGGCCCAGTGATGGTTCCCAGTGCTCCCAGTAAGTCCCAGTATTCCCAGTCCCCCCCCCAGTCCCTCACAGTATAACCCAGTTCATCCCAGTCCCTCCCAGTTCCACCCAGTCCCCCCCAGTTCCCCCCAGTATAACCCAGTTCATCCCAGTTCCTCCCAGTACAACCGAGTATAACCAGTAGAACGCAGTATACCCCAGTACAACCCAGTATATTCCAGTATAACCCAGTATACCCCACTAAAACCCAGTATACCCAATATAACCCAGTATATCCCAGTAAAACCGAGTATACCCCAGTATAAACCAGTATAATCAATATAACCCAATATAAGCCAGTACAACCCAGTATAACCCAGTACAACCCAGTATTCCGGTGTAACCCAGTATAACTCATTATAACCAGTATACCCCAGTACAACCCAGTATATCCCAGTATCACCCAGTACAACTCCCTATACCCCAGTATAACCCAGTATATCCCAGTATAACCCAGTACAACCCACTATACCCCGTATATCCCAGTATAACCCAGCATAACCCAGTGTAACCCAGTATAACAAGTATAACCCAGTACAACCCAGTATATCCCATTATATCCCAGTACAACCCAGTTCATCCCAGTATAATCCAGTGCACCCCAGTATAACCCATTATAACCAGTATATCCCACTATAACCCAGTATATCCCAGTACAACCCAGTATATCCCAATATATCCCAGTATAACCAGTATATCCCAGTATAACCCAGTTCATCCCAGTATAACCCATTATAACCAGTATATCCCACTATAACCCAGTATATCCCAGTATAACCAGTATATCCCAGTATAACCAGTATATCCCAGTACAAACCAGTATATCCCAGTACAACCCCGTACAACCCAGTATAACCCAATATAACCCATTATAACCAGTATACCCCAGTACAACCCAGTATATCCCAGTATAACGCAGTACAACCCAGTTCATCCCAGTATAACCCATTATAACCAGTATATCCCAGTACAACCCAGTATATCCCAGTATAGCCCAATATAACCCAGTATAACCAGTATAACCAGTATATCCCAGTACAACCCAGTACAACCCAGTTCATCCCAGTATAACCCATTATAACCAGTACATCCCAGTATAACCCATTATAACCAGTACATCCCAGTATAACCAGTATAACCCAGTATATCCCAGTATACCCAGTATATCCCAGTATACCCAGTATATCCCAGTATAACCCATTATAACCAGTATATCCCACTATAACCCACTATAACCCAATATACCCAGTATATCCCACTATAACCCAGTATATCCCAGTACAACCCAGTATATCCCAGTACGATCCAGTATAACCCAGTATATCCCAATAAATCCCAGTATAACCAGTATAACCCAGTATAACCCAGTATATCCCAGTACAACCAGTATAACCAGTATATCCCAGTACAACCCAGTACAACCCAGTATAACCCAGTATATCCCAATATATCCCAGTATAACCAGTATATCCCAGTACAACCCAGTATATCCCAGTATAACCAGTATAACCCAGTATAACCAGTATATCCCAGTACAACCCAGTATATCCCACTATAACCCAGTATATCCCACTATAACCCAGTATAACCAGTATATCCCAGTATAACTCAGTATATCCCAGTATAACCCAGTATATCCCAGTATAACCAGTATAACCCAGTATATCCCAATACATCCCAGTATAACCAGTATATCCCAGTATAACCAGTTCACTCACCCCTGCCACCAGGTGAAGCTGATCCGCGTCACCATCCCCACCCCGTCTGCGATTTTGGGGGGAAAAAGGGCGATTTTGGGCAATTTATCCCAATCCAGAGCCTTGGGGATGAGTTGGGGTCATTTTGGGGCAAATTCGGGGGATTTTGGGTCATTTTGGGGTTCAATTTGCGTCATTTTGGGTTCAATTTGGGTCATTTTGGGGCAAATTCGGGGGATTTTGGGTCATTTTTGGGTTCAATTTGCGTCATTTTGGGTTCAATTTGGGTCATTTTGGGGCGAATTCGGGGGATTTTGGGTCATTTTTGGGTTCAATTTGCGTCATTTTGGGTTCAATTTGGGTCATTTTGGGGCAAATTCGGGGGATTTTGGGTCATTTTGGGGTTCAATTTGCGTCATTTTGGGTTCAATTTGGGTCATTTTGGGCTCAATTTGGGTCCAATTTGGGTCATTTTGGGTTCAATTTGAGCCATTTTGGGTTCAATTTGGGTCCAATTTGGGTCATTTTGGGTTCAATTTGAGTCATTTTGGGTTCAATTTGGGTCATTTTGTGTTCAATTTGGGCCTTTTTGGGTCATTTTGGGCTGAATTTGGGTCATTTTGGGTTGAATTTGGGTCATTTTGGGTTCAATTTGGGTCCAATTTGGGTTCAATTTGAGTCATTTTGGGCTGAATTTTGGTCATTTTGGGTTCAATTTGGGTCCAATTTGGGTTCAATTTGAGTCATTTTGGGCTGAATTTTGGTCATTTTGGGTTCAATTTGGGTCCAATTTGGGTCATTTTGGGTTGAATTTGGGTCCAATTTGGGTTCAATATGAGTCATTTTGGGCTGAATTTGGGTCATTTTGGGTTGAATTTGGGTTCAATTTGGGTAATTTTGGGTCCAATTGGGGTCATTTTGGGTTCAATTTGGGTCCAATTTGGGTCCAATTTGGGTTCAATTTGAGTCATTTTGGGCTGAATTTTGGTCATTTTGGGTTCAATTTGGGTCCAATTTGGGTCATTTTGGGTCCAATTGGGGTCATTTTGGGTTCAATTTGGGTCCAATTTGGGTCCAATTTGGGTTCAATTTGAGTCATTTTGGGCTGAATTTGGGTCATTTTGGGCTCAATTTGGGTCCAATTTGGGTCATTTTGGGTTCAATTTGAGCCATTTTGGGTTCAATTTGGGTCCAATTTGGGTCATTTTGGGTTCAATTTGAGTCATTTTGGGTTCAATTTGGGTCATTTTGGGTTCAATTTGGGCCCAATTTGGGTCATTTTGGGCTGAATTTGGGTCCAATTTGGGTCATTTTGGGCCCAATTTGAGTCATTTTGGGTTCAGTTTGGGTCATTTTGGGTTCAATTTGGGTCCAATTTGGGTCATTTTTGGGTCCAATTTGAGTCATTTTGGGTCCAATTTGAGTCATTTTGGGTTCAGTTTGGGTCATTTTGGGTCATTTTGGGTCCAATTTGAGCCATTCTGGGCTGAATTTGGGTAATTTTGGGTTCAATTTGGGTCCAATTTGGGTCATTTTGGGTTCAATTTGGGTCATTTTGCGTTCAATTTGAGCCCAATTTGGGTCATTTTGGGTTCAATTTGGGCCCAATTTGGGTCATTTTGGGTTCAATTTGAGCCCAATTTGGGTCATTTTGGGTTCAATTTGGGCCCAATTTGGGTCATTTTGGGTTCAATTTGAGCCACTTTTGGAACAATTTGAGCCATTTTGGCCTCAATTTGGGTGATTTTGGGCTCAATTTGGCCCATTTTGGGCCAAATTTGGGTCATTTTGGGCTGAATTTGGGCCATTTTGTGCCGAACCTCGATCAACTTTGTGCCGAATTTCCCCCTTTTTGTGCCAAATTTCCCCGGTTTTGGGCCAAATTTCCCCGTTTTTGGGCCAAATTTGGTCGTTTCTGGGGTAACTTGGCCCCGTTTTCGCCGATTTTGGGTCATTTTGGGTCATTTTGGGTCATTTTGGGGTGGTTTTGGGCTCACCCCTCAGCAGCCACCCCAGCGCGGCCCCGGTGACGTTGGCGTTGGTGTCCCCGACCCCCACGGCCTGCAGGACCGAGCGCGCGGCCACCGCGCCCGCCAGGGAGCTGCACAGGGCCTGCACGGACCAGTACGGACCAGTATAAACCAGTATGGACCAGTAACACCCCCCACGGACCTCCCCATAACCCCCTGGTCACATCCCAGTATAAACCAGTATAGACCAGTATAGACCAGTATGGACCAGTAACCACCCAGAGACCCCCCCCAGTGCCTCCCAGTGACCCCCAGATCCCTCCCAGTGACCCCTGGTCACCTCCCAGTGAAAACCAGTATAGACCAGTATAAACCAGTATAGACCAGTATAGACCAGTATGGACCAGTATGGACCAGTAACCACCCAGAGACCCCCCCCCAGTGCCTCCCAGTGACCCCCAGATCCCTCCCAGTAACCCCCAGTCACCTCCCAGTGAAAACCAGTATAGACCAGTATAAACCAGTATAGACCAGTATGGACCAGTAACCACCCAGAGACCCCCCCCAGTGTCTCCCAGATCCCTCCCAGTGACCCCCAGTCACCTCCCAGTGAAAACCAGTATAGACCAGTATAGACCAGTATAGACCAGTACAGACCAGTATGGACCAGTAACCACCCAGAGACCCCCCCCAGTGCCTCCCAGTGACCCCCAGATCCCTCCCAGTGACCCCCAGTCACCTCCCAGTGACCCCCAGTTACATCTCCCAGTGCAAACCAGTCCAAACCAGTATAAACCAATATAAACCAGTACAAACCAGTATAAACCAGTACAAACCAGTACAAACCGGTAACCCCCCACTATCCCCCCCAGATCTCCCAGGTACCCCCCAATGCTCCCAGTGACCCCCAATTACATCCCAGTGACCCCCAGTTACATCTCCCAGTGCAAACCAGTTCACACCAGTATAAACCAATATAAACCAGTACAAACCAGTATAAACCAGTACAAACCAGTATAAATCGGTAACCCCCCACTATCCCCCCCAGATCTCCCAGGTACCCCCCAGTGCTCCCAGTGACCCCCAATTACATCCCAGTAACCCCCAGTTACATCTCCCAGTGCAAACCAGTTCACACCAGTATAAACCAGTACAAACCAGTATAAATCAGTACAAACCAGTATAAACCAGTACAAACCAGTATAAACCGGTAACCTCCCACTATCCCCCCCAGATCTCCCAGGTACTCCCCAATGCTCCCAGTGACCCCCAATTACATCCCAGTGACCCCCAGTTACATCTCCCAGTGCAAACCAGTTCACACCAGTCCAAACCAGTCCAAACCAGTATAAACCAGTATAAACCAGTACAAACCAGTACAAACCAGTATAAATCGGTAACCCCCCACTATCCCCCCCAGATCTCCCAGATGCCCCCCAGTGCTCCCAGTGACGCCCAATTACATCCCAGTAACCCCCAGTTACATCTCCCAGTGCAAACCTGTCCAAACCAGTATAAACCAATATAAACCAGTACAAACCAGTATAAACCAGTACAAACCAGTATAAATCGGTAACCCCCCACTATCCCCCCCAGATCTCCCAGGTACCCCCCCAGTGCTCCCAGTGACCCCCCAATTACATCCCAGTGACCCCCAGTTACATCTCCCAGTGCAAACCAGTTCACACCAGTATAAACCAATATAAACCAGTACAAACCAGTATAAACCAGTATAAACCAGTACAAACCAGTACAAACCAGTACCTGCAGTGCGTCCCAGAGCTGGTAGCTCAGGTAGTCGCTGCTGACGCTCTCCGGGAAGCCCTGGGGAAGCAGCACCCGCTGCACCAGTACAGACCAGTTACTCCCAGTACAAACCAGTAACCCCCATCAGCCCCCCAGTGACCCCCCAAACACCTCCCAGTTACACCAGTTACCTCCCAGTATAAACCAGTAACCCCCCCCCAGGGACCCCCAGTGACCCCCAACCACCTCCCAGTTATACCAGTTACCTCCCAGTATAAACCAGTAACCTCCCATTAACCCCCCCAGGCACCCCAACCACCTCCCAGTGCAAACCAGTTACTCCCAGTCCCTCCCAGTGCCCCCCATTCCCCTCCCAGTGCCCCCCAGTTGCCCTCCCAGTCCATCCCAGTTCCTCCCCAGTCCCTTTCAGTCCCCCCCAGTTACCCTCCCAGTCCCTCCCAGTCCCCTCCAGTTCCCCTCCCAGTCCCTCCCAGTTCCTCCCAGTTCCCCTTCCAGTTCCCCCCAGTCCCTCCCAGTCCCTCCCAGTCCCTCCCAGTTCCCCCCATTCCCCTTCCAGTTCCCCCCATTCCCTCCCAGTCCATTCCAGTCCCTCCCAGTCCCCCCCAGTTCCCCTCCCAGTGCCCCCCAGTCCCCCCCAGTTCCTCTCCCAGTCCCCCCCGGTTCCCCTCCCAGTCCCTCCCAGTACCCCCCAGTTCCCCTTCCAGTTCCCCCCAGTCCCTCCCAGTCCTCCCCAGTCCATCCCAGTTCCCCCCCAATCCCCTCCCAGTTCCCCCCAGTTCCCCTCCCAGTCCCCCCCATTCCCCTCCCAGTTCCCCCCATTCCCTCCCAGTCCATTCCAGTTCCCCTCCCAGTCCCTCCCAGTCCATCCCAGTCCTCCCCAGTCCATCCCAGTTCCCCCCCAATCCCCTCCCAGTTCCCCCCAGTCCCCCCCAGTTCCCCCCATTCCCCTCCCAGTCCCCCCAGTCCCCCCCAGTTCCCCCCATTCCCTCCCAGTCCATTCCAGTTCCCCTCCCAGTCCCCTCCCATTCCCTCCCAGTCCATTCCAGTCCCTCCCAGTCCCCCCCAGTTCCCCTCCCAGTTCCCCCCAGTCCCCGCCAGTTCCCCCTCCCAGTCCCCCCCAGTTCCTCCCAGTGCCCCCCAGTTCCCCTCCCCGTCCCTCCCATCCCCTCCCAGTCCATCCCAGTTCCCCCCCAGTTCCCCCCCCAGTCCCTCCCAGTCCCTCCCAGTATCCCCAGTCCCTCCCAGTATCCCCAGTCTATCCCAGTATCCCCAGTCTCACCTGCGCCGCTCTCCAGGCCCCCCCGGCCGCCCCCCCCGTTTCGTCCCTGCGGAGCCGCCCCCGCGGGTCCCCGCGGTACCGAGCGGCTTCGCGCGGCCCCCACAGCTCCCGGCACAAAGTCGGGGACCCCCCGGGAGCGGCCGGACCCGCCGGGACCTGCCCGGGATCCCCCCCGCCTCCCCCGGCCACTCCGGCCGCCTCCGACCCCTTCCCGGGAAGCGCCGCCGGAGACATCGCTACCGGCGGGAAGAGTGGGAGGCGGAGGGAAAGCAGAGGGACTTCCGGGAAAGGGATAGATGGGAGGGGAGGCGCGCTGGGGAGGGAGTCCGCCAGCTCTCTATGGTCTCCGCATTGGGATAATGGAGGAGGGAGGTCCTCCAGCTCTCTATGGTCATTGAGGCGGGCTGGGAGGAGGGTCCTCCAGCTCTCTATGGTTTCCCCGGTACGACAGTGTAGGAGGCGGGCCCTCCAGCTCTCTATGGTCATTGGGGAGGGCTAGGAGGAGGGTCCTCCAGGTCTCTATGGTCATTGGGGCGGGCTGGGAAGAGGGTCCGCCACCTCTCTATGGTCATTGGGGTGGGCTGAGGGGAAGGTCCGCCAGGACTCCATGGTCTCCCCAGTAGGACAGTGTAGGAAGCGGGTCCTCCAGAACTCTATGGTTCATTGCGACAGGCTGGGAGATCCTCCAGCTCTCTATGGTCACTAAGGGTGGCCTGGGAGGAAGGTCCTCCAGAACTCTATGGTCTCCCCAATCACTTTGGGGTAATTCGGGGCAATTTTGGGGTCCCCTGGAACCATTTTGGGTCACGTGGCCCCTCTACCCCAACTCTATGGTCTCACCCACCCTTGGGTGCCCCACCGCCCGGACGCCTGGGTCCCCCCAACAGCCACACGGCAGCTCCAAGCGCTTTATTGGTTGGGATAGGGTGGGAGGGGGCGGGGCCACCTCTAGGTCATGGGGGGGTTGGGGGGCACCCATGGGTGCCGTGGGGCACCTTGGGGGTTCCGACGTGGACGGGAAGCGGGGGTTGGTCCTGCAGGGGGCGTGGTCTCGTCTCGGAGGGTTGTGATTGGCTGAGGGGCATAGGGGGGTTGGCCAATGAGCATCAGGGGGTTCAACCAATGAGGATGAAGAAGCAACCGGGGGGGCTGGGTGGTGATGACCCAATCCAAGACCTGTGATTGGCCAGGGATGGGCTTGGTTGGCCATGGTTGGCCATGGATGGGCTTGGTTGGCCATGGATGGTCATGGATGGGCTTGGTTGGCCATGGATGGGCTTGGTTGGCCATGGATAGGCTTGGTTGGCCATGGATGGCCATGGATGGGCTTGGTTGGCCATGGATGGCCATGGATGGGCTTGGTTGGCCATGGATGGCCGTGGTTGGCCATGGATGGGCTTGATTGACCATGGTTGGTCTTGGTTGGCCATGGTTGACCTCAGTTGACTTCAGTTGGTCTTGGTTGGCCATGGTTGACCTTGGTTGGCCATGGTTGATCTTGGTTGACTTCAGTTGGTCTTGGTTGCCCATGGTTGACCGCGGTTGCCCATGGTTGACCTCGGTTGAACCTTGTTGATCATGGTGGGTCTTGGATGACCATGGTTGACCTCGGTTGACTTCAGTTGGTCTTGGTTGCCCATGGTTGACCTTGAATGACCATGGCTGGTCTTGGTTGACCGTGTTTGACTTTGGTTGACCTCGGTTAACCCTGGTTGATCATGGTGGGTCTTGGATGACCATGGTTGACCTCGGTTGACTTCAGTTGGTCTTGGTTGGCCATGGTTGACCTTGAATGACCATGGCTGGTCTTGGTTGACCGTGTTTGACTTTGGTTGACCTCGGTTAAACCTGGTTGATCATGGTGGGTCTTGGATGACCACGGTTGACCTCGGTTGGCCATGGTTGGTCTTGGTTGGCCATGGTTGGTCTTGGTTGACTTCGGTTGATCTTGGTTGGCCATGGTTGACCTTGGTTGCCCATGGTTGATGTCGTTTGAACATGGTTGGTCTTGGTTGCCCATGGTTGACCTTAGTTGCCCATGGTTGGCTTCAGTTGACCATGGTTGACCTCAGTAGACCTCAGTTGACCTCCAAACCCCTCTGTTGGCCAACGACCCCAACGACCACAGCAGGAAGTGGTGGGGACACATGGGGTTCAGCTGATGTAGGTCAGTTGAGCTTGGTTGGTCATGGTTGACCTCGGTTGGCCATGGTTGGTCTTGGTTGGCCATGGTTGATGTTGGTTGATCTTGGTTGGCCATGGTTGGTCTTGGTTGACCATGGTTGACCTTTGTTGACCATGGCTGGTGTTGGTTGACCATGGCTGATGTTGGTTGCCCATGGCTGACTTCAGATGACCTCGGTTGCCCATGGTTGACTTCGGTTGACTTCAGTTGATCTTGCTTGCCCATGGTTGACTTTGGTTGCCCATGGTTGACCTTGGTTGCCCATGGTTGACCTTGGTTGCCCATGGTTGACCTTGGTTGCCCATAGTCGACCTCAGTTGCCCATGGTTGACCTCAGTTGCCCACGGTTGACCTTGGTTGCCCATGGTTGACCTTGGTTCCCCATAGTCGACCTCAGTTGCCCATGGTTGACCTCGGTTGACTTCAGTTGATCTTGGTTGACCATGGTTGACTTCAGGTGCCCATGGTTGACCTCAGTTCCCCATGGTTGACCTTGGTTGCCCATGGTTGACCTTGGTTGCCTTCAGTTGATCTTGGTTGACCACGGTTGACTTCAGTTGCCCATGGTTGACCTCAGTAGACCTCAGTTGACCTCCAAACCCCTCTGTTGGCCAATGACCCCAACGACCACAGCAGGAAGCGGTGGGGACACATGGGGTTCAGCTGATGTAGGTCAGTTGAGCTTGGTTGGTCATGGTTGACCTCGGTTGGCCATGGTTGGTCTTGGTTGACCATGGTTGACCTTTGTTGCCCATGGCTGATGTTGGTTGACCATGGCTGACTTCAGATGACCTCGGTTGCCCATGGTTGAATTCGGTTGACTTCAGTTGACCTCAGTTGCCCATGGTTGGTCTCGGTTGACTTCAGTTGACCTCGGTTGCCCATGGTTGACTTCGGTTGACTTCAGTTGATCTTGCTTGCCCATGGTTGACTTTGGTTGCCCATGGTTGACCTTGGTTGCCCATGGTTGACCTTGGTTGCCCTCAGTTACCCATGGTTGACTTCAGTTGACCTTGGTTGCCCATGGTTGACTTTGGTTGCCCACGGTTGACCTTGGTTGCCCTCAGTTACCCATGGTTCACTTCAGTTGACCTTGGTTGCCCATGGTTGACCTTGGTTCCCCATAGTCGACCTCAGTTGCCCATGGTTGACCTTGGTTGCCCATGGTTGACCTTGGTTGCCTTCAGTTGATCTTGGTTGACCACGGTTGACTTCAGTTGCCCATGGTTGACCTCAGTTCCCCATGGTTGACCTCCAAACCCCTCAGTTCCCCATGGTTGATCTCCAAACCCCTCTGTTGGCCAACGACCCCCACGACCACAGCAGGAAGCGGTGGGGACACACGGGGCTCAGCTGATGTAGACGCGGTGGAAGTCGTGGGCGCCGAAGGCCGCGTTGCACTTGGGGCACTTGCGCTGGCGCGTGTCGTAGCGGCTCTTGACGCACTCGAAGCAGAAGACGTGGAAGCACTTGGTGAGGACGGCGTCCTTCTTGCGGGCGTTGCAGCAGGGGCAGGTCAGGCGGGCCTGTGGCAAGATGGCCGTCAGTGGAGCCTCGGAAGCCACCAATCGGCTTCCAGAACCACCCATGGGCTTCTAGAACGACCAATGGGCTTCTAGACCCAAGAATGGGCTTCTAGACCCAAGAATGGGCTTCTAAACCCACCCATGGGCTTCTAAACCCACCCATGGGCTTCTAAACCCAACCAGAGGTTCTATGAAGCCAACTTGAGGTTCTACCACCCAATGGAAGATGGAGAGATGATGGGACAAGATGGCTGCCAATGAGCGGGTGACACCCATGGGTGCTCAGGGTGACACCTATTGGTCCTCCAAGCCAACCAATCAGCTTCCAGAACCACCCATGGGCTTCTAAACCCACCCATGGGCTTCTAAACCCAACCAGAGGTTCTATGAAGCCAACTTGAGGTTCTACCACCCAATGGAAGATGGAGAGATGATGGAACAAGATGGCCGCCAATGAGCGGGTGACACCCATGGGTGCTCAGGGCGCCACCCATGGGTCCTTCAAGTCAACCAATCACCTTCTAGACCTAAGTAGAAGTTCTATGAACCCAACTTGAGGTTCTACCACCCAATGGAAGATGGAGAGATGATGGGCCAAGATGGCCGCCAATGAGCGGGTGACACCCATGGGTGCTCAGGGCACCACCTATGGGTCCTTCAAGTCAACCAATCACCTTCTAGACCCAACCAGAAGTTCTACGAACCCAACTTGAGGTTCTACCACCCAATGGAAGATGGCGAGATGATGGGACAAGATGGCCGCCAATGAGCGGGTGACACCCATGGGTGCTCAGGGTGACACCTATTGGTCCTCCAAGCCAACCAATCAGCTTCCAGAACCACCCATGGGCTTCTAGACCCAACCATGGGCTTCTAAACCCAACCAGAGGTTCTATGAACCCAACTTGCGGTTCTACCACCCAACGGAAGATGGCGAGATGATGGGCCAAGATGGCTGCCAATGAGCGGGTGACACCCATGGGTGCTTAGGGCGCCACCTATGGGTCCTCCAGACCCACCCATGGGTCCTTCAAGTCCACCAATCACCTTCTAGACCCAACCAGAAGTTCTATGAACCCAACTTGAGGTTCTACCACCCAATGGAAGACGGAGAGATGATGGAACAAGATGGCCGCCAATGAGCGGGTGACACCCATGGGTGCTCAGGGCGCCACCCATGGGTCCTCCAGACCCACCTATGGGTCCTTCAAGTCAACCAATCACCTTCCAGCCCCATCTGGAGGTTCTACAAACCCAACTTGAGCTTCTACCACCCAACAGAAGATGGAGAGATGATGGGACAAGATGGCCGCCAATGAATGGGTGACACCCATGGGTGCTCAGGGCGCCACCTATGGGTCCTCCAGACCCACCCATGGGTCCTTCAAGTCAACCAATCACCTTCTAGACCCAACCAGAAGTTCTATGAACCCAACTTGAGGTTCTACCACCCAATGGAAGACGGAGAGATGATGGGACAAGATGGCCGCCAATGAGCGGGTGACACCCATGGGTGCTCAGGGCACCACCTATGGGTCCTTCAAGTCAACCAATCACCTTCTAGACCCAACCAGAAGTTCTACGAACCCAACTTGAGGTTCTACCACCCAATGGAAGATGGCGAGATGATGGGACAAGATGGCCGCCAATGAGCGGGTGACACCCATGGGTGCTCAGGGCGCCACCCATGGGTCCTCCAGACCCACCTATGGGTCCTTCAAGTCAACCAATCACCTTCTAGACCCAACCAGAAGTTCTATGAACCCAACTTGAGGTTCTACCACCCAACGGAAGATGGAGAGATGATGGAACAAGATGGCCGCCAATGAGCGGGTGACACCCATGGGTGCTCAGGGCGCCACCTATGGGTCCTCCAGACCCACCCATGGGTCCTTCAAGTCAACCAATCACCTTCTAGACCCAACCAGAAGTTCTACGAACCCAACTTGAGGTTCTACCACCCAACGGAAGACGGAGAGATGATGGAACAAGATGGCCGCCAATGAGCGGGTGACACCCATGGGTGCTCAGGGCGCCACCCATGGGTCTCCAGCCCCACCCACCCGGTACTCCTTGATCTCCTCCTGCAGGATCTGGTCTGCGTCGGCGTAAACCTCCACCTTGCGCTGCTTCTCCAGCTTGCGGCGCAGGCGCGACAGCTCCTCCTGCAGGACGGGAGGACCGCGGGCTCCTATAGACCCTATAGGGACCCTATGGAGCCCTACAGACCCCTAGAGGTCCCCACAGATCCCTACAAACCCCTATAGATCCCTACAGAGCCCTGTAGATCCCCATAGACGTCCATAGTGCCTCTCATGAGCGACAGCTCCTCCTGCAGGATGGGAGGACCATGGCCTCCTATAGACCCTATAGGGACCCTATAGAGTGCTACATCACCCCCCATAGAAAACCATAGGTCCCCATGACGCCCTTAGAACACAATAGGGACCCCAGAGAACCCAATAGGGACTCATAACCACCACAGAGCCCAATAGGGACCCCATAGAACCCAATAGGGACCCCACAGAACCCAATAGGAACCCAATGGGGACCCATAACACCCATAGAGCCCAATGGGGACCCCATACAACTCAAGGGAACCCAATAGGGACCCTTAACCCCCATACAACCCAATGGAACCCAATGGGGACCCATAACCCCCATAGAGCCCAATGGGGACCCCATACAACTCAAGGGAACCCAATAGGGACCCTTAACCCCCATACAACTCAATGGAACCCAATGGGGACCCATAACCCCCATAGAACCCAATGGGGACCCCATACAACTCAATGGAACCCAATGGGGACCCATAATCCCCATAGAATCCAATGGGGACCCCATACAACTCAATGGAACCCAATGGGGACCCATAACCTCCCATAGCCCCCAATGGTGACCCCATATCCCCCCCACAGTGACCCATAGTGACCCCATAGCCCCCCATTGCTCACCTGCGCCCGATTGAGCCCCAGCGCCTCCTTGTCCTTGACCCCATAGAGACCCCATAGAACCCAATGGGGACTCATAACCCTCATAGAGCCCAATGGGGACCCCATAACCCTCACAGAACCCAATAGGAACCCCATAACCCCCATAGAAACCAATGGGGACCCCATAGAACCCAACAGGGACCCATAACCCTCATAGAGCCAAACGGGGACCCATACAACTCAATGGAACCCAATGGGAAGCCATAATCCCCATAGAATCCAATGGGGACCCCATACAACCCAATGGAACCCAATGGGGACCCATAACCTCCCATAGCCCCCCCATGGTGACCCCATATCCCCCCCACAGTGACCCATAGTGACCCCATAGCCCCCCATTGCTCACCTGCGCCCGCTTGAGCCCCAGCGCCTCCTTGTCCTTGACCCCATAGAGACCCCATAGAACCCAATGGGGACTCATAACCCTCATAGAGCCCAATGGGGACCCCATATCCCCTATAGAACCCAATAGGAACCCCATAACCCCCATAGAAACCAATCGGGACCCCATAGAACCCAACAGGGACCCATAACCCTCATAGAGCCAAACGGGGACCCATACAACTCAATGGAACCCAATGGGAAGCCATAATCCCCATAGAATCCAATGGGGACCCCATACAACCCAATGGAACCCAATGGGGACCCATAACCTCCCATAGCCCCCCACAGTGACCCATAGTGACCCCATAGCCCCCCATTGCTCACCTGCGCCCGTTTGAGCCCCAGCGCCTCCTTGTCCTTGGCCGCCCGGTTCTCGGCCGCCGCCGCCGCCAGCTCCCGCAGCCGCCCCTGCACGTGCTCGCCCTGCGCCCGCAGGTCCTCGGCCGCCTGCGCCGCCTCCACCGCCTATGGGGCGAGTATGGGTCCCTATAGGGCTCTATGGGGTCCCCATTGGGGTCTATGGGGGTTACTGGGTCTCTATTGGGTTCCATGAAGGGCTATGGGGTCCCTATTGGGCTCTATGGGTGTTACTGAGTCTCCATTGGGCTCTATGGGGGTCATGGGTTCCTATTGGGTTCTATAGGGTTATGGGTCCCCATTGGGTTTTATGGGGCCCCCATTGGGCTCTATGGGAGTTATGGGTCCCCATTGGGTTCTATGAGGGTTATGGGGTCCCTATTGGGCTCTATGGGGTCCCTATTGGGCTCTATGGGGGTTATGGGTGCCTCTTGGGTTCTATGAGGGTTATGGGGTCCCTACTGGGTTCTATGGGGTCCCTATTGGGTTCTATGAGGGTTATGGGTCCCTATTGGGTTCTATGAGGGTTATGGGTTCCTATTGGGTTCTATGGGGTTATGGGTCCCCATTGGGTTCTATGGGGTCCCTACTGGGTTCTATGGGGGTTATGGGTCCCCATTGGGTTCTATGGGGTTATGGGTCCCCATTGGGTTCTATGGGGTCCCTATTGGGCTCTATGGGGGTTATGGGTGCCTATTGGGTTCTATGAGGGTTATGGGGTCCCTACTGGGTTCTATGGGGTCCCCATTGGGGTCTATGGGGGTTACTGGGTCTCTATTGGGTTCCATGAAGGGCTATGGGGTCCCTATTGGGCTCTATGAGTGTTATTGAGTCCCCATTGGGTTCTATGGGGGTCATGGGTTCCTATTGGGTTCCCTAGGGTTATGGGTCCCCATTGGGTTCTATGGGGGTTATGGGTCCCTATTGGGTTCTATGACGGTTATTGGGTTCCTATTGGGTTCTATGGGGTCCCTATTGGGTTCTATGAGGGTTATGGGGTCCCTACTGGGTTCTATGGGGTCCCCATTGGGGTCTATGGGGGTTACTGGGTCTCTATTGGGTTCCATGAAGGGCTATGGGGTCCCTATTGGGCTCTATGAGTGTTATTGAGTCCCCATTGGGTTCTATGGGGGTCATGGGTTCCTATTGGGTTCTATAGGGTTATGGGTCCCCATTGGGTTTTATGGGGTCCCCATTGGGCTCTATGGGAGTTATGGGTCCCCATTGGGTTCTATGAGGGTTATGGGGTCCCTATTGGGCTCTATGGGGGTTATGGGTCCCTATTGGGTTCTATGGGGGTTATGGGGTCCCTACTGGGTTCTATGGGGTCCCTATTGGGTTCTATGAGGGTTATGGGTCCCTATTGGGTTCTGTGAGGGTTATGGGTTCCTATTGGGTTCTATGGGGTTATGGGTCCCCATTGGGTTCTATGGGGTCCCTACTGGGTTCTATGGGGGTTATGGGTCCCCATTGGGTTCTATGGGGTTATGGGTCCCCATTGGGTTCTATGGGGTCCCTATTGGGCTCTATGGGGGTTATGGGTCCCCATTGGGTTCTATGAGGGTTATGGGGTCCCTACTGGGTTCTATGGGGTCCCCATTGGGGTCTATGGGGGTTACTGGGTCTCTATTGGGTTCCATGAAGGGCTATAGGGTCCCTATTGGGCTCTATGAGTGTTATTGAGTCCCCATTGGGTTCTATGGGGGTCATGGGTTCCTATTGGGTTCTATAGGGTTATGGGTCCCCATTGGGTTTTATGGGGCCCCCATTGGGCTCTATGGGAGTTATGGGTCCCCATTGGGTTCTATGAGGGTTATGGGGCCCCCATTGGGCTCTATGGGGGTTATGGGTGCCTATTGGGTTCTATGAGGGTTATGGGGTCCCTACTGGGTTCTATGGGGTCCCTATTGGGTTCTATGGGGGTTATGGGTCCCTATTGGGTTCTACGAGGGTTATGGGTTCCTATTGGGTTCTATGGGGTTATGGGTCCCCATTGGGTTCTATGGGGTCCCTATTGGGCTCTATGGGGGTTATGGGTGCCTATTGGGTTCTATGAGGGTTATTGGGTTCCTATTGGGTTCTATGGGGTCCCCACTGGGTTCTATGGGGCCCCCATTGGGTTCTATGGGGGTTATGGGGTCCCTATTGGGCTCTATGGGGGTTATGGGTCCCCATTGAGTTCTGTGGGGTCACTATTGGGTTCTATGGGGATTATGAGTCCCTATTGAGTTCTGTTGAGTTCTATGGGGATCCTATTGGGTTCTATTGAGTTCTATGGGTCCCCATTGGGTTCTATTGAGTTCTATGGGGACCCTATTGGGTTCTACAGCGTCACGCGCCCCCCCCGAACGCCTGGGTCCCTTCTCACCTTCCTCTTGTTGAGCTCCAGGGCCTGTGTCCTCAGCGCCAGCTCCTTCTCCACGGCCGCCAGGCTGCTCTGGAGCCCCCGCTCCTTCTCCTCCAGCTTCTGCACCACCAGCAGCTGCGCGTCCACCTGCCGGGACACCCCCGGACGCCTGGGTCCCCTCCCGAACTCCTGGGTCCCCTCCCGGATGCCTGGGTCCCTCTTGGACTCCTTGGTTCCCTATCTGGGTCCCCCCAAACTCCTGGGTCCCTCCTGAACTCCTGGGTCCCTCCTGAACTCCTGGGTCCCTCCCGAACTCCTGGGTCCCCTATTTGGTCCTCCCTGAACTCCCAGATCCCTCCCGAACTCCTGGGTCCTCTCCCGAGCTCCTGGGTCCATTCTGGTTCCCCTATTTGGGTCCCCAATGAACTCCTGGGTCCCCTCCTGAACTCCTGGGTCCCTCCCGAACTCCTGGGTCCCTCCCGAACTCCTGGGTCCCTCCCGAACTCCTGGGTCCCCTCCTGAACTCCTGGGTCCCTCCCGAACTCCTGGGTCCCTCCCGAACTCCTGGGTCCCCCCGAACTCCTGGGTCCCTCCCGGACTCCTGGGTCCCTCCCGGACTCCTGGGTCCCTCCTAGACCCCTATGATCAGAACATCTCAATGTTCTCCTGGTCACTTGGGTCCCTCCAACGCCAATCTCTTATGAGTCCCCCCGAACTCCTGGGTCCCCCCGAACTCCTGGGTCCATCCTCAACTCCTGGGTCCCCTCCTGATCTCCTGGATCCCCTCCCGAACTCCTGGGTCCCCCAACCCCTGCTTCCCCCAGACTCCTGGGTCCCCCCGAACTCCTGGGTCCCTCCTAGACCTCTATGATCAGAACATCTCAATGTTCTCCTGGTCACTTGGGTCCCTCCAACCCCAATCTCTTACGAGTCCCTCCAAACCCCTTCTCCCACCGAACTCCTGGGTCCCCCCGAACTCCTGGGTCCTCTCACCTGCGCCTTAAGCGCCAGGACCTGCTCGGCCAGCTCGTCCTTCTCCTCGCGCAGCAGCTTGTGGATCTGGTTGGCCTTGATGCGCTCCGACATGAGCTTGAAGTTGGCGTCGTCCTTCTCGCGCAGCTGCTGCAGCAGCCGCAGGTTCTGCTCCTGCATGTCCTCGAACGCCTGGCCCGTCACGTCCATCTCCGACAGCAGCGCCTCCTCCTCCTGGTGACAGTGATGTCATCACGGGTGGGGACCAATCAGGGAGCAGTGGTGGAGTCACCATGGACCAATCATGAAACACTCAAGGACCCAGGATGGAATTATGGAGCCATCATGGTCTACGGACCCATCGTGGTCTATGGACCCATCATGGTCTATGGACCCATCATGGAACCATCATGGATCTATGGACCCATCAAGGACTCATCATTGACCTATAGAACCATCATAGACCCATCATGGTCTATGGAACCATCACGGTCTAATTATGGACCTATGGACCCATCATGGACCCATCATGGTCTATAGACCCATCATGGACCCATCACTGACCAATGGACCCACCATGGACAAACCATGGACCTATAGAACCATCATGGACCCATCATGGTCTACGGAACCATCATGGTCTAATTATGGACCTATGGACCCATCATGGTCTATGGACCCATCATGGACCTACAGACCCATCATGGACCCATCATGGACCATGGACCCATCATGAACCAACCACGGACCTATAGACCCATCATGGACCCATCATGGTCTATGGACCCATCAAGGACTCATCATTGACCTATAGAACCATCATGGACGCATCATGGTCTATGGAACCATCACGGTCTAATTATGGACCTATGGACCCATCATGGACCCATCATGGTCTATAGACCCATCATGGACCCATCACTGACCAATGGACCCACCATGGACCTATACAACCATCATGGACCCATCATGGTCTACGGAACCATCATGGTCTAATTATGGACCTATGGACCCATCATGGTCTATGGACCCATCATGGACCTACAGACCCATCATGGACCCACCATGGACCTATAGACCCATCATGGACCCATCATGGTCTATGGACCCATCAAGGACTCATCATTGACCTATAGAACCATCATGGACCCATCATGGTCTATGGACCCATCAAGGACTCATCATTGACCTATAGACCCATCATGGACCCATCATGGTCTATGGACCCATCAAGCACTCATCATTGACCTATAGAACCATCATGGACCCATCATGGTCTATGGAACCGTCATGGTCTAATTATGGACCTATGGACCCATCATGGACCCATCATGGTCTATAGACCCATCATGGACCCATCACTGACCAATGGACCCACCATGGACCTATAGAACCATCATGGACCCATCATGGACCCATCATGGTCTACGGAACCATCATGGTCTAACTATAGACCTATGGACCCATCATGGACCCATCATGGACCAACCATGGACCTATAGACCCATCATGGACCCATCATGGTCTATGGACCCATCAAGGACTCATCATTGACCTATAGAACCATTATGGACCCATCATGGTCTATGGAACCATCATGGTCTAATTATGGACCTATGGACCCATCATGGACCCATCATGGTCTATGGACCCATCATGGACCCATCACTGACCAATGGACCCACCATGGACCAACCATGGACCTATAGAACCATCATGGACCCATCATGGTCTACGGAACCATCATGGTCTAATTATGGACCTATGGACCCATCATGGTCTATGGACCCATCATGGACCTACAGACCCATCATGGACCCATCATGGACCATGGACCCATCATGAACCAACCACGGACCTATAGACCCATCATGGACCCATCATGGTCTATGGACCCATCAAGGACTCATCATTGACCTATAGAACCATCATGGACCCATCATGGTCTATGGAACCATCACGGTCTAATTATGGACCTATGGACCCATCATGGACCCATCATGGTCTATAGACCCATCATGGACCCATCACTGACCAATGGACCCACCATGGACCTATACAACCATCATGGACCCATCATGGTCTACGGAACCATCATGGTCTAATTATAGACCTATGGACCCATCATGGACCCATCATGGACCAACCATGGACCTATAGACCCATCATGGACCCATCATGGATCTATGGACCCATCAAGGACTCATCATTGACCTATAGAACCATTATGGACCCATCATAGTCTATGGAACCATCATGGTCTAATTATGGACCTATGGACCCATCATGGACCCATCATGGTCTATAGACCCATCATGGACCCATCACTGACCAATGGACCCACCATGGACCAACCATGGACGTATAGAACCATCATAGACCCATCATGGTCTACGGAACCATCATGGTCTAATTATGGACCTATGGACCCATCATGGACCTACAGACCCATCATGGACCCATCACTGACCAATGGACCCATCATGGACCATGGACCCATCATGAACCAACCACGGACCTATAGACCCATCATGGACCCATCATGGTCTATGGACCCATCAAGGACTCATCATTGACCTATAGAACCATCATGGACCCATCATGGTCTATGGAACCATCACGGTCTAATTATGGACCTATGGACCCATCATGGACCCATCATGGTCTATGGACCCATCATGGACCCATCACTGACCAATGGACCCACCATGGACCTATACAACCATCATGGACCCATCATGGTCTACGGAACCATCATGGTCTAATTATGGACCTATGGAACCATCATGGACCCATCATCGTCTATGGACCCATCATGGACCTATAGACCCATCATGGACCCATCACTGACCAATGGAGCCATCATGGACCATGGACCCATCATGGACCAACCATGGACCTATAGACCCATCATGGACCTATCATGGTCTATGGACCCATCAAGGACTCATCATTGACCTATAGAACCATCACAGACCCATCATGGTCTATGGAACCATCATGGTCTAATTATGGACCTATGGACCCATCATGGACCCATCATGGTCTATGGACCCATCATGGACCTATAGACCCATCATGGACCCATCACTGACCAATGGAGCCATCATGGACCATGGACCCATCATGGACCAACCATGGACCTATAGACCCATCATGGACCTATCATGGTCTATGGACCCATCAAGGACTCATCATTGACCTATAGAACCATCACAGACCCATCATGGTCTATGGAACCATCATGGTCTAATTATGGACCTATGGACCCATCATGGACCCATCATGGTCTATGGACCCATCATGGACCCATCACTGACCAATGGACCCACCATGGACCAACCATGGACCTATAGAACCATCATGGACCCATCATGGTCTACGGAACCATCATGGTCTAATTATGGACCTATGGACCCATCATGGTCTATGGACCCATCACGGACCTACAGACCCATCATGGACCCATCACTGACCAATGGACCCATCATGGACCCATCATGGACCTACAGACCCATCACGGACCCACCACAGCCCAACCATTGACCAACCACATCCTCACCGCCCTAACGACCCCCTAATTAAGCCACTAATTAACCCACCTGCTTGGTGGCCGCCAACTTGCGCTGCAGGTGCTCGATCTGCTCCTCGGCCAACCGCAGCCTCCGCAGCGCCTCCTCGTCCGCCAGCTTCTTGCTCTCGCGCCGCTCGCGCTCCTCCAGCTCCCGCGCGCGCGCCCGCAGCTCCTCCAGCTGCCACGGGACGAGATTGGTTAATTAGAGGGGTAATTAACGGGGGGATAATGAGGCGACGCGGTTACGAGATGGGGTGACGCGCAATGTCCGCTCCTCTGGCTTCGTTGACCGGAGCTCCTCCAAATATGGACATAACAACATGGTTAACGAGATCAACTAATTATGGGGACTAATGACCTCACATAATGAGGCTAGACAAGCATAGGAGTTAATTAGGGGGGGTAATTAGGTAAGATAATCAAGCGACGCGGTTACGAGATGGGGTTACGCGCAACTTCTGCTTTAGTTCCATTGCCCACAGCTCCTCCAAATATGGACATAACGACATGGTTAATGAGATCAGCTAATTACAGGGAGTAATTAAGTGAGATAATGAGGCTAAACAAGTATATGAATTAATTAGGGAGGATAATTATGCGATATAATCAAGCAACATGGTTATGAGATGGGGTTACGCGCAACTTCTGCTCCTCCGGCTTCGTTGACCGCAGCTCCTCCAAATATGGACATAACAACATGGTTAACGAGATCAACTAATTATGGGGACTAATGACCTCAGATAATGAGGCTAGACAAGCATAGGAGTTAATTAGGGGGGGTAATTAGGTAAGATAATCAAGCGACTTGGTTAGGAGATAGGGTTACGCGCAACTTCTGCTCCAGTTCCATTGCCCACAGCTCCTCCAAATATGGACATAACGACATGGTTAATGAGATCAGCTAATTACAGGGAGTAATTAAGTGAGATAATGAGGCTAAACAAGTATATGAGTTAATTAGGGAGGATAATTATGCGATATAATCAAGCGACATGGTTATGAGATGGGGTTACGCGCAACTTCTGCTCCTCCGGCTTCGTTGACCGGAGCTCCTCCAAATATGGACATAACGACATGGTTAACGAGATCAACTAATTATGGGGACTAATGACCTCAGATAATGAGGCTAGACAAGCATAGGAGTTAATTAGGGGGGGTAATTAGGTAAGATAATCAAGTGACGTGGTTATGAGATGGGGTGACGCGCAACTTCTGCTCCAGTTCCATTGCCCACAGCTCCTCCAAACATGGACATAACGACATGGTTAACGAGATCTGTTAATTACGGGGACTAATAACCTCAGATAATGACACTAGAGAATCATAGGAGTTAATTAATGGGGGTAATTAGGGGAGATAATCAAGCGACGTGGTTATGAGATGGGGTTACGCGCAACTTCTGCTCCAGTTCCATTGCCCACAGCTCCTCCAAACATGGACATAACGACATGGTTAATGAGATCAGCTAATTACAGGGAGTAATTAAGTGAGATAATGAGGCTAGAGAATCATAGGAGTTAATTATGGGGGGTAATTATGTGAGATAATCAGAAAACAGCGGGAAAAAAGGGCGGGAAATAGTGGTGAGAGACAACGGGGTGAGGTAATGGAGAAAATGGCGGGAAAAAAGGGCGGGAAAAAAGGGCGGGAAAAAAGGGCAGGAAAAAAAAAAGGCGGGAAAAAAAAAAGGCGGGAAAAAAAAAAGGCGGGAAGAGAAAAGGGCGGGAAGAGAAAAGGGCGGGAAGAGAAAAGGGCGGGAAGAAACGACAGGGAAGAAAAGGGCGGGAAGAAAAGGGCGGGAAGAAAAAGGGCGGGAAGAAAAGGGCGGGAAGAAAAAGGGCGGGAAGAAAAAGGGCGGGAAGAAAAAGGGCGGGAAGGAAAAGGGCGGGAAGGAAAAGGGCGGGAAGGAAAAGGGCGGGAAGGAAAAGGGCGGGAAGGAAAAGGGCGGGAAGAAACGACGGGGAAGAAAAGGGCGGGAAAAAAAGGGCGGGAAGAAAAAGGGCGGGAAGAAACGACGGGGAAGAAAAAGGGCGGGAAGGAAAAGGGCGGGAAGAAAAAGGGCGGGAAAAGGTGGTGAGAGACAACAGGGTGAGGTAATGGAGACAATGGCGGGAAAAAAAGGGCGGGAAGAAAAGAGCGGGAAGAAAAGGGCGGGAAAAGGTGGTGAGAGACGCCAGCGTGAGGTAATGGAGAAAATGGCGGGGAAAAAAAGGGCGGGAAAAAAAGGGCGGGAAAAAAAGGGCGGGAAGGAAAAGGGCGGGAAGGAAAAGGGCGGGAAGGAAAAGGGCGGGAAGGAAAAGGGCGGGAAACGCCGCTGCGCCCTCCCAGCCAAACCACGCCCTAATTAGCACCTAATTAGCGCCTCGTTAGGCTGACGAGCGCGTGCTGACCTCGGCCTTGCTCTTCCTCTCGGCGGCCATGAGCTGGACCTTGTCCCTCTGCTCTTTTGGGGCCGATTTGTACATATCCAGCAACAACTTCATCTCCTTCTGGCTCTCCTGGGCTTTCCTGCCGTTAATTAACTAATTAACTAATTAACCACACCGATCCACGCCCCTATTTCCCATATTTCCCCATGTAATTTGCATATATTTGCATATTATTGCAATACCAAGCGTTTCTTGGCCCTCTGCGCTGTCCCTCAACCCCACCATGGTGCTTAATTACATCACTCATCCCATTAATTAACCACATATTAATTAACCCCCGCTAATTATCTCAGCACCCCTTATTGCCCCAAACTCGCCTTAATTAGTCCCATCCCCCTTAATTGCTCCCAATCCCCCTTAATTGCCCCAAGTCCCCATTAATTGCCCCAAATCCCCATTAATTAACCCAACCCTAATTGCTCCCAATCCCCCTTAATTGCCCCAAATCCCCATTAATTGCCCCAAATCCCCATTAATTAATTAACCCAACCCTAATTGCTCCCAATCCCCCTTAATTGCCCCAAATCCCCATTAATTAATCCAACCCTAATTGCTCCCAATCCCCCTTAATTGCCCCAAATCCCCATTAATTGCCCCAAATCCCCATTAATTAACCCAACCCTAACTGCCCCCAATCCCCCTTAATTGCCCACGACCTCTTCTAATTGTCATAATTAACCCCTTAATTACCCTATTGTCTCCTAATTACCCCCCTTAATAACCCCAATCCCCCTTAATTGCCCACGACCTCTTCTAATTATCATAATTAAGCCCTTAATTACCCCAAATCCCCCTTAATTGCCCCCATATCCCCCTGAATTGCCCCAAACCCCCTGAAGTGCCCCCAATCCCCCTTAATTACACCCCCAATCTCCCTTAATTGTCCTAATTAGCCCCCAATTCACCCCAATAACCCCTCAGGGACCCCCAATAACCCCCAATTTACCCCAATAACCCCCCAATTCACCCCAATAACCCCCCAGGGACCCCCAATAACCCCCCAATTGACCCCAATAACCCCCCAGGGGCCCCCAATAACCCCCAGGGACTCCCCAATTGACCCCAATAACCCCTCAGGGACCCCCCAGTTCACCCCAATAACCCCCAATTGACCCCAATAACCCCCCAGTTCACCCCAATAACCCCCAATTGACCCAAATAACCCCCCAGGGACCCCCAATAACCCCCCAATTGATCCCAATAACCCCCCCCATTGACCCCAATTCACCCCAATTACCCCCCAGGGACCCCCAATAACCCCCCAATTGACCCCAATAACCCCCCCATTGACCCCAACTCACCCCAATTACCCCCCAGGGACCCCCAATAACCCCCCAATTCATCCCAATACCCCCCCAATTCATCCCAATACCCCCCCAATTGACCCCCATAACCCCCCAATTGACCCCAATAACCCCCAGGGACCCCCCAGTTCACTCCAATAACCCCCAATTGACCCCAATAACCCCCCAGGGACCCCCAATAACGCCCCAATTGATCCCAATAACCCCCCTATTGACCCCAATTCACCCCAATTACCTCCCAGGGACCCCCAATAACCCCTCAATCCACCCCAAAAACCCCCCAATAACCCCCCAATACCCCCCCAATTGACTCCCATAACCCCCCAGGGACCCCCAATAACCCCCAGGGACCCCCCAGTTCACCCCAATAACCCCCAATTGACCCCAATACCCCCCCAGGGACCCCCAATAACCCCCCAATTGATCCCAATAACCCCTCCATTGACCCCAATTCACCCCAATTACCTCCCACGGACCCCCAATAACCCCTCAATCCACCCCAATACCCCCCCAATTGACTCCCATAACCCCCCAGGGACCCCCAATAACCCCCAGGGACCCCCCAGTTCACCCCAATAACCCCCAATTGACCCCAATAACCCCCCAGGGACCCCCAATAACACCCCAATTGATCCCAATAACCCCCCTATTGACCCCAATTCACCCCAATTACCTCCCAGGGACCCCCAATAACCCCTCAATTCACCCCAATAACCCCCCAATTCATCCCAATAACCCCCCAATTGACCCCCATAACTCCCCAATTGACCCCAATAACCCCCCAGGGACCCCCCAATTGACCCCAATAACCCCCAATTGACCCCAATAACCCCCCAGGGACCCCCAATAACCCCCCCATTGACCCCAATTCACCCCAATTACCTCCCAGGGACCCCCAATAACCCCCCAATTCACCCCAATAACCCCCCAATTCATCCCAATACCCCCCCAATTGACCCCCATAACCCCCCAATTGACCCCAATAACCCCCCAGGGACCCCCCAGTTCACCCCAATAACCCCCAATTGACCCCAATAACCCCCCAGGGACCCCCAATAACCCCCCAATTGACCCCAATAACCCCCCCTTTGACCCCAATTCACCCCAATTACCCCCCAGGGACCCCCAATAACCCCCCAATTGACCCCAATAACCCCCAATTGACCCCAATAACCCCCCAGGGACCCCCAATAACCCCCCCATTGACCCCAATTCACCCCAATTACCTCCCAGGGACCCCCAATAACCCCTCAATTCACCCCAATACCCCCCAATTCATCCCAATACCCCCCCAATTGACCCCCATAACCCCCCAATTGACCCCAATAACCCCCAGGGACCCCCCCAGTTCACTCCAATAACCCCCAATTCACCCCAATAACCCCCCAGGGACCCCCAATAACCCCCCAATTGATCCCAGTAACCTCCCCATTGACCCCAATTCACCCCAATTACCCCCCACGGACCCCCAATAACCCCCCAATTGATCCCAATAACCACCCCATTGACCCAATTCACCCCAATTACCTCCCAGGGACCCCCAATAACCCCCCCAATTGATCCCAATAACCCCCCCATTGACCCCAATTCACCCCAATTACCCCCCAGGGACCCCCAATAACCCCCCACATTGACCCCAATTCACCCCAATAACCCCCAGGGACCCCCCCAATGACCCCCCCAAGTCCCCCCCCATCACCCCCCAAGTGACCCCCAAATCCCCCCCCCCCAAACTCACTTGAGCTCCCCCCTCAGTTGCTTCAGAGCCTCCGAATCCTTTTTCTTGGGCTCCTCTTGGGGTCCCCCCCCCGCCCCCCCTCCCCCACCCCCACCCCGGGGGGGTCGTTCCCGTTCTCGGGGTCCCCCCCTGGGGGAGGGGCCGGGCCGAGGGGGCGGAGCCTCTTTAGTTGGAGGGGGGCGGGGCAATGGGGGGGGCGGGGCCGCCATGGGTTCCTCTTCTTCTTGCGGGGGGGCGGGGCGTTTGGGAGGGGGCGGAGCTTCGGGTGGCGCCGCCGCCTCCTTTTTGGGGTCCAAGGGGGCGGGGCCTATGGGGGGGGCCGAGGGTTCTTCTTCTTTAATGGGGGTGGGGTCGTCCGTAGGGGTGGGGGGGGTGGGGGCGGGGGGGGTGGCTGGGGGGGGTGGGGGAGGGGTGGGGCCTGGGGGGGGAGGGGCGCCGCTGGCTTGGAGGCGGAGCTAGAAAGAAAACAGGGGGAGGGATTAGGGTGGCGTTGCCCTTTTAAGGGGTAATGAGCCCCTTTAGTTGGGTCTGATGACTCCTGTGTTGCCCTTTTAAGGCCCCACCCAACTCGTGGCGTTGCCCTTTTAAGGTCGTCCCCTCCAAACCCCCCCAGCATTGCCCTTTTAAGGCCCCATCTGCTATTGTAGGACTCAAGTTATTAGCACTGCCCTTTTAAGAGCCCACCCCAATAGCATTGCCCTTTTAAGACCTCCCCTGTCACAGACCCCCAATGCTAATGGTTGGCATTGCCCTTTTAAGGCCCCACCTCCATCATAAGCCCCACCTCCCCATCATTACCATTGCCCTTTTAAGCCCCTCCCCCTTTCAGTCCTGCTCCCAAACCCCACCCCTTAAAAGGGCCACGTCCCCACGTGGTGGGGCCCACCAACGCAGTCCCTTTAAGTCTTAAAAGGGCAATGCCACTAAATACCGGTTAATGATGGGGGCGGGGTCAAGGAAGCCACCCCCCCAACTACTTAAAAGGGTAACACCACTAAGGCCCCATTGCTGGGTGGGGCCTCCCTTAAAGGGGCCACACCCCCCCAGAGACCCCTACGCCCTCCACCTTAAAAGGGCAACACCACCGAGTGCTCATTGGCTGATGGGGAAAGGCCAGGGCTGCCACACCCACCCTCTTAAAGGGGCCACAACCCTTAAAGGGGCCACATCCCATCATTACCTTCTTAAAAGGGCAAGGCTACTGAATCCTCATTGGGTGAGGGGGTGGGGCCAGGGCTGCCACACCCACCCTTTTAAAGGGGCCACAACCCTTATAGGGGCCAAACCCTCTTAAAGGGGCCACACTCCCAGAGACCCCCCCACCCCCTCAGCATCATCATCTTAAAAGGGCAATGCCACCAAATCCTCATTGGTGATGAGGAAGGGCCAGGGCTGCCACACCCACTCTCTTAAAGGGGCCACAACCCTTAAATAGGCCACACCCCCAGAGACCCCCCCCCCGCACCACCATTATGTTCTTAAAAGGGCAACGCCACTGGATACTCATTGGCTGATGGGGAACGGCTGCTTTACCCACCCTCTTAAAGGGGCCACACTCCCAGAGACCCCCACCCCCTCACCACCATCTTCTTAAAAGGGCAATGCCACCGACTCCTCATTGGCTGATGGGGAAGGGCTGCTTTACCCACCCTCTTCAAGGGGCCACAACCCCTTAAAGGGGCCACACCCTCCTAAAGGGGCCACAACCCTCCTAAAGGGGCCACAACCCTCTTAAAGGGGCCACAACCCTCTTAAAGGGGCCACACCCCCAGAGATTCCCCCCCACCATCATCTTAAAAGGGCAATGCCACCAAGTCCTTACTGAGTGATGAGCTGGGGCTGGGTCCTCAACACCCACCCCCTTAAAGGGGCCTGAGCCTCTTAAAGGGGCCTGAGCCTCTTAAAGGGGCCAGACCTTATAAGGGGGCAAGGGTGGGGGGTCCCACCTCCTTAAAGGGGCCGCGCCCACCTTGTTGATCTCCGCCTGCACCTCCCGCAGTTTCCGTTTGTAGCGCTGGACGTCGCCCTTGAGCTGGTGGTTGTGGTTCTGGAGGCTGCTGATCAGGTGCCGCATCTCCCGGTTGATGGGGCCTGCGGAACAGGGGACCCAGGCGTCCGGGAGGGACCCAGGAGTGCGGGAGGGGACCCAGGAGTGCGGGAGGGGACCCAGGAGTGCGGGGAGGGACCCAGGAGTGCGGGAGGGACCCAGGAGTGCGGGAGGGGACCCAGGAGTGCGGGAGGGACCCAGGAGTGCGGGAGGGACCCAGGAGTGCGGGGAGGGACCCAGGAGTGCGGGGAGGGACCCAGGAGTGCGGGAGGGACCCAGGAGTCCGGGGAGGGACCCAGGAGTGCGGGAGGGACCCAGGAGTGCGGGAGGGACCCAGGAGTGCGGGAGGGACCCAGGAGTTCGGGAGGGGACCCAGGAGTTCGGGAGGGGACCCAGGAGTGCGGGGGGAGGGACCCAGGAGTGCGGGGGGAGGGACCCAGGAGTGCGGGGAGGGACCCAGGAGTGCGGGGAGGGACCCAGGAGTTCGGGAGGGACCCAGGAGTGCGGGGGGGGGACCCAGGAGTCCGGGGAGGGACGCAGGAGTTTGGGGGGGACCCACTTATGGGTCTCCAACCACTTGTGGGTCCTGCTGTGGGTCAGGGCCACTTGTGGGTCACCCCACGTGTCACCTTATGGGTCAGAACCACTTATGGGTCCCACTTATGGGTCCTATGATGGATCCCATCCCAGGTCCCACCACCCCATGACTCAAACCCCCTTGTGCCTCCAACCACTTGTAGGTCCCATTATGGACCCAGGGGCCACTTGTGGGTCAGCCTATGGGTCCCGGCCGTGGGTCCCACTTGTGGGTCACTCACCCGCCTGCTCGTTGGCCGCCAGGTTCTGCTCGAACTCGATGCGCAGCATCTCGTACTCCTTGCGCACCTGGGCCAGCGTGTCCTCCAGCTGGATCACCTCGGTGCGCAGGCGCTTCTGCACCCCCAGCTCGTCGCTCTGGGGACAACGGGGACATTGGGGACATTGGGGGCAATGGGGACATTGGGGGCGATGGGGACATTGGGGGCGATGGGGACATTGGGGGCGATGGGGGTTATGGGTCCCCATTGGGTTCTATGGAGGTCATGGGTCCCTATTGGGTTCTATGGGAGTTATGGGTCCCTATTGTGTTCTATGGGGTTATGGCTCCCCATTGGGTTCTATGGGGGTTATGGGTCCCCATTGGGTTCTATGGGTCCCCATTGGGTTCTATGGGTCCCCATTGGGTTCTATGGAGGTCATGGGTCCCTATTGGGTTCTATGGGAGTTATGGGTCCCTATTGTGTTCTATGGGGGTTATGGGTCCCCATTGGGTTCTATGGGGGTTATGGGTCCCCATTGGGTTCTATGGAGGTCATGGGTCCCTATTGGGTTCTATGGGGGTCATGGGGTCCCCATTGGGTTCTATGGGGGTTAAGGGTCCCCATTGGGTTCTATGGGTCCCCATTGGGTTCTATGGAGGTCATGGATCCCTATTGGGTTCTATGGGAGTTATGGGTCCCTATTGTGTTCTATGGGGGTTATGGGTCCCCATTGGGTTCTTTGGGGGTTATGGGTCCCCATTGGGTTCTATGGGTCCCCATTGGGTTCTATGGGTCCCCATTGGGTTCTATGGAGGTCATGGGTCCCTATTGGGTTCTATGGGAGTTATGGGTCCCTATTGTGTTCTATGGGGGTTATGGGTCCCCATTGGGTTCTATGGGGGTTATGGGTCCCCATTGGGTTCTATGGAGGTCATGGGTCCCTATTGGGTTCTATGGGGGTCATGGGGTCCCCATTGGGTTCTATGGGGGTTAAGGGTCCCCATTGGGTTCTATGGGGGTTATGGGTCCCTATTGGCATCTATGGGGTCCCCATTGGGTTCTATGGGAGTTATGGGTCCCTATTGTGTTCTATGGGGGTTATGGGTCCCCATTGGGTTCTATGGAGGTCATGGGGTCCCTATTGGGTTCTATGGGGTCCCTATTGGCATCTATGGGGTCCCCATTGGGTTCTATGGGAGTTATGGGTCCCTATTGCGCTCTATGGGGGTTATGGGCCCCCTATTGGGTTCTATAGAGGTTATGGGGTCCCTATTGGGTTCTATGGGGTCCCTACTGGGCTCTATGGGGTTCCTATTGGGTTCTATGGGAGTTATGGGTCCCTATTGCGCTCTATGGTGGTTATGGGTCCCCATAGGGTTCTATGGAGGTCATGGGTCCCTATTGGGTTCTATGGGGTCCCTACTGGGCTCTATGGGGTCCCTATTGGGTTCTATGGAGGGTTAAGGGGTCTCTATTGAGTTCTATGGGGGTTATGGGTCCCTATTGGGTTCTATGGGTCCCCATTGGGTTCTATGGGGCTTAAGGGTCCCCATTGGGTTCTATGGAGGTCATGGGTCCCTATTGGGTTCTATGGGGTCCCTACTGGGCTCTATGGGGTCTCTATTGGGTTCTATGGGAGTTATGGGTCCCTATTGTGTTCTATGGGGGTTATGGGTCCCCATTGGGTTCTATGGGGGTTATGGGTCCCTATTGGCATCTATGGGGTCCCCATTGGGTTCTATGGGAGTTATGGGTCCCTATTGCGCTCTATGGGGGTTATGGGTCCCCATAGGGTTCTATGGAGGTCATGGGTCCCTATTGGGTTCTATGGGGTCCCTACTGGGCTCTATGGGGTCCCTATTGGGTTCTATGGAGGGTTAAGGGGTCTCTATTGAGTTCTATGGGGGTTATGGGTCCCTATTGGGTTCTATGGGTCCCCATTGGGTTCTATGGGGCTTAAGGGTCCCCATTGGGTTCTATGGAGGTCATGGGTCCCTATTGGGTTCTATGGGGTCCCTACTGGGCTCTATGGGGTCTCTATTGGGTTCTATGGGGGTTATGGGTCCCCATTGGGTTCTATGGGGGTTATGGGTCCCTATTGGCATCTATGGGGTCCCCATTGGGTTCTATGGGAGTTATGGGTCCCTATTGCGCTCTATGGGGGTTATGGGCCCCCTATTGGGTTCTATAGAGGTTATGGGGTCCCTATTGGGTTCTATGGGGTCCCTACTGGGCTCTATGGGGTCCCTATTGGGTTCTATGGGAGTTATGGGTCCCTATTGCGCTCTATGGTGGTTATGGGTCCCCATAGGGTTCTATGGAGGTCATGGGTCCCTATTGGGTTCTATGGGGTCCCTACTGGGCTCTATGGGGTCCCTATTGGGTTCTATGGAGGGTTAAGGGGTCTCTATTGAGTTCTATGGGGGTTATGGGTCCCTATTGGGTTCTATGGGTCCCCATTGGGTTCTATGGGGCTTAAGGGTCCCCATTGGGTTCTATGGAGGTCATGGGTCCCTATTGGGTTCTATGGGGTCCCTACTGGGCTCTATGGGGTCTCTATTGGGTTCTATGGGGGTTATGGGTCCCCATTGGGTTCTATGGGGGTTATGGGTCCCTATTGGCATCTATGGGGTCCCCATTGGGTTCTATGGGAGCTATGGGTCCCTATTGCGCTCTATGGGGGTTATGGGCCCCCTATTGGGTTCTATAGAGGTTATGGGGTCCCTATTGGGTTCTATGGGGTCCCTACTGGGCTCTATGGGGTCCCTATTGGGTTCTATGGGAGTTATGGGTCCCTATTGTGCTCTATGGTGGTTATGGGTCCCCATAGGGTTCTATGGAGGTCATGGGTCCCTATTGGGTTCTATGGGGTCCCTACTGGGCTCTATGGGGTCCCTATTGGGTTCTATGGAGGGTTAAGGGGTCTCTATTGAGTTCTATGGGGGTTATGGGTCCCTATGGGGTTCTATGGGTCCCCATTGGGTTCTATGGGGCTTAAGGGTCCCCATTGGGTTCTATGGAGGCCATGGGTCCCTATTGGGTTCTATGGGGTCCCTACTGGGCTCTATGGGGTCTCTATTGGGTTCTATGGGAGTTATGGGTCCCTATTGTGTTCTATGGGGGTTATGGGTCCCCATTGGGTTCTATGGAGGTCATGGGTCCCTATTGGGTTCTATGGGTCCCCATTGGGTTCTATGGGGTTTATGGGTCCCTACTGGGTTCCATGGGGTCCCTATGGGGTTCTATGGGTCCTCATTGGGTCCTATGGGGGTTATGGGTCCCTACTGGGTTCTATGGGGTCCCTATGGGGTTCTATGGGTCCTCATTGGGTCCTATGGGGGTTATGGGTCCCTACTGGGTTCTATGGGGTCCCTATTGGGCTCTATGGGGGTTATGGGTCCCCATTGGGTTTTATGGGCGTTATAGGGTCCCCATTGGGATCTATGGGGGTTATGGGTCCCTATTGGGTTCTATGAGGGTTATGTGGCCCTATTGGGTTCTATGGGGATTATGGGGTTCCTATTCGGTTCTAGGGGTCCCTGTTGGTTTCTATGGGGTCCCTACGCAGTTCTATGGGGGTTATGGGACCGTACTGGGTTCTATGGGTCCCTATGGGGTTCTATGGGGGCTATGGGTCCCCATTGGGTTCTATGGGGTTCCTATTGGTTCTATGGGGTTCCTATAGGGTTCTATGGGCTTATGGGTTCCTATTGGGTTCTACGGTTCCCTATGGGGTTCTATGTGTGTTATGGGTCCCCATTGGGTTCTATGGGGGTACTGGGTCCCTACTGGCTTCTCTGGGGTCCCTATTGGGTTCTATGGGGTCCCCATCAACACCCATCTCCATGTTCCCAATATAAGACCGGCGGCCATCTTGGATCCCCAATGCTTGGATCCCACGACACCCCACGCCCCCCCAAAACCAACATAAGACCTTGGGGACCCTTGGGGACCACTCGGGGACACCTTGGGTGCCATCAAGACCCATCCCCACGTTCTCACCATGATGGCGGCGGCCATCTTGGATGCCCAATGATTGGACCCCACGACCCCCCAAACCAACATAGGACCCCGCGGCCACCTCAAGCCCACTCGTGTCCCCATTGGGGACCCTCGGGGACCCCCGTACTCACCTCCATGTGCTCGATGTGGCGCAGGTGGCTGTTTTTGGTGGCCAGGAGCAGCCCCCGGGCCTCATCCAGTTGGGTCTTCACTTGCAGGCTCTCGTGGTACAGTAGGGAGAACTGGGACTGCAGCACCTTGTACTCCAGGGCCTCGCGCACCGCGTCCTCGGGGAGTGCCCGCAGGGCCACCTGGGGGGACATGGGGGTCATTATTGGCACTATTGTCACCCCCCCGGGTCCCCAACCCCATCCCCAGTGTCTAAATGAAACTGGGTCCCCATTGGGTTCTATGGAGGTTATGGATCCCTATTGGGTTCTATGGGGTCCCTATTGGGTTCTATGGGGTCCCTATTGGGTTCTATGGGGGTTATGGGGTCCCCATTGGGCTCTATGGTGGTTATGGGGTCCCTACTGGGTTCTATGGGTCCCCATTGGGTTCTATGGAGGTTATGGATCCCTATTGGGTTCTATGGGGTCCCTACCGGGCTCTAAGAGGGTTATGGGTCCCTATTGGGTTCTACAAGAGTTATGGGTCCCTATTGGGTTCTATGGGGTCCCTATTGGGTTCTACAGGGTTATTGGGTCCCTATCGGGTTCTATGGGGATATGAGTCCCTATTGGGTTCTACAAGGGTTATGGGTCCCTATTGGATTCTATGGGGTCCCTATTGGGTTCTATGGGGTCCCTATTGGGTTCTCACTGGGTTCTATGGGGATTATGGGTCCCTATTGGGTTCTATGGGGTCCCTATTGGGTTCTCACTGGGTTCTATAGGGGTTATGGGTCCCTATTGAGTCCCTATTGTGTTCTATGGGGTTATGGGGTCCCTATTGGGCTCTATGGGGTTCCTATTGGGTTCTATGGGGTTATGGGTCCCTATTGGGTTCTATGGGGGTTATGGGTCCCCATTGGGTTCTATGGGTCCCAATGATGTTCTATGGGGTCCTCATGGGGTTCTATGGGGGATATGGGTCCCTATTAGGTTCTATTGAGTTGTATGGTGTCCCCATTGGGTTCTATGGGGGTTATGAGTCCCTATTGGGCTCTATGGGGGTTATGGGGTCCCCTCAATGAAACCGCGTCCTCGGGGAGCGCCCGCAGGGCCACCTGGGGGGACATGGGGGTCATTATTGGCACTATTGTCACCCTCCCGGGTCCCCAACCCCATCCCCAGTGGCTAAATGAAACTGGGTCCCCATTGGGTTCTATGGAGGTTATGGATCCCTATTGGGTTCTATGGGGTCCCCATTGGGTTCTATGGGGGTTATGGGGTCCCCATTGGGCTCTATGGGGGTTATGGGGTCCCTACTGGGTTCTATGGGTCCCCATTGGGTTCTATGGAGGTTATGGATCCCTATTGGGTTCTATGGGGTCCCTATTGGGTTCTATGGGGGTTATGGGGTCCCCATTGGGCTCTATGGGGGTTATATGGGGTCCTTACTGGGTTCTATGGGTCCCCATTGGGTTCTATGGAGGTTATGGATCCCTATTGGGTTCTATGGGGTCCCTACCGGGCTCTAAGAGGGTTATGGGTCCCTATTGGGTTCTACAAGAGTTATGGGTCCCTATTGGGTTCTATGGGGTCCCTATTGGGTTCTACAGGGTTATTGGGTCCCTATCGGGTTCTATGGGGATATGAGTCCCTATTGGGTTCTACAAGGGTTATGGGTCCCTATTGGATTCTATGGGGTCCCTATTGGGTTCTATGGGGTCCCTACTGGGCTCTATAGGGGTTATGGGTCCCTATTGAGTCCCTATTGTGTTCTATGGGGTTATGGGGTCCCTATTGGGCTATATGGGGTCCCTATTGGGTTCTATGGGGCTTATGGGGTCCCTATTGTGTTCTATGGGGTTATGGGTCCCTATTGGGTTCTATGGGGGTTATGGGTCCCCATTGGGTTCTATGGGTCCCAATGATGTTCTATGGGGTCCTCATGGGGTTCTATGGGGGATATGGGTCCCTATTAGGTTCTATTGAGTTGTATGGTGTCCCCATTGGGTTCTATGGGGGTTATGAGTCCCTATTGGGCTCTATGGGGGTTATGGGGTCCCCTCAATGAAACCGCGTCCTCGGGGAGCGCCCGCAGGGCCACCTGGGGGGACATGGGGGTCATTATTGGCACTATTGTCACCCCCCCGGGTCCCCAACCCCATCCCCAGTGGCTAAATGAAACTGGGTCCCCCCCCATTGGGTTCTATGGAGATTATGGATCCCTATTGGGTTCTATAGGGTCCCTATTGGGTTCTATGGGGGTTATGGGGTCCCCATTGGGCTCTATGGGGGTTATGGGGTCCCTACTGGGTTCTATGGGTCCCCATTGGGTTCTATGGAGGTTATGGATCCCTATTGGGTTCTATGGGGTCCCTACCGGGCTCTAAGAGGGTTATGGGTCCCTATTGGGTTCTACAAGAGTTATGGGTCCCTATTGGGTTCTATGGGGTCCCTATTGGGTTCTACAGGGTTATTGGGTCCCTATCGGGTTCTATGGGGATATGAGTCCCTATTGGGTTCTACAAGGGTTATGGGTCCCTATTGGATTCTATGGGGTCCCTATTGGGTTCTATGGGGTCCCTATTGGGTTCTATGGGGTCCCTATTGGGTTCTCACTGGGTTCTATGGGGATTATGGGTCCCTATTGGGTTCTATGGGGTCCCTACTGGGCTCTATAGGGGTTATGGGTCCCTATTGAGTCCCTATTGTGTTCTATGGGGTTATGGGGTCCCTATTGGGCTATATGGGGTCCCTATTGGGTTCTATGGGGCTTATGGGGTCCCTATTGTGTTCTATGGGGTTATGGGTCCCTATTGGGTTCTATGGGGGTTATGGGTCCTCATTGGGTTCTATGGGTCCCAATGATGTTCTATGGGGTCCTCACGGGGTTCTATGGGGGATATGGGTCCCTATTAGGTTCTATTGAGTTGTATGGTGTCCCCATTGGGTTCTATGGGGGTTATGAGTCCCTATTGGGCTCTATGGGGGTTATGGGGTCCCCTCAATGAAACCGCGTCCTCGGGGAGCGCCCGCAGGGCCACCTGGGGGGACATGGGGGTCATTATTGGCACTATTGTCACCCCCCCGGGTCCCCAACCCCATCCCCAGTGGCTAAATGAAACTGGGTCCCCCCCCATTGGGTTCTATGGAGATTATGGATCCCTATTGGGTTCTATAGGGTCCCTATTGGGTTCTATGGGGGTTATGGGGTCCCCATTGGGCTCTATGGGGGTTATGGGGTCCCTACTGGGTTCTATGGGTCCCCATTGGGTTCTATGGAGGTTATGGATCCCTATTGGGTTCTATGGGGTCCCTACTGGGCTCTAAGAGGGTTATGGGTCCCTATTGGGTTCTACAAGGGTTATGGGTCCCTATTGGGTTCTATAGGGTGCCTATTGGGTTCTATGGGGGTTATGGGTCCCTACTGGGTTCTACGGGTCCCCACTGGGTTCTACGGGGTTATGGGGTCCCTATCGGGTTCTATGGGGATATGAGTCCCTATTGGGTTCTACAAGGGTTATGGGTCCCTATTGGGTTCTATGGGGTGCCTATTGGGTTCTATGGGGGTTATGGGTCCCTATTGGGGTCTATGGGTCCCCATTGTGTTCTATGGGGGTTATGGGTCCCTATTGGCGTCTATGGGTCCCCATTGTGTTCTATGGGGGTTATGGGTCCCTATTGGGTTCTACAAGGGTTATGGGTCCCTATTGGGTTCTACGGGGTCCCTACTGGGTTCTACAAGGGTTATGAGTCCCTATCAGGTTCTATGGGGTCCCTATTGGGTTCTATAGGGGTTATGGGTCCCTACTGGGGTCTATGGGACCCCGTTGTGTTTTATGGGGGTTATGGGTCCCTATGGGGTTCTATGGGGGTTATGGGTCCCTACTGGGTTCTACGGGTCCCCATTGGGTTCTACAGGGTTATGGGGTCCCTATCGGGTTCTATGGGGATATGAGTCCCTATTGGGTTCTACAAGGGCTATGGGTCCCTATTGGGTTCTATGGGGTCCCTATTGGGTTCTATGGGGTCCCTATTGGGGTCTACGGTGGTTATGGGTCCCTACTGAGTTCTATGGGGTCCCTATTGGGTTCTATGGGGGTTATGGGTCCCTATTGGGTTCTATGGGGTCCCTATTGGGTTCTATGGAGATTATTGAACCCTATTGGATTCTATGGGATCCCTATTGAGTTCTACGGGGGTTATGGGTCCCTATTGGGTTCTATGGGGTCCCTATTGGGTTCTATGCGGATTGTCCATTGTCCCATCACCCCCATTGCCCCCATCACCCCTATTGTCCCCATCATCCCCAATGTCCCCATTGTCCCCAGTGTCACCTTGAGCCTCTCGTGGCTCCTCAGCGCCCCCTGCAGCTCCAGCTGCAGCTTCTCCAGCTCGGCCATGCGGCTGTTGGCCAATTCCTGGTTCTGTTCCAGCTCCGCGTTCAGCATCTCAAACTGGGGGGGTCCCCGAAAATGGGGGTCACCCCACACCCCCCACATCCCCCACACAACCCCCCGGACCCCAAAATGACCCCAACCCCCCCCAAAATCCCCCCCATTCACCCCCAAATCCCCCCCAGTGTCCCCAGCCCCACAGCCAACATCTCAAACTGAGGGGGACCCCAAAATCTGGGGGTCACCCCAACATCCCCATAGACCCCAAATCCCCCCCATTGACCCCCATATCCCCCCCGTTGAACCCCAATTGATCCCCAAATCCCTCCCATTTACCCCCAGTGTCTCAAACTGGGGGGGTCCCAAAATCTGGGGGTCACCCCCCAAACCTCATAGACCCCAATATCCCCCCAACTGATCCCCAAATCCCCCCCATTGACCCCCATATCCCCCCCAGTGCCTCAAACTGGGGGGTCCCCAAAATCTGGGGGTCACCCCAACATCCCCATAGACCCTAAATCCCCCCCATTGACCCCCATATCCCCCCCGTTGAACCCCAATTGATCCCCAAATCCCCCCCATTGACCCCCATATCCCCCCCGTTGAACCCCAATTGATCCCCAAATCCCCCCATTGACCCCCAAATCCTCCTCATTGACCCCCAAATCCCCCCCAGTGTCTCAAACTGGGGGGGTCCCCAAAATCTGGGGGCCACTCCCAAACCCCATAGACCCCAATATCCCCCCAACTGATCCCCAAATCCCCCCCATTGACCCCCAAATCCTCCCCATTGACCCCCAAATCCCCCCCAGTGTCTCAAACTGGGGGGTCCCCAAAATCTGGGGGTCACCCCCAAACCCCATAGACCCCAATTGACCCCCAAATCCCCCCCACTGACCCCAAATCCTCCCCACTAACCCACAATTGATTCCCATATCCCCCCATTGACCCCCATATCCCCCCCAGTGTCTCAAACTGGGGGGTCCCCAAAATCTGGGGGTCACCCCCAAACCCCATAGACCCCAACTGACCCCCAAATCCCCCCCACTGACCCCCAAATCCTCCCCATTAACCCACAATTGATCCCCATATCCCCCCATTGACCCCCATATCCCCCCCAGTGTCTCAAACTGGGGGGTCCCCAAAATCTGGGGGTCACCCCCAAACCCCATAGACCCCAAATGCCCCGCCCATATCCCCAATTGACCCCCATATCCCCCCAATTGACCCCCATATCTCCCCCATTGACCCCCAGTATCTCAAACTGGGGGGGCTCCCCAAAACCATGGGGTGACCCCCAAGGCCCCATAGACCCCAAAAGCCATGGGGTGACCCCCAAACTGAGCCCCCTTTGGTACCTTTTGGCCGCTGAGTGTGATTTGTCCCCCCTGGAACCCCCCGGAGCTGCCGCAGCCGTAGGAGCCTGAGGTCAACTGGGGACAATGGGGACAATGGGGTTAATGGGGACAATGGGGTAATCAGGTTAATGGGGACAATGGGGTTAACTGGGTAATGGGGACAATGGGGATAAAAGGGGATAAATGGGGATAATGGGACAAATGGGGATAATGGGGATAATGGGACAAATGGGGACAATGGGGACAATGGGACAAATGGGGACAATGGGAGAATGGGGACAATGGGGACAATGGGGACAATGGAACAATGGGGACAATGGAACAATGGGGACAATGGAACAATGGGGATTAATGGGGTATAATGGGATACAATGGGATACAATGGGGACAATGAGATACAATGGGATAATGAGATTAATGGATAATGGGGATTAATGGGGGTTAATGGGGATTAATGGGGTATAGCGGTAGATAATGGGATACAATGGGATAATGGGATTAATGGATAATGGGATTAATGGGACAATGGGGATTAATGGGGACATAACAGGGTATAATGGTGGATAATGGGATACAATGGGGACAATGGGATAAGGGGATTAATGGATAATGGGGATTAATGGGGACATAATAGAGTATAATGGTGGATAATGGGATACAATGGGGACAATGGGATTAATGGGATTAATGGGATAATGGGGATAATGCGGATTAATGGGGATTAATGGGGATTAATGGGGATTAATGGGGATTAATGGGGATTAATGGGGACATAATAGTGTATAATGGTGGATAATGGGACACAATGGGGACAATGGGATAAGGGGATTAATGGATAATGGGGATTAATGGGGATTAATGGGGATTAATGGGGATTAATGGGGACATAATAGAGTATAATGGTGGATAATGGGATACAATGGGGACAATGGGATAAGGGGATTAATGGATAATGGGATTAATGGGACAATGGGGATTAATGGGGGATAATTGGATACAATGGGGACAATGGGATAATGGATGATGGGATTAATGGGACAATGGGGATAAGGGGGAAAATGGGAATAAGGGGATTAATGGGATTAAGGAGATAATGGGATTAATGGGGATAAAGGGGATAAAGGGATTAATGGGATTAATGGGGACAATGGGGACAATGGGGACAATGGGGACAATGGGGACAATGGGGACATAATAGGGTATAATGGTGGAAAACGGGATACAATGGGGACAACGGGATAATGGGATTAATGGATAATGGGATTAAAGGGACAATGGGGACAATGGGGATAAGGGAGAAAATGGGGATAATGGGGATTAATGGGGATAATGGGGGATAATGGGATACAATGGGGGATAATGGGATACAATGGGATTAATGGATGATGGGATTAATGGATAATGGGGATAAGGGGGAAAATGGGGATAAGGGGGAAAATGGGATTAGGGGGATAAGGAGATAATGGGATTAATAGGGATAAAGGGGATAATGGGATTAATGGGGATAATGGGATTAATGGGGACAATGGGGATAATGGAGTATAATGGGGACATAATAGGGTATAATGGTGGATAATGGGATACAATGGGGACAATGGGATAATGGGATTAATGGATAATGGGTTTAAAGGGACAATGGGGATAATGGGGGATAATGGGATACAATGGGGACAATGGGATAAATGGATAATGGGATTAATGGGACAATGGGGATAAGGGGTAAAATGGGGATAAGGGGTAAAATGGGGATAAGGGGATTAATGGGGATAAGGGGATTAATGGGATTAAGGGGATAAGGAGATAATGGGATTAATGGGGATAAAGGGGATAATGGGATTAATGGGATTAATGGGATTAATGGGATTAATGGGGGTTAATGGGGGTTAATGGGGTAACGGGGATTAATGGGAGTAATGGGGATAATGGGGGCAATGGGATATAATGGGGACAATGGGATATAATGGGGACAATGGGATTAATGGGGACAATGGGATTAATGGGGATTAATGACGGTAATGGGATAACGGGATTAATGGGATTAATGGGATATAATGGGATTAATGGGGTAAGAGGATAAGGGGATTAATGGGGGTAATGGGATAATGGGATTAATGGGGACAATGGGATTAAGGGGATTAATGGGGATTAATGGGGATTAATGGGGATTATAATGGGGATAATAATGGGGATAATAATGGGGATAATAATGGGGATAATAATGGGGATAATAATGGGGATAATAATGGGGATAATGAGATCAATGGGGTTAATGAGGATTAATGGGGGTTAATAAGATATAATGGGATATAACGGGGATTAACGAGGACAATGGGGGCAAGGGGATACAATGGGGGATATAAAGGCACCAACCCAGTGACATAAGGGGACCCAAGGGACCCTGGGCCTGCACTGGGGACACCATGAGGAGGTTGGGGACACAGTGGGGGGGCGGGGGTGTCACCGTCACCTGCTCGAGCGCCTTGGCCAGGTGTCTGTCCAGGTGTCCCTCCCTCTTGCGCAGTTTGGCGCTGTCCCACTGCAGCCCCTCCAGCGTCGTCCCCATCTCCAGCACCTTGGTCTCGGCCGACGTCGCCTTGTCCTGGAGCTCTGAGAGCTGGGGACGTTGGGGACAATGTGGGGACACTGGGGGTGATGGGGATGATGGGGGCATTGGGGGCGATGGGGACATTGGGGGCAATGGGGGACATCGGGGACATTCGGGGACAATGAGGGCATTGGGGACATTGGGGGACAATGAAGGCAACAGGGACATTGGGGGCGATGGGGACATTGGGGGCGATGGGGGACAATTGGGGACATTGGGGGACAATGAGGGACAATGAGGGCAATGGGGACATTGGGGGCAATGGGGGGCACTGGGGGACAATGGAGACACTGGGGGCAATGGGAGACATTGGGGGCCATTGGGGGCAATGGGGGGCAATGGGGACAATTGGGGACATTGGGGACAATGGGGGGCAATGGGGGGCAATGAGGGCGATGGGGACATCGGGGGCGATGGGGACATTGGGGGCGATGGGGACATTGGGGGCGATGGGGACACTGGGGGGCAATGGGGGGCAATGGGGGGACAATTGGGGGACAATGAGGGCAATGGGGACATTGGGGGCGATGGGGGGCAATGGGGACACTGGGGGGCAATGGGGGGCAATGGGGGACAATGGGGGGACATTGGGGGGACATTGGGGGACAAGGAGGGACAATGGGGGACAATGAGGGACAATGGGGGACAATGAGGGACAATGGGGGACAATGGGGGACAATGGGGACATTGGGGGCAATGGGGGCAATGGGGACATTGGGGGCAATGGGGGCAATGGGGGACAATGAGGTACAATGGGGACACTGGGGGACAATGAGGGACATTGGGGGACAATGGGGGACAATGGGGGCCAATGTGGACATTGGGGACAATGGGGGCCAATGGGGGGCATTGGGGGGCAATGGGGGCCAATGGGGGCCAATGGGGACATTGGGGGGCAATGGGACATTCCCAGTCCACCCGCAGTCCCCCCCAGGTCCCTCCCAGCTCCCCCCAGTGTCCCCCAATTCCCTCCCAGTCCATCCCAATCCCCCCCCAGTCCATCCCAGTATATCCCAGTCCATCCCAGTATATCCCAGTCCATCCCAGTACCTGCATGCCCACCCGGTGGTGCCTCTGGTGCAGCTGCAGCTCCAGCTCCTGCAGCCTCCGGTTCTCCCGCAGCAGCTCCCGGAGCCGGGCACGGGGCTCCCCGGCCAGCTCCGCTGAAAGGGACCCAGGCGTTCGGGAGGGACCCAGGCGTCCGGGGGGACCCAGGCGTCCGGGGGGACCCAGGGGACAAAGGGACCCGGGAGTTCAGGAGGGACCCAGGGGACAAAGGGACCCAGGAGTTCAGGAGGGACCCAGGAGATCGGAGGGGACCCAGGGGCGTCCGGGTGACACCAAAAAGAACCCAGAAAACCCCCGAAAAAGGGACCCAGGCGTCCGGGGTCGTGATGTCCCGGTTCCCAATGGTGTCCCCCATTGTCCCCAATGTCCCCATTGCCCTCATTGTCCCTCATTGCCCCCATTGACCCCAATGCCCCCATTGACCCCATTGACTCCAATGCCCCCATGGCCCCCAATGCCCCCATTGACCCCAATGTCCCCATTGCCCCCAATGACCCCATTGACTCCAATGCCCCCATTGACCCCAATGTCCCCATTGACCCCAATGTCCCCATTGACCCCAATGTCCCCAATTCCCCCATTGCCCCCAACGTCCCCCTTGCCCCCAATGACTCCAATGCCCCCATTGCCCTCATTGCCCCCAATGTCCCCCATCGCCCCCAATGACCCCATTGCCCCCAATGACCCCATTGCCCCCAACGACTCCAATGCTCCCACTGCCCCCAATGACCCCATGGCCCCCATTGCCTCCAATGTCCCCATTGACCCCAATGCCCCCAATGACCCGAGTCCAATGCCCCCATTGCCCCAATTGACTCCATTGCCCCCAATGACCGCATTGACTCCAATGACCCCATGGCCCCCAATGACTCCAATGACTCCAATGTCCCCATTGCCCCCAATGACCCCATTGACCCCAATGCCCTCAATGACCCCAATGTCCCCACTGCCCCCAATGTCCCCACTGCCCCCATTGACTCCAACGACCCCATTGCCCTCATTGCCCCCAATGCCCCCATTGACCCCAATGCCCCCAGTGACCCCATTGAGTCCAATGCCCTCAATGACCCCAATGCCCCATTGAGTCCAATGCCCCCATTGCCCGCAATGTCCCCACTGCCCCCAATGACCCCACTGCCCCCATTGACTCCAACGACCCCATTGCCCTCATTGCCCCCAATGACCCCATTGACCCCATTGACTCCAATGCCCCCATGGCCCCCAATGCCCCCATTGACCCCATTGACTCCAATGCCCCCATTGACCCCAATGCCCCCATTGACCCCAATGACCCCAATTCCCCCATTGCCCCCAACGTCCCCCTTGCCCCCAATGACTCCAATGCCCCCATTGCCCTCATTGCCCCCAATGTCCCCCATCGCCCCCAATGACCCCATTGCCCCCAATGACCCCAACGACTCCAATGCTCCCACTGCCCCCAATGACCCCATGGTCCCCATTGCCTCCAATGTCCCCAATGACCCGAGTCCAATGTCCCCATTGCCCCAATTGACTCCATTGCCCCCAATGACCCCATTGACTCCAATGACCCCATGGCCCCCAATGACTCCAATGACTCCAATGTCCCCATTGCCCCCAATGACTCCATTGCCCCCAATGTCCCCACTGCCCCCAATGTCCCCACTGCCCCCAATGACTCCAACGACCCCATTGCCCTCATTGCCCCCATGCCCCCATTGACCCCAATGATCCCATTGACCCCAATGCCACCAATGCCCCCATTGACCCCAATGCCCCCATTGACCCCAATGGCCCTATTGCCCCCAATGGCCCCATGGCCCCCAATGTCTCCAATGACCCCATGGCCCCCAATGACTCCAATGACTCCAATGTCCCCATTGCCCCCAATGACTCCATTGCCCCCAATGTCCCCACTGCCCCCAATGTCCCCACTGCCCCCAATGACTCCAACGACCCCATTGCCCTCATTGCCCCCATGCCCCCATTGACCCCAATGATCCCATTGACCCCAATGCCACCAATGCCCCCATTGACCCCAATGCCCCCATTGACCCCAATGGCCCTATTGCCCCCAATGGCCCCATGGCCCCCAATGTCCCCAATGACCCCATTGACTCCAATGCCCCCATTGCCCCCAATGACCCCATTGAGTCCAATGCCCTCAATGACCCCAATGTCCCCATTGAGTCCAATGCCCCCATTGCCCCCAATGTCCCCACTGCCCCCAATGACTCCAACGACCCCATTGCCCTCATTGCCCCCAATGCCCCCATTGACCCCAATGATCCCATTGACCCCAATGCCCCCACTGACCCCAATGCCCCCATGGCCCCCATTGCCTCCAATGTCCCCATTGCCCCCAATGACTCCAATGCCCCCATTGCCCCCCATGCCCCCAATGACCCGAGTCCAATGCCCCCATTGCCCCCAATGACTCCAATGACCCCACTGCCCCCATTGCCTCCAATGTCCCCATTGCCTCCAATGTCCCCATTGCCCCCAATGCCCCCAATGACCCGAGTCCAATGCCCCCATTGCCCCAATTGACTCCATTGCCCCCAATGACCCCATTGACTCCAATGACCCCATGGCCCCCAATGACCCCATTGACTCCAATGTCCCCATTGCCCCCAATGACTCCATTGCCCCCAATGTCCCCACTGCCCCCAATGTCCCCACTGCCCCCAATGACTCCAACGACCCCATTGCCCTCATTGCCCCCATGCCCCCATTGACCCCAATGATCCCATTGACCCCAATGCCACCAATGCCCTCAATGACCCCAATGCCCCCATTGACCCCAATGGCCCTATTGCCCCCAATGACCCCATGGCCCCCAATGTCCCCAATGACCCCATTGACTCCAATGTCCCCATTGGCCCCAATGACCCCATTGAGTCCAATGCCCTCAATGACCCCAATGTCCCCATTGAGTCCAATGCCCCCATTGCCCCCAATGTCCCCACTGCCCCCAATGACTCCATTGCCCCCATTGACTCCAATGACCCCATTGCCCTCATCGCCCCCAATGCCCCCATTGACCCCAATGCCCCCATTGCCCCCAATGACCCCATTGACTCCAATGACCCCAATGTCCCCATTGCCCCCAATGACTCCAATGCCCCCATTGCCCCCAATGCCCCCATTGTCCCCAATGACCCCATTGTCCCCATTGCCCCCAACGACCCCATTGCCCCCAACGACCCCATTGCCCCCAACGACCCCATTGCCCCCAATGACCCCATTGCCCCCAATTACCTCCAATGTCCCCATTGCCCCCAATGTACCCATTGCCCCCAATGACTCCAATGCCCCCATTGCCCCCAATACCCCCAATGACCCCACTGAGTCCAATGCCCCCATTGCCCCCAATGTCCCCATTGCCCCAATTGATCCCATTGCCCCCAATGACCCCATTGACTCCAATGACCCCATGGCCCCCAATGACTCCAATGACTCCAATGTCCCCATTGCCCCCAATGACTCCATTGCCCCCAATGTCCCCACTGCCCCCAATGTCCCCACTGCCCCCATTGACTCCAACGACACCATTGCCCTCATTGTCCCCAATGCCCCCATTGACCCCAATGCCCCCAGTGACCCCATTGAGTCCAATGCCCTCAATGACCCCAATGCCCCATTGAGTCCAATGCCCCCATTGCCCGCAATGTCCCCACTGCCCCCAATGACCCCACTGCCCCCATTGACTCCAACGACCCCATTGCCCTCATTGCCCCCAATGACCCCCTTGCCCCCAATGACTCCAATGCCCCCATTGCCCCCAATGTCCCCCATCGCCCCCAATGACCCCATTGCCCCCAATGACCCCATTGCCCCCAACGACTCCAATGCTCCCACTGCCCCCAATGACCCCATGGCCCCCATTGCCTCCAATGTCCCCATTGACCCCAATGCCCCCAATGACCCGAGTCCAATGCCCCCATTGCCCCAATTGACTCCATTGCCCCCAATGACCCCATTGACTCCAATGACCCCATGGCCCCCAATGACTCCAATGACTCCAATGTCCCCATTGCCCCCAATGACTCCATTGCCCCCAATGTCCCCACTGCCCCCAATGTCCCCACTGCCCCCAATGACTCCAACGACCCCATTGCCCTCATTGTCCCCAATGCCCCCATTGACCCCAATGCCCCCAGTGACCCCATTGACTCCAATGCCCTCAATGACCCCAATGCCCCATTGAGTCCAATGCCCCCATTGCCCGCAATGTCCCCACTGCCCCCAATGACCCCACTGCCCCCATTGACTCCAACGACCCCATTGCCCTCATTGCCCCCAATGACCCCCTTGCCCCCAATGACTCCAATGCCCCCATTGCCCTCATTGCCCCCAATGTCCCCCATTGCCCCCAATGACCCCATTGCCCCCAATGACCCCATTGCCCCCAATGACCCCATTGCCCCCAACGACTCCAATGCTCCCACTGCCCCCAATGACCCCATGGCCCCCATTGCCTCCAATGTCCCCATTGACCCCAATGCCCCCAATGACCCGAGTCCAATGCCCCCATTGCCCCAATTGACTCCATTGCCCCCAATGACCCCATTGACTCCAATGACCCCATGGCCCCCAATGACTCCAATGACTCCAATGTCCCCATTGCCCCCAATGACTCCATTGCCCCCAATGTCCCCACTGCCCCCAATGTCCCCACTGCCCCCAATGACTCCAACGACCCCATTGCCCTCATTGTCCCCAATGCCCCCATTGACCCCAATGCCCCCAGTGACCCCATTGAGTCCAATGCCCTCAATGACCCCAATGCCCCATTGAGTCCAATGCCCCCATTGCCCGCAATGTCCCCACTGCCCCCAATGACCCCACTGCCCCCATTGACTCCAACGACCCCATTGCCCTCATTGCCCCCAATGACCCCCTTGCCCCCAATGACTCCAATGCCCCCATTGCCCTCATTGCCCCCAATGTCCCCCATCGCCCCCAATGACCCCATTGCCCCCAACGACTCCAATGCTCCCACTGCCCCCAATGACCCCATGGCCCCCATTGCCTCCAATGTCCCCATTGACCCCAATGCCCCCAATGACCCGAGTCCAATGCCCCCATTGCCCCAATTGACTCCATTGCCCCCAATGACCCCATTGACTCCAATGACCCCATGGCCCCCAATGACTCCAACGACTCCAATGACCCCATTGCCCCCAATGACTCCATTGCCCCCAATGTCCCCACTGCCCCCATTGACTCCAACGACCCCATGGCCCCCAATGACTCCAATGACTCCAATGTCCCCATTGCCCCCAATGACTCCATTGCCCCCAATGTCCCCACTGCCCCCATTGACTCCAACGACCCCATTGCCCTCATTGCCCCCAATGCCCCCAGTGACCCCATTGACCCCAATGACCTCATTGAGTCCAATGCCCTCAATGACCCCAATGTCCCCACTGCCCCCAATGTCCCCACTGCCCCCAATGTCCCCACTGCCCCCAATGTCCCCACTGCCCCCAATGACTCCAACGACCCCACTGCCCTCATTGCCCCCAATGCCCCCATTGACCCCAATGCCCCCATTGCCCCCAATGACCCCATTGAGTCCAATGCCCTCAATGACCCCAATGTCCCCATTGAGTCCAATGCCCCCATTGCCCCCAATGTCCCCACTGCCCCCAATGACTCCATTGCCCCCATTGACTCCAATGACCCCATTGCCCTCATCGCCCCCAATGCCCCCATTGACCCCAATGCCCCCATTGCCCCCAATGACCCCATTGACCCCAATGACCCCATTGACTCCAATGACCCCAATGTCCCCATTGCCCCCAATGACTCCAATGCCCCCATTGCCCCCAATGACCCCATTGTCCCCATTGCCCCCAACGACCCCATTGCCCCCAACGACCCCATTGACTCCAATGTCCCCATTGCCCCCAATGACCCCATTGCCCCCAATGACCCCATTGACCCCAATTACCTCCAATGTCCCCATTGCCCCCAATGTACCCATTGCCCCCAATGACTCCAATGCCCCCATTGCCCCCAATACCCCCAATGACCCTACTGAGTCCAATGCCCCCATTGCCCCCAATGTCCCCATTGCCCCAATTGACCCCATTGCCCCCAATGACCCCATTGACTCCAATGACCCCATGGCCCCCAATGACCCCAATGACTCCAATGTCCCCATTGCCCCCAATGACTCCATTGCCCCCAATGTCCCCAATGCCCCCATTGCCCCCATTGACTCCAATGCCCCCATTGCCCCCAATGTCCCCACTCACCCCTCTGGGCCAGCCGTGTCCCCACGGCGTTGGCCCGGCGCTGCGCCGCTCCCAGCGCTCCCTGCAGGCGGGCGATGGCATTGGGGGCGAAGGCCAAGCGCGGCCGCGGCCCCTCCCCCGCCGCCGGCTCCTCCGCTTCCGGCCACCCCTCCCCCACCCGCGGGGGAAGGGGCTCTGGGGAGAGAAGCACTAATTAACCACTAATTAGGCATTAATTAATCATTAATTGGTCATTCGTTGACCGCGCATTGACCATTCATTGACCATTCATTGGGTATTGATTGACCATCCATTGATCATTTGTTGACTGCTCATTGGCCGTTAATTAGCCTGTAATTGAGTATTAATTAGTCCTTTGGCATTCATTAGCTGTTCACTAGCAAATAATTATCATAATTGGTCATTAATTAGTAATTAATTGATCATTTATTGATAATTCATTGACCTTTCATTGGCCATTCATTGATCATCCATTGACTGTTCATTGGCCGTTAATTGACTGTTAATTAGTCCTTCATTGGCCACTCATTAGCTATTCATTGATTATTATCATTAATTAGCCACTAATTAACAGATCATTTATCATTAATTGGCCATTCATTGATCGTTCATTGGGTACCCATTGACCATTCATTGACCATTCATTGACTGTTCATCAGCTGTTAATTGGCCTTTAATTGACTGTTAATTAGCCATTAATTGGCCATTCATTAGCTCATTGACAGCTAATTTATCATTAATTGGCCATTCATTGACAGCTCATTTATCATTAATTGGCCATTAATTGGTCATTCATTGATCATTCATTGGGCATTCATTGATCATTTGTTGGTTGTTCATTGGCCGTTAATTGGGCTTTCATTGGCCGTTAATTAATCATTAATTGGTCATCCATTAGCTGTTCATTGACAGATAACTCGTCATTAATTGGTCATTTATTGGCTGCTCGTTTAGCATTAATTGACCATTAATTTGCCGTTCATTGATCAATCATTGACCATTCATTGATCATTCGTTGACTGCTCGTTGGCCGTTAATTGGCCTTTCATTGATTGTTAATTAGTCGTTCATTGGCCATCCATTGGTCGCTCATTAGATGTTAATTGACTGCTAATTTATCATTAATTGGCCGTTCACTGATCATTCATTGGCCAATCATTGATCACTGGTCGTTCATTGGCCAATCACTGATCGTTCCTGGGCCATTAATTGGTCATTCATCACCCGCTAATTAACCATTAATTGGCCGTTCATTGATCATTCATTGACCACTCATTGGCCATTAATTAACCATTCATTGCCCATTCATTAACCAACCATTGATCATTCATTGCCCAATTTGATGAAACAATTATACTCTAATTAACACAATTAACCCCATCAATTCCCCCCATTAACCCCAATAAACCACATCAATGAATCCCAATAAACCCCATTAATGCCCCAATTAACCCCATTAATCCCAATTAACCCCCTTAATGCAACCCAACAAACCCCCTAATTAACCCCCCCATTTAACCCCATTAACCCCCCTCAATTAACCCCATTAATCCTCAATTAAACCCCTAAATGCACCCCAATTAACCCCATTAATCTTCCCAATCAACCCCATTAATCCCCCCAATTAGTCTCAATTACCCCCATTAGCCCCCCAATTAACCCCATTAACCCCCCAGTTCACCCCATTAATTAACCCACTTAATTAAGGACCCCATTAATTACCGTCGGTGGGGGCGGGGGGTTCGGGGGGGTCGTTTTGGGGGGGTCCTGGTGGCCCCTCCCCCCCCTCAGTGCTTCTCAATAGGGACTGAACCTCCTGTTCCAGCTGTGGGGGGACAATGGGGGTCAATGGGGGACCCCAAAAATGGGGGGGACCCCAATATCATGGGGGGGACCCCAATATCATGGAGGGGACCCCAATATCATGGAGGGGACCCCAATATCATGGAGGGGACCCCAATAGGGACTGAACCTCCTGTTCCAGCTGTGGGGGGACAATGGGGGTCAATGGGGGACCCCCAAAAATGGGGGGGACCCCAATAGGGACTGAACCTCCTGTTCCAGCTGTGGGGGGACAATGGGGGACCCCAAAAATGGGGGGGACCCCAACATCTCGGGGGGGACCCCAACATAATGGGTCCCCAAACCCCATTCTTGGGTCCCCAGGTCCCATTCTTTGGCCCCCGAGCCCCATTTTTGGGCCCCCAGACCCCATTCTTGGGTCCCCAGACCCCATCTTTGGGCCTCCAGGACCCATTTTCGGGTCCCCAGGTCCCATTCTTCGGCCCCCGAGCCCCATTCTTTGGCCCCCAGACCCCATTTTTGGGTCCCCAGGTCCCAGTTCTGGGTCCCCAGACCTCATTTTTGGGTCCCCAGACCCCATTTTTCGCCCCCCAGACCCCATTCTTGGGTCCCCAAGCCCCATCTTTGGGCCTCCAGGCCCCATCTTTGGGTCCCCAGGTCCCATTCTTTGGGCCCCCAGGTCCCATTCTTGGGTCCCCAGGTCCCATTCTTGGGTCCCCAGACCCCATTTTTGGGTCCCCAGACCCCATTTTTGGGTCCCCAGACCCCGTCTTTAGGTCTCTAGGACCCATTTTCGGGTCCCCAGGTCCCATTGTTAGGGTCCCCAAGCCCCATTCTTTGGCCCCCAGACCCCATTTTTGGGTCCCCAGACCCCATTCTTGGGTCCCCAGACCCCATTCTTGGGTCCCCAAGCCCCATCTTTGGGCCTCCAGGCCCCATCTTTGGGTCCCCAGGTCCCATTCTTTGGGTCCCCAGGTCCCATTCTTTGGCCCCCGAGCCCCATTCTTTGGCCCCCGAGCCCCATTTTTGGGTCCCCAGACCCCATTCTTGGGTCCCCAAACCCCATCTTTGGGCCTCCAGGACCCATTTTCGGGTCCCCAGGTCCCATTCTTCGGCCACTGAGCCCCATTCTTTGGCCCCCAGACCCCATTTTTGGGTCCCCAGGTCCCAGTTCTGGGTCCCCAGGTCCCATTCTTTGGCCCCCAGACCCCATTTTTGGGTCCCCAGACCCCATCTTTGGGCCTCCAGGACCCATTTTCGGGTCCCCAGGTCCCATTCTTCGGCCACTGAGCCCCATTCTTTGGCCCCCAGACCCCATCTTTGGGTCCCCAGGTCCCAGTTCTGGGTCCCCAGACCTCATTTTTGGGTCCCCAGACCCCATTTTTCGCCCCCCAGACCCCATTCTTGGGTCCCCAAGCCCCATCTTTGGGCCTCTAGGACCCATTTTTGGGTCCCCAGGTCCCATTCTTTGGGTCCCCAGGTCCCATTTTTGGGTCCCCAGGTCCCATTTTTCGCCCCCCAGACCCCATTTTTGGGTCCCCAAACCCCATTTTTCGCCCCCCAGACCCCATTCTTGGGTCCCCAGGCCCCATTTTTGGGTCCCTAAGCCCCATTCTTGGGTCCCCAAACCCCATCTTTGGGCCTCCAGGCCCCATTTTTGGGTCCCCAGGTCCCATTCTTTGGCCCCCGAGCCCCATTCTTTGGCCATCGAGCCCCATTCTTGGGTCCCCAGACCCCATTCTTGGGTCCCCAGACCCCATTTCTGGGCCCCCAGACCCCATTTCTGGGCCCCCAGACCCCATCCTTGGGCCTCCAGGACCCATTTTCGGGTCCCCGAGGCCCATTCTTTGGCCCCCAGACCCCATTCTTGGGTCCCCAATGACCATTCTTGGGTCCCCAAACCCCATCTTTGGGCCTCCTGGACCCATTATCGGGTCCCCAGGTCCCATTCTTTGGCCACTGAGCCCCATTCTTTGGCCCCCAGACCCCATTTTTGGGTCCCCAAACCCCATTTTTCGCCCCCCAGACCCCATTTCTGGGTCCCCACCTGTCCCCAGAAGCGGTTGAGCAGCAGCAGGGTGGCGTCGTCGGTGGCCTGGCGCTTCTCCAGCTTCTCGATGCGCTCGCGCAGCTCGTCCTCCACCAGCTGCCGCTGCTCCAGCCGCTCCGACAGCTTCTTGTTGCGGAACTGCAGCACCTTCACGTCCATCTCCTCCTGGAACGGGGACCCAGGAGTTCGGGAGGGACCCAGGCGTCCGGGGGGACCCAGGCGTCCGGGGAAAGGGAGACAAGAACTCAAGGGGAGGGACCCAGGCATTTGGGGGACCCAGGCGTCCGGGGGACCCAGGAGTCCGGGGAAAGGGAGTCAAGAAGTCAAGGGGAGGGACCCAGGCGTTCGGGGAAAGGGAGTCAAGAAGTCAAGGGGAGGGACCCAGGCGTTCGGGGGACCCAGGCGTTCGGGGAAAGGGAGTCAAGAACTCAAGGGGAGGGACCCAGGCGTTCGGGGGACCCAGGAGTCCGGGGAAAGGGAGTCAAGAAGTCAAGGGGAGGGACCCAGGCGTTCGGGGGACCCAGGAGTCCGGGGAAAGGGAGTCAAGAAGTCAAGGGGAGGGACCCAGGTGTCCGGGGGGACCCAGGAGTCTGGAGAAAGGGAGACAAGAACTCAAGGGGAGGGACCCAGGCGTTCGGGGGACCCAGTCGTCCGGGGGGAGGCAGGAGAGCAGGGGGACCCAGGCGTCCGGGGGGAGGCAGGAGAGCAGGGGGACCCAGGCGTCCGGGGGGGAACCAGGAGTTCGGGAAGGGACCCAGGAGTTCGGGAAGGGACCCAAATAGGGGACCCAGGTGTTCGGGAAGGGACCCAAACAGGGGACCCAAGTGTTCGGGAAGGGACCCAAACAGGGGACCCAGGTGTTCGGGAAGGGACCCAAACAGGGGACCCAGGTGTTCGGGAAGGGACCCAAATAGGGGACCCAGGTGTTCGGGAAGGGACCCAAATAGGGGACCCAGGTGTTCGGGAAGGGACCCAGGCGTTCGGGAAGGGACCCAAATAGGGAACCCAGGTGCTCGGGAGGGACCCAAATAGGGGACACAGGCGTTCGGGAGGGACCCAAATAGGGGACACAGGCGTTCGGGAGGGACCCAAATAGGGGACCCAGGCGTTCGGGAGGGACCCAAATAGGGGACCCAGGCGTTCGGGAGGGACCCAAATAGGGGACCCAGGCGTTCGGGAAGGGACCCAGGAGTTCGGGAAGGAACCCAAATAGGGGACCCAGGCGTTCGGGAGGGACCCAAATAGGGGACCCAGGCGTCCGGGAAGGGACCCAGGCGTCCGGGAAGGGACCCAGGCGTCCGGCCGCCTCACCGTTGACGAGATCCCCCCCAGCCGGAGCGGTTCAATCAGCGTCGTCGGCGGCTGCTCCTCCCGGGGTGGCTTTTTCTCGGGGGGGCCGCTCCCCCCATCCCCGGCGCCACGTTTGGCCCCCACCCCGGCCATGGCGAAGCCGTTTATGGGGCGCTGTGGGGCTCTATAGGGGTCTATAGGGCGCTATAGGGCCCTGTGGGGGGAGACGCCGCCGCCGCCACAATGGCCGCCGGGCGGACTGCGCCACTGCGCATGCGCCGCCCCTCCCGCCGCGCAGACCACGCCCGCCCCACCCACCAACCAATCACCGCACGCCTCGCAAACCCGCTCGCCCGGCAAACCACGCCCATTCCCAAACCACGCCCACTCCAGCCCAGCGCAAGCGGCGCCTTGGCCACGCCCCCTCGCGGTGACTCCGCCCACTTGGGGAACCCGCCCTCAGCGGACTGAACCATTTTTGGCGCCCCCGGGGGGATTTTTGGGTCCCAAAGGATGATTTTTAGGGACCCTGGGTGGGTTTTGGGGGCCCCGGGGCCAATTTTGGGTCCCGAATGATGATTTTTGGGTGTCCTGGGTGGATTTTTGGGCCCCCAATGACAATTTTTGGGTCTTAAGGGATGATTTTTGGGTCCCTGGGGACAATTTTTGAGGCCCCAATAACAATTTTTGGGTCCAAAAAGGTGATTTTTGGGTCTCAAGAGATGATTTTTGATCCCTAAGGGCGATTTTTGACACCCCACCACCCCCCCAGTTCGATCACCCCATCAAATCCATCACGTACCCACCCCCGAACTCCTGGGTCCACCCCAAACTCCTGGGTCCCCCCTGAATTCCTGGGTCCCCCCCCCGAACTCCTGGGTCCCTCCCCGAACTCCTGGGTTCCCCCCGAACTCCTGGGTCCCTCAGAACTCCTGGGTTCCCCCCGAACTCCTGGGTCCCTCCCCGAACTCCTGGGTCGCCCCCAAACTCTTGGATCCACCCCCGAACTCCTGGGTTCCTCCCTGAACCCCTGGGTCCCACCCCGAACTCCTGGGTCCCCCCCCGAACCCCTGGGTCCCTCCCCGAACTCCTGGGTCCCCCCCTGAACTCCTGGGTCCCTCCCTGAACTCCTGGGTCCCCCCCCCGAACTCCTGGGTCCCCCCCCCGAACTCCTGGGTCCCTCCCCGACCTCCTGTGTCCCCCTTGAACTCCTGGGTCTCCCCCACCCCGAACTCCTGGGTCCCCCCCATTTCTCCTGTATTGGGGGGGGGGGGGGGTCCCCAAAACTCTCCATTTTCAACCCTTTTATTCATCACCAAGACACGTTTGGGGGTGGGGGGGGAGGGGAGGGACCCCACACCCACCCCTCCCCCCACACCCTCCCCCACCCCTCCCCCGCCCCCGCACAAAGCACCTTTGCATAGATCGTGGTCAAAAGGAACCTATTTTACACGGGGCTGTACACGGGTAAAAAACCGCCCCTCCCCCCGGCCAAGATGGCCGCCGGGCCGGGGGTGAGGGGGCAAGATGGCCACCGCAATTCAAGATGGCCGCCGCAATTCAAGATGGCCGCCACAATTCAAGATGGCCGCCGGCGGGAGCTATTGGGGGGTGGCAGGGGGTGTCCGCTGGGGGCAAGATGGCCGCTGATTTCCCGCTCTGCTGGAGCCAAGATGGCCGCCGCGTCTGGTGGGTGATGGAGGTAAGATGGCCGCAGGAATCAAGATGGCTGTCGGAATCAAGATGGCCGCCGGAATCATGATGGCTGCCGGAATCAAGATGGCCGCCGCTTTCTGCTCTGCCGGATCAAGATGGCCGCTGGGTCTGAGGGTTGATGGAGGCAAGATGGCCGCCGCTTCTCACATCTGCTGGGGGCAAAATGGCCGCCCGCTGCGACTGGTGTTGGAGCCAAGATGGCCGCCCGTTCCGGCGTGAACTGGAAGGCAAGATGGCTGCCATTCTATCAATGTGTGGGTCAAGATGGCTGCCACGGCCACCCGAGTCAAGATGGCCGGCAGAGTCAAGATGGCTGCTCGTTCCCTCAATGGCCTGGGCCAAGATGGCCGCCGGTTCTGACATCCAAATAGGCAAGATGGCTGCTGGAATCAAAATGGCCGCTGGAATCAAGATGGCCGCTGGAATCAAGATGGCCGCCATCTCTAATGTTCACCTGAGTCAAGATGGCCGCTCGTTCCCACACTACTCAGGGCCAAGATGGCTGCCGATCAAGATGGCCGCCAGTTCAATATGGCCACCAAATCAAGATGGCCACAAGTTCAAGATGGCTGCCAGTTCAATATGGCCACCAAATCAAGATGGCTGCCAAATCAATATGGCCATCAGTCCAAGATGGCCACCAATCCAAGATGGCCACCAGTTCAATATGGCCACCAGCCCAAGATGGCCGCCAGATCAATGTGGTCACCAGTCCAAGACGGCCGCCAAATAAAGATGGCCACCAATCCAAGATGGCCACCAGTTCAATATGGCCACCAGTCCAAGATGGCCACCAAATCAAGATGGCCACCAATTCAATATGGCCACCAGTCCAAGATGGCCACCAAATCAATATGGCCACCAATCCAAGATGGCCGCCAGTTCAATATGGCCGCCAGTCCAAGATGGCCACCAAATCAAGATGGCCACCAATCCAAGATGGCCACCAATCCAAGATGGCTGCCAGTTCAATATGGCCACCGGTCCAAGATGGCCGCCAGATCAATGTGATCACCTGTCCACGATGGCCACCAGTCCAAGATGGCCACCAACCCAAGATGGCCACCAACCCAAGATGGCCGCCAGTTCAATATGGCCACCAGTCCAAGATGGCCACCAAATCAAGATGGCCGCCAATTCAATATGGCCACCAGTCCAAGATGGCCACCAATCCAAGATGGCCACCAATCCAAGATGGCCGCCAGCCCAATATGGCCGCCGAGGCGACATCACCCCCATCCCAGCCGCCATCTTTTGGGCGTGGCCCACGCCGCCATTTTGTTGGCGTGGTCAGCGGCCATTTTGGCTTCCTCTTTCCCGCCATGTTCTATCCTCTGATTGGCCGCTTGGCCACCACACGTGCGGCCATTTTGGGGTCACCTGATCGGCCGCTTGGTCGGCCATCTTGTGCTCTCCTCTTCCGCCATCTTGCTGGCGTCTGATTGGTCGCTTCGCCGTCACGTGCTCAGCAGTTTCACGCAGGCCTGGGTGGCCATCTTGTGGGCTCTGTCGGCCATCTTGTGGCCTCCACTTCCGCCATCTTGGAGCCTCCACTTCCGCCATCTTGGAGCCTCCACTTCCGCCATCTTGCCACCACGCAGTCGGCCATCTTGTGGTCTCCAAGTCGGCCATTTTGTAGTCTCCTGGTCGGCCATCTTGTGCTCAGTCAGCCATATTGGAGCCTCCACTTCCGCCATCTTGCCATCACTGAGTCGGCCATCTTGGAGCCTCCACTTCCGCCATCTTGCCATCATGTATTCGGCCATCTTGTAGTCTCCAGATCCGCCATCTTACCATCACAAGTCGGCCATTTTGTAGTCTCCTGGTCGGCCATCTTGTGCTCACACAGTCAGCCATATTGGAGCCTCCACTTCCGCCATCGTGTGGTCTCCCAGTCGGCCATTTTGTAGCCTCCTGGTCGGCCATCTTGTGCTCACATAGTCAGCCATACTGTAGCCTCCACTTCCGCCATCTTGCCATCATGTAGTCGGCCATCTTGGAGCCTCCATTTCCGCCATCTTGGAGCCTCCACTTCCGCCATCTTGCGGTCTCCAGGTCGGCCATTTTGTAGCCTCCTGGTCGGCCATCTTGTGCTCACATAGTCAGCCATATTGGAGCCTCCACTTCCACCATCGTGCCATCATGTAGTCGGCCATCTTGGAGCCTCCATTTCTGCCATCTTGCCATCACGTAGTCGGCCATTTTGTAGTCTCCTGGTCGGCCATCTTGCGCTCACACAGTCGGCCATCTTGGAGCCTCCACTTCCGCCATCTTGGAGCCTCCACTTCCGCCATCCTGGGTCGGCCATCTTGCGCTCGCACGCTCTGCCACCTTCCCCAACCCTACCCCCCCCTACTCCCCCCCCAACTCCACCCCCCATCCCCCCACCACGGGGCAACCTATGGGTCACGTCTTCCCCTTCCTCCCCCGGGCGGGTGGGTTGGGCTCATGGTGGGGAGGGGCGCTCACACACCTCCGGGGGGGCTGCTGCCTCCGGGCCGCCAGGGGGCGCCGCCCCCCCCTCCCCCCCGCTTCCCCTCCCCCCCCCGCCCTCTTCCTCCGTTTGGCAGGCGGGGGGGGAGGGGGCGGCGACCCCGACGTCCCCTCCGCCCCCCCGGGGGGCGTTGGGTGCCGGCGCCTCCTCCCGGGCTCCCGCTCCAATGGGGGGCGCAACGGGGAGCGGGGGCGGCGCCGGGTGCCGCGGGGGGGGGCGGGGGCGGCGCCGGATGGGGGCGGGGGGTTGGGGGAGGGACGCTTGGGCGGGCGCCCCCGCCGCCTTTTCCCGCCGCCGGGGGGGTTGGGCGGGGGGGGGGCGGCGGGGGGCGGGGCCTTGCGGCGGGGGGGGCGGCGGCGGCGGTGGCGCCGGGGGGGGCGGCGCTTTGGGGGGCGCCCCCGGCGGCGTTTGGGGGGCGGGGGGGGGTGGTCAAGATGGCCGCCGGCGGAAGGGGGTGGCGGCGGGGGGGGGTGGGAGGGGGCGGGGCGGCGGCGCGGGGGGGGGGTGGGGGGGTTCCAAAATGGTCAACAAGCGCCCGGGGAGGGAGCGCAGGACCTTGTGGGCGGGGCCGGGGCCGCGGCCTTGCCGAATCAGGACGTCCGCGCTCCGCCGGCGCCGCCGGGGTTGGTGGGGCCGCCCCGTGGCTCCGCCCCCTTGCCCCGCCCCGGGGGAGCCCGCCCTGATTGGCTGCGCCCCCGGAGAAGCCGCATCCGTTGGTTCCGAGCTCGCGGAGCCCGCCCCTACGGGAGGGGGCGGAGCCAATGGGGGCGGGGAAGGCGGTGAGGTCACCGGGGAGGGCGGGAAGGTCTCCGGTGACGTCACAGGAAGTGCTTCCGGCGTGGCGGGAAGTGCTTCGGGTGGCGCAGGAAGTGGTTCCGGGGGCGGCGGTGACGTCACAGGAAGTGGTTCCGGGGGCGGCGGTGACGTCACAGGAAGCGGGTCGGAGGGCGCAGGAAGCGTCGGCGGGGGGGGCGGGGGCGGTACAGGAAGTGGCTGCGGCGAGGCAGGAAGTGGCTGCGGTGAGGCAGGAAGTGGCTGTGGCGCCGCAGGAAGCGGCTCGGGTGCGGCAGGAAGTGACTGCGGGGAAACAGGAAGCGACTGCGAGGCGACAGGAAGTGACTCTGAGGCCGCAGGAAGCGCCTGCGACGCCACAGGAAGTGACTCCGAGGCTGCAGGAAGCGGCTGCACAGCCACAGGAAGTGGCTGTGCCCCAACAGGAAGCGGCCCCGGCGCCGCAGGAAGTGGCTGCACGGGGGCGGCAGGAAGTGGGTCGGAGCCCACAGGAAGTGGGGTGGAGCCAACAGGAAGTGGGGGTGGTGGCTCCGCCCCCCGGTCCGGCGGGGGGGTGGCCCCCGAGGGGCCATTTTTGGGGGGCCCCCCCCTGTTTCCCGCCGCCCGCAGCCGTTGGCTGATGCGGGTGCCTGGGCGGGGGAGGAGGGGCCTGGGAGGCCCCGCCCTTGAGCGCCGGGGACGCCTGGGTCCCCCGGTGGGCGTGGCCGGAAGCCCCTCCCCCGCCATCACGGCTCCGGCGCTCAAGATGGCGTCGGCGTCACCCGAACTCCTGGGTCCCTCCCGAACGCCTGGGTCCGCCGCCGAACTCCTGGGTCCTCCCGAACTCCTGGGTCCCGCCGGGGTGGGGGATGGGGGCTCCTCGTCGTCTTGGGGGGGGGGGCAGGCGGAAGCGACCGCCCATCCCCCGCGCTTGGTCGATGTCCTTGCGGGCGGCGGCCACTTGTTCCTATGGGGGGGAGGGGAGGGGGTGAACTCCTGGGTCCCCTCCCGGACGCCTGGGTCCCTCCTGAACTCCTGGGTCCCTCCCCGAACTCCTGGGTCCCTCCCGGACGCCTGGGTCCACACCCAGGCGCCTGGGTCCCCCCCCGAACTCCTGGGTCCCTCCCGAACTCCTGGGTCCCTCCCGGACGCCTGGGTCCCTCCTGAACTCCTGGGTCCTTCCCGAACTCCTGGGTCCCTCCGGAACTCCTGGGTCCCTCCCAGACTCCTGGGTCCCTTGGGGAACTCCCGGGTCCCCTCCTGAACGCCTGGGTCCCCTCCCGAACTCCTGGGTCCCTCCCCGCACTCCTGGGTCCCTCCCCGCACTCCTGGGTCCCTCCCGGACTCCTGGGTCCCCTCCCGGACTCCTGGGTCCCTCCCCGAACTCTTGGGTCCACTCCCGAACTCCTGGGTCCCTCCCCGAACTCCTGGGTCCACTCCTGAACTCCTGGGTCCCTCCCGCACTCCTGGGTCCCTCCCGGACGCCTGGGTCCCCGCACCCACCTCCGCCAGCTTCAGCTCCTCCCTGCTCACGTCCTCCAGCGACGCCTCCAGGAAGTTCATGGCGTAGCGCTCGATGGGGGTGAGCTGCACCCGAACGCCTGGGTCCCTCGGAGGCCGGGGTTCCCCCCGGACTCCTGGGTCCCCTCCCAGATGCCTTGGTCCCCCCATGGACTCCTGGGTCCCTCCCGAACTCCTGGGTCCCTCCCCGAACTCCTGGGTCCCCCCTACTCCTCTGTTCCCCAAATTCCTGGGTCCCTCCCAATCTCCTGGGTCCCCCCACACTCCTGGGTCCCTCCCGAACTCCTGGGTCCCCCCACACTCCTGGGTCCCTCCCGAACTCCTGGGTCCCCCCACACTCCTGGGTCCCTCCCGAACTCCTGGGTCCCCCCACACTCCTGGGTCCCCCTGAACTCCTGGGTCCCTCCCGCACTCCTGGGTCCCTTCCCGAACTCCTGGGTCCCCCCACACTCCTGGGTCCCCCCACACTCCTGGGTCCCCCCGAACTCCTGGGTCCATCCCCGAACTCCTGGGTCCCTCCCGAACTCCTGGGTCCCTCCCCGAACTCCTGGGTCCCTCCCTGAACTCCTGGGTCCCCCCACACTCCTGGGTCCCCCCGAACTCCTGGGTCCCTCCCGCACTCCTGGGTCCCTTCCCGAACTCCTGGGTCCCTCCCGCACTCCTGGGTCCCTTCCCGAACTCCTGGGTCCCTCCCGCACTCCTGGGTCACTTCCTGAACTCCTGGGTCCCTCCCGGACGCCTGGGTCCGCACCTGCTCGACCAGTGCGGCGATCTCCTGCTCGGCCTTGGACAGCTCCTCCTCGGGCTCGGGGGCGTTGCGCTCGTCCTCGGGGCTCAGGCTCTCGCTGAACTCGGCCATGGCCGCCACGCGCTCGGCCTGGGCCTGCGAGGCCGCCCGGATGTCCTCGGGGTCCTCGGCCCCGCACAGCGCCTGGGGACAATGGGGACAATGGGGGCGATGGGGGTGATGGGGACATTGGGGGCAATGGGGACATTGGGGGCAAGGGGGGCAATGGGGGCAATGGGGTGAATGGGGACAATGGGGGCAATGGGGACATTGGGGGCAATGGAAACAATGGGGACATCGGGGGAAATGGGGACATTGGGGGCGATGGGGGCAATAGGACATTGGGGACAATGGGGGCAATGGGGGCAATGGGGTGAATGGGGACAATGGGGGCAATGGGGACATTGGGGGCAATGGGGACATTGGGGGCAAGGGGGGCGATGGGGACATTGGGGGCAATGGAAACAATGGGGACATCAGGGGAAATGGGGACATTGGGGGCGATGGGGGCAATAGGACATTGGGGACAATAGGGACATTGGGGACAACGGGGGCAACGGGGTGAATGGGGACAATGGGGGCAATGGGGGCAATGGGGTGAATGGGGGCAATGGGGTGAATGGGGACAATGGGGGCAATGGGGACATTGGGGGTAATGGGGACAATGGGGACAATGTGGGCGATGGGGGCAATGGGGGCATTGGGGGCAATGGGGGCGATGGGGACAATGGGGGCGATGGGGGCATTGGGGGCAATGGGGGCGATGGGGACAATGGGGGCGATGGGGACAATGGGGACAATGGAGGCAATGGGGACATTGTGGACAATGGGGGCAATGGGGGTGATGGGGACACTGGGGGCAATGGGGACATTGGGGGCAATGGGGACAATGGGGGTGATGGGGACATTGGGGGCAATGGGGACAATGGGGGCAATGGGGGCACTGGGGACAATGGGGCAATGGGGACATTGGGGGTAATGGGGACAATGGGGGTGATGGGGACATTGGGGGCAATGGGGACATTGGGGGCAATGAGGGCATTGGGGGCAATGGAGGCAATGGGGGCAATGGGGACGTTGGGGGTAATGGGGACAGTGGGGACAATGGGGGCGATGGGGGCAATGGGGGCAATGGGGCAATGGGGACATTGGGGACAATGAGAGTAAAGGGGGTAATGGGGACAATGGGCACATTGGGGGCAATGGGGACAATGGGGGCAATGGGGACAATGGAGACATTGGGGGCAATGGGGACAATGGGGGCAATGGGGACATTGGGGACATTGTGGACAATGGGGGCAATGGGGGTGATGGGGACACTGGGGGCGATGGGGACAATGGGGGGCAATGGGGACATTGGGGACACTGGGGACCCCACCTGCTCCAGGATGTGCGTTCTCCGCGTGGCCGCCGGGTCCTCGTCCTCCTCGGGCTGCGCGTCCCCGTCCCCGTCGGTGTCCCCGTCCCTGTCCCTGTCCCCGTCCTTGTCCCCATCCCTGTCCCTGTCCCTGTCCCTGTCCTTGTCCTTGTCCTTGTCCCTCTCGGGCCGTCCCGGCTCCTCGGGGGTCATGTCAAACAGCTCCCGGATGGTTTGCTGGAGGGGGGAAAAGGGGGTCGGCCGGACGCCTGGGTCCCCTCCCGAATGCCTCGGTCCCTCCCCGAACTCCTGGGTCCACTCCCCGCACTCCTGGGTCCCCTCCATGAACTCCTGGGTCCCTCCCAAGCTCCCAGGACCCTTCCTGAACTCTTGGGTCCCTCCCAAACTCCTGGGTCCCTCCCAAACTCCTGGGTCCACTCCCGAACTCCTGGGTCCACTCCCGAACTCCTGGGTCCCTCCCGAAATCCTGGATCCACTCCCAAACTCCTGGGTCCCTCCCGAACTCCTGGGTCCCCTCCCGAACTCCTGGGTCCACTCCCGAACTCCTGGGTCCACTCCCGAACTCCTGGGTCCCTCCCAAATTCTTGGGTCCCTTACAGAACTCCTGGGTCCCTCCCGAACTCCTGGGTCCCTCCCGGACTCCTGGGTCCCTCCCGGACTCCTGGGTCCCTCCCGAACTCCTGGGTCCCTCCCGAACTCCTGGATCCACTCCCAAACTCCTGGGTCCCTCCCGAACTCCTGGGTCCCTCCCGAACTCCTGGGTCCACTCCCGAACTCCTGGGTCCACTCCCGAACTCCTGGGTCCCTCCAGAACTCCTGGGTCCCTCCTGAACACCTCGGTCCCCCCTTCCTGAACTCCTGGCTCCCCCTGGACTCCTGGGTCCTCCCCGGACACCTGGGTCCCCCCGGACGCCTGGGTCCCCCAGACGCCTGGGTCCCCCCGGACGCCTGGGTCCCTCCCAAACTCCTGGGTCCCCCCGGGACGCCTGGGTCCCCCGGACGCCTGGGTCCCCTCACCTGTTTGAAGTAGGCGGTGGTGAAGTTCCCGCCCTCGATGGCCATGTCCCCCAACATGCGCTTCTGATTGGCCTTCTTGAGGATGTTCTCCTCAACCGTGCGCTCGCTGATCAGCCTGGGGACAACAGGGACATTGGGGACAATGGGGGCGATGGGGGCAATGGGGGCAATGGGGACATTGGGGGCAATGGGGGCAAATGGGACATTGGGGGCAATGGGGGCAAAGGGGGCGATGGGGACATTGGGGGCAACGGGGGCATTGGGGGTGATGGGGGTGATGGGGACAATGCGGTCAATGGGGCCATTGGGGGCAATGGGGTCAATGGGGACAATGGGGGCAATGGGGGCAATGGGGACAATGGGGGCAATGGGGGTGATGGGGACAATGGGGGGCAATGGGGACATTGGGGGCAATGGGGACAATGGGGGCAATGGGGGCCATGGGGACAATGGGGGCCATGGGGACATTGGGGGCAATGGGGGTGATGGGGACAATGGGGGGCAATGGGGACATTGGGGGCAATGGGGACATTCGGGGCAATGGGGACAATGGGGGCAATGGGGACAATGGGGACAATGGGGGCCATGGGGACATTGGGGGCAATGGGGATATTGGGGACAATGGGGGTAATTAATGGGATAATGGGATAATGGGTATAATGGGACAATAGGACAATGGGGATTAATGGGGACAATAGGGATAATGGGGATAATGGGGGCAATGGGATAATGGGGATAATGGGGACAATGGGATAATGGGGATAATGGGACAATAGGACAATGGGGATCATGTGGGAGAGTGGGATAACGGGGACAATGGGGGCAGTGGGGACAATGGGATAATGGGGACAATGGGATAATGGGGATAATGGGGGCAGTGGGGACAATGGGATAATGGATATAATGGGGACAACGGGGGTAGTGGGGACAATGGGATAATGGGGACAATGGCATAATGGGGATAATGGGACAATAGGACAATGGGGATTAATGGGGACAATGGGATAATGGGGATAATGGGGACAGTGGGGACAAGGGGGACAATGGGATAATGGGGATAATGGGACAATAGGACAATGGGGATAATGTGGGACAATGGGATAACGGGGACAATGGGGACAATGGGGGCAGTGGGGACAATGGGATAATGGGGATAATGGGGATAATGGGGACAATGGGGACATTTGGGACAATGGGGACAATGAGATAATGGGGATAATGGGACAATAGGTACAATGGGGATAAAGTGGGAGAGTGGGATAATGGGGACAATGGGATAATGGGGACAATGGGGAAAATGGGACAATGGGGATAATGGGGACAGTGGGGACAATGGGATAATGGGATAATGGGGATAATGGGGATAATGGGGATAATGGGACAATGGGATAATGGGGATAATGGGGACAATGGGGGCAGTGGGGACAATGGGATAATGGGGATAATGGGACAATAGGGATAATGGGGATAATGGGGATTAATGGGGACAATGGGATAATGGGGATAATGGGGATAATGGGGGCAATGGGGGCAGTGGGGACAATGGGATAATGGGGATAATGGGACAATAGGGATAATGGGGATAATGGGACAATGGGATAATGGGGACAATGGGGATAATGGGGACAATGGGATAATGGGGATAATGGGATAATGGGGATAATGGGGACAATGGGATAATGGGGATAATGGGACAATGGGATAATGGGGACAATGGGGATAATGGGGACAATGGGATAATGGGGACAATGGGGACAATGGGACAATGGGGATAATGGGGGCAGTGGGGACAATGGGACAATGGGATAACGGGGATAATGGGGATAATGTGGGACAATGGGATAACGGGGACAATGGGGGCAGTGGGGACAATGGGATAATGGAGATAATGTGAATAATGGGGATAATGGGACAGTGGGGATAATGGGGACAATGGGATAATGGGGACAATGGGATAATGGGGATAATGGGGACAATGGGGGCAGTGGGGACAATGGGATAATGGAGATAACGGGGATAATGGGGATAATTGGACAATGGGGACAATGGGGACAATGGGATAATGGGGATAATGGGATAATGGGGACAGTGGGGACAGTGGGGGCAAGAGTGAACCCGGGGTGGGGGAGGGGAAAGGGAGGGTGGGGGGAGGGGGAAGGGAGGGTGGGGGAGGGGAAATGAGGGTGGGGGAGGGGAAATGGAGGGGGGGAGGGGAAGGGAGGGTGGGGGAGGGGAAAGGGAGGGTGGGGGAGGGGAAATGGGGGGTGGGGGAGGGGAAGGGAGGGTGGGGGAGGGGAAAGGGAGGGTGGGGGAGGGGAAATGAGGGTGGGGGAGGGGAAATGGAGGGTGGGGGAGGGGAATAGAGGGTGGGGGAGGGGAAAGGGAGGGTGGGGGAGGGGAAGGGAGGGTGGGGGAGGGGAAATGAGGGTGGGGAAGGGGAAATGGGGGGTGGGGGAGGGGAAAGGGAGGGTGGGGGAGGGGAAATGGAGGGTGGGGGATGGGAAAGGGAGGGTGGGGGAGGGGAAATGAGGGTGGGGGTGGGGAATAGAGGGTGGGGGTGGGGAATAGAGGGTGGGGGAGGGGAAAGGGAGGGTGGGGGAGGGGAAAGGGAGGGTGGGGGAGGGGAAATGGAGGGTGGGGGAGGGGAAATGGAGGGTGGGGGAGGGGAAATGAGGGTGGGGGAGGGGAAATGGGGGGTGGGGGAGGGGAATGGAGGGTGGGGGTGGGGAATAGAGGGTGGGGGAGGGGAAAGGGAGGGTGGGGGAGGGGAAAGGGAGGGTGGGGGAGGGGAAATGGAAGTTGGGGGATGGGAAAGGGAGGGTGGGGGATGGGAAATGGGGGGTGGGGGATGGGAAAGGGAGGGTGGGGGAGGGAAATGGAGGGTGGGGGAGGGGAAATGGGGGGTGGGGGATGGGAAAGGGAGGGTGGGGGATGGGAAATGGGGGGTGGGGGATGGGAAAGGGAGGGTGGGGGAGGGAAATGGAGGGTGGGGGATGGGAAATGGGGGGTGGGGGAGGGGAAAGGGAGGGTGGGGGAGGGAAATGGAGGGTGGGGGAGGGGAAATGGAGGGTGGGGGAGGGGAAATGGAGGGTGGGGGAGGGGAAATGGAGGGTGGGGGAGGGGAAATGAGGGTGGGGGAGAAGAAATGGAGGGTGGGGGAGGGGAATGGAGGGTGGGGGAGGGGAAATGGAGGGTGGGGGAGGGGAAATGGAGGGTGGGGGAGGGGAAATGGAGGGTGGGGGAGGGGAAATGAGGGTGGGGGAGAAGAAATGGAGGGTGGGGGAGGGGAATGGAGGGTGGGGGAGGGGAACTGGAGGGTGGGGGAGGGGCGTCACCGGTAGATGTGGACGTCGCGGGTCTGGCCGATGCGGTGGCACCGATCCTGGGCCTGGGCGTCCATGGTGGGGTTCCAGTCGCTGTCGTAGAACACGACGGTGTCGGCCCCCGCCAGGTTCACCCCCACGCCCCCGCTGCGCGTCGACAGGATGAAGCAGAAGATGCGCTTGTCCGCGTTGAAGCGCTCCATCAGCGCCTGGGGAGGGGGCGGGCTCAGAGCCGGACGCCTGGGTCCCTCCCCGGACGCCTGGGTCCCTCCCCGGACGCCTGGGTCCCTCCTGGATGCCTCAGTTCACTCCCGGACTCCTGGGTCCCCTCCTGAACTCCTGGGTCCCCTCCTGAAGTTCTGGGTCCCTCCAGACTCCTGGGATGCTCCTGGGTCCCTTCCCGGACTCCTGGGTCCCTTTGGGCACTCCTGGGTCCCTTTGGGCACTCCTGGGTCCATCCCTAAGTCCTGGGTCCCTCCCGAACTCCTGGGTCCCTTTGGGCACTCCTGGGTCCCTCCCGGACTCCTGGGTCCCTGTCGACCCTTTGTGAACCCTCCCGAACTCCTGGGTCCCTCCCGAACTCCTGGGTCCCTTGGGGCACTCCTGGGTCCCTCTCGAACTCCTGGGTCCCTCCCGAACTCCTGGGTCCCTTGGGGCACTCCTGGGTCCCTCTGGGCACTCCTGGGTCCCCTCCTGAACCCCCGACAGGATGAAGCAGAAGATGCGCTTGTCCGCGTTGAAGCGCTCCATCAGCGCCTGCGGAGGGGGCGGGCTCAGAGCCGGACGCCTGGGTCCCTCCCCGGACGCCTGGGTCCCTCCTGGATGCCTCAGTTCACTCCCGAACTCCTGGGTCCCTCTTGAACTCCTGGGTCCCCTCCTGAAGTTCTGGGTCCCTCCAGACTCCTGGGATGCTCCTGGGTCCCCTCCCGAACTCCTGGGTCCCTTTGGGCACTCCTGGGTCCCTCTCGAACTCCTGGGTCCCTTCCCGGACGCCTGGGTCCATCCCTAAGTCCTGGGTCCCTTTGGGCACTCCTGGGTCCCCTCCTGAACTCCTGGGTCCCTCCCGAACTCCTGGGTCCCTTGGGGCACTCCTGGGTCCCTCTGGGCACTCCTGGGTCCCCTCCTGAACCCCCGACAGGATGAAGCAGAAGATGCGCTTGTCCGCGTTGAAGCGCTCCATCAGCGCCTGCGGAGGGGGCGGGGTCAGAGCCGGACGCCTGGGTCCCTCCCCGGACGCCTGGGTCCCTCCTGGATGCCTGGGTTCACTCCCGAACTCCTGGGTCCCTCCTGAACTCCTGGGTCCCTTTGGGCACTCCTGGGTCCCTTTGGGCACTCCTGGGTCCCTCCCAGACTCCTGGGTCCCTGTTGACCCTTTGTGAACCGTCCCGAACTCCTGGGTCCCCTCCCGAACTCCTGGGTCCCTTGGGGCACTCCTGGGTCCCTCTGGGCACTCCTGGGTCCCCTCCTGAACCCCCGACAGGATGAAGCAGAAGATGCGCTTGTCCGCGTTGAAGCGCTCCATCAGCGCCTGCGGAGGGGGCGGGCTCAGAGCCGGACGCCTGGGTCCCTCCCCGGACGCCTGGGTCCCTCCCCGGACGCCTGGGTCCCTCCTGGATGCCTGGGTTCACTCCCGAACTCCTGGGTCCCTCCTGAACTCCTGGGTCCCCTCCTGAAGTTCTGGGTCCCTCCAGACTCCTGGGATGCTCCTGGGTCCCCTCCCGAACTCCTGGGTCCCCTCCCGAACTCCTGGGTCCCTCCCGGACTCCTGGGTCCCTCCTGAACTCCTGGGTCCCTTCCCAGACGCCTGGGTCCATCCCTAAGTCCTGGGTCCCTTTGGGCACTCCTGGGTCCCTTTGGGCACTCCTGGGTCCCTCCCGGACTCCTGGGTCCCTGTTGACCCTTTGTGAACCCTCCCGAACTCCTGGGTCCCTCCCGAACTCCTGGGTCCCTTGGGGCACTCCTGGGTCCCTCTGGGCACTCCTGGGTCCCCTCCTGAACCCCCGACAGGATGAAGCAGAAGATGCGCTTGTCCGCGTTGAAGCGCTCCATCAGCGCCTGCGGAGGGGGCGGGCTCAGAGCCGGACGCCTGGGTCCCTCCCCGGACGCCTGGGTCCCTCCTGGATGCCTCAGTTCACTCCCGGACTCCTGGGTCCCTCTTGAACTCCTGGGTCCCCTCCTGAAGTTCTGGGTCCCTCCAGACTCCTGGGATGCTCCTGGGTCCCCTCCCGAACTCCTGGGTCCCTTCCCGCACTCCTGGGTCCCTCCCGAACTCCTGGGTCCCCTCCCGAACTCCTGGGTCCCTCCTGAACTCCTGGGTCCCTTCCCGGACGCCTGGGTCCATCCCTAAGTCCTGGGTCCCTTTGGGCACTCCTGGGTCCCTTTGGGCACTCCTGGGTCCCTCCCGGACTCCTGGGTCCCTGTTGACCCTTTCTGAACCCTCCCGAACTCCTGGGTCCCCTCCCGAACTCCTGAGTCCCCTCCCGAACTCCTGGGTCCCTTGGGGCACTCCTGGGTCCCTTTGGGCACTCCTGGGTCCCCTCCTGAACCCCCGACAGGATGAAGCAGAAGATGCGCTTGTCCGCGTTGAAGCGCTCCATCAGCGCCTGCGGAGGGGGCGGGCTCAGAGCCGGACGCCTGGGTCCCTCCCCGGACGCCTGGGTCCCTCCTGAACTCCTGGGTCCCTCCAGACTCCTGGGATGCTCCTGGGTCCCCTCCCGAACTCCTGGGTCCCTTTGGGCACTCCTGGGTCCCTCCCGGACTCCTGGGTCCCTCCTGAACTCCTGGGTCCCTCCTGAACTCCTGGGTCCCTTCCCGGACGCCTGGGTCCATCCCTAAGTCCTGGGTCCCTTTGCGCACTCCTGGGTCCCTCCCGAACTCCTGGGTCCCTTTGGGCACTCCTGGGTCCCTCCCGAACTCCTGGGTCCCTTTGGGCACTCCTGGGTCCCTCCTGGACTCCTGGGTCCCTGTTGACCCTTTGTGAACCCTCCTGAACTCCTGGGTCCCTCCCGAACTCCTGGGTCCCCCCGAACTCCTGGGTCCCTCCCGAACTCCTGGGTCCCCTCCCGAACTCCTGGGTCCCTCCTAGACCTCTATGATCAGAACATCTCAATGTTCTCCTGGTCACTTGGGTCCCTCCAACCCCAATGTCTTATGAGTCCACCCCGGACGCCTGGGTCCCCCCGAACTCCTGGGTCCCCTCCCGAACTCCTGGGTCCCCCCGAACTCCTGGGTCCCTCCCGAACTCCTGGGTCCCCCCGAACTCCTGGGTCCCCCCGGACGCCTGGGTCCCTCCTAGACCTCTATGATCAGAACATCTCAATGCTCTCCTGGTCACTTGGGTCCCTCCAACCCCAATCTCTTATGAGTCCCCCCCGAACTCCTGGGTCCCCCCGAACTCCTGGGTCCCCTCCTGAACTCCTGGGTCCCTCCCGAACTCCTGGGTCCCCCCGAACGCCTGGGTCCCTCCTAGACCCCTATGATCAGAACATCTCAATGTTCTCCTGGTCACTTGGGTCCCTCCAACCCCAATGTCTTATGAGTCCACCCCGGACGCCTGGGTCCCTCCCGAACTCCTGGGTCCCCCCGGACGCCTGGGTCCCCTCCCGAACTCCTGGGTCCCTCCTAGACCCCTATGATCAGAACATCTCAATGTTCTCCTGGTCACTTGGGTCCCTCCAACCCCAATCTCTTATGAGTCCCCCCCGAACTCCTGGGTCCCCCCGAACTCCTGGGTCCCTCCCGAACTCCTGGGTCCCCCCGAACTCCTGGGTCCCCCCGGACGCCTGGGTCCCTCCTAGACCTCTATGATCAGAACATCTCAATGTTCTCCTGGTCACTTGGGTCCCTCCAACCCCAATCTCTTATGAGTCCCCCCCGAACTCCTGGGTCCCTCCCGAACTCCTGGGTCCCCCCGAACTCCTGGGTCCCTCCCCAACTCCTGGGTCCCCCGAACTCCTGGGTCCCTCCCGAACTCCTGGGTCCCCCCGAACTCCTGGGTCCCCCCGGACGCCTGGGTCCCTCCTAGACCTCTATGATCAGAACATCTCAATGTTCTCCTGGTCACTTGGGTCCCTCCAACCCCAATGTCTTATGAGTCCCCCCCGAACTCCTGGGTCCCCCCGAACTCCTGGGTCCCTCCCGAACTCCTGGGTCCCCCCGGACTCCTGGGTCCCCCCGAACTCCTGGGTCCCTCCTAGACCCCTATGATCAGAACATCTCAATGTTCTCCTGGTCACTTGGGTCCCTCCAACCCCAATGTCTTATGAGTCCACCCCGGACGCCTGGGTCCCTCCCGAACTCCTGGGTCCCCCCGGACGCCTGGGTCCCTCCCGAACTCCTGGGTCCCCCCGGACGCCTGGGTCCCCTCCCGAACTCCTGGGTCCCTCCTAGACCCCTCTGATCAGAACATCTCAATGTTCTCCTGGTCACTTGGGTCCCTCTAACCCCAATCTCTTATGAGTCCCCCCCGAACTCCTGGGTCCCCCCGAACTCCTGGGTCCCTCCCGAACTCCTGGGTCCCCCCGAACTCCTGGGTCCCTCCCGAACTCCTGGGTCCCCCCGAACTCCTGGGTCCCTCCTAGACCCCTATGATCAGAACATCTCAATGTTCTCCTGGTCACTTGGGTCCCTCCAACCCCAATCTCTTATGAGTCCCCCCCGAACTCCTGGGTCCCCCCGAACTCCTGGGTCCCCCCGAACTCCTGGGTCCCTCCCGAACTCCTGGGTCCTCCCGAACTCCTGGGTCCCCCCGAACTCCTGGGTCCCTCCTAGACCCCTATGATCAGAACATCTCAATGTTCTCCTGGTCACTTGGGTCCCTCCAACCCCAATCTCTTATGAGTCCCCCCAAACTCCTGGGTCCCCCCGAACTCCTGGGTCCCCTCCCGAACTCCTGGGTCCCCCCGGACGCCTGGGTCCCTCCCGGCCGCCTGGGTCCCACCTGTCTCTGCTCCACGCGGGTGCTGCCGTCCAGGCGCAGGTAGAGGTGGCCGTGGAAGGTGAGGAAGCGCTCGAGCACGTCCAGCATGCGCGTCATCTGCGTGAAGACCAGCACCCGGTGTCCCCCGGCCTTGAGCCGCCGCAGCAGCACGTCCAGCGTCTGCAGCTTCCCTGGGGACACCGAGGGGGACGTCAGGGGGGACATCGACGGGGACACGGGAACATCAACGGGGACGTCAACGGGATCGTCGGTGTGGGCGTAGGAATGTCAGTGGGGACGTGGGGACATCAATGGGGGATGGGGATGGCATGGGGACATCAATGGGGACATGGAGACATCATGGGGATGTCAATGGGGACATCAATGGGGACATGGAGACATCATGGGGACGTCAATGGGAACATCATGGGGACATCATGGGGACACGGGGGTGGCATGGGGACGTCAATGGGGACATCATGGGGACATGGAGACATCACAGGGACATGAATGGGAACATCAATGGGGACATGGAGACATCATGGGGACAACAATGGGGACATGGAGACATCATGGGGACGTCAATGGGAACATCATGGGGATGTCATGGGGACATGGGGATGTCATGGGGACATCAATGGGGACATCAACGGGCACATGGAGACATCATGGGGACGTCATGGGGACATGGGGATGTCATGGGGACATCAATGGGGACATCAACAGGCACATGGAGACATCATGGGGACGTCAACGGGAACATCATGGGGACATGGAGACATCATGGGGACATCAATGGGGACATGGAGACATCATGGGGACATCAATGGGAACATCATGGGGACGTCATGGGGACATGAGGATGTCATGGGGACATCAATGGGGACATGGAGACATCATGAGGATGTCAATGGGAACATCATGGGGACTTGGAGACATCATGGGGACATCAATGGGGACGTCAACGGGAACATCAATGGGGACATGGAGACATCATTGGGACATCAAGGGGGACATCAATGGGGACATCAGTGGGGACATGGAGACATCACAGGGACATCAATGGGAACATCAGTGGGGACATGGAAACATCAATGGGGCATGGGGATGGCATGGGGACATCAATGGGGACATCATGGGGACATGGAGACATCACAGGGACATCAACAGGAACATCAGTGGGGACATAAGAACATCAATGGGAACATCAGTGGGAACATGGGAACATCAATGGGGCATGGGGATGGCATGGGGACATCAATGGGGACATGGAGACATCACGGGGACATGAATGGGAACATCAATGGGGACATGGAGACATCATGGGAACATCATGGGGACATGGAGACATCATGGGGACATCAATGGGAACATCATGGGGACGTCATGGGGACATGAGGATGTCATGGGGACATCAATGGGGACATGGAGACATCATGGGGACGTCAACGGGAACATCATGGGGACATGGAGACATCACGGGGACATCAATGGGAACATCAATGGGGACATAAGAACATCAATTGGAACATCAGTGGGAACATGGGAACATCAATGGGGCATGGGGATGGCATGGGGACATCAATGGGGACATGGAGACATCATGGGGACGTCAATGGGAACATCATGGGGATGTCATGGGGACATGGGGATGTCATGGGGACATCAACGGGAACATCAATGGGAACATCATGGGGACATGGAGACATCAACGGGGACATAGGGATGTGATGGGGACATCAAGGGGAACATCATGGGGACATCAATGGGAACATCAATGGGGACATGGGGATGTCATGGGGACATGAATGGGGACATCAATGGAGACATGGGGATGTCATGGGGACATCAGTGGGGACATCATGGGGACATCAATGGGAACATCAATGGAGACATGGGGATGTCATGGGGACATCAGTGGGGACATCATGGGGACATCAATGGGAACATCAATGGAGACATGGGGATGTCATGGGGACATCAGTGGGGACATCATGGGGACACCAATGGGAACATCAATGGGGACATCAATGGGGACATCATGGGGACATCAACGGGGACATCAATGGGAACATCAACGGGGACATCAATGGGACATGGGGACATCAATGGGGACATCATGGGGACATCAATGGGGACATCACGGGGACTTCATGGGGACAATATTAAGGACATGGGGATATCAGGTGCCCAATATCCCAACCCCACCACTGTCCCCAACCCCCTCATGTCCCCATCACCCCCCTTGGCCCCATTGCCCCCAACACCCCCAACACCCCCATTGCCCCCGATGTCCCCATCACCCCCATTGTCCCCATTGCCCCCATCACCCCCATTGCCCCCAACACCCCCATTACCCCCAATATCCCCATCACTCCCATTGTCCCCAATGTCCCCATCGCCCCCAATGCCCTCAAAGTCCCCATTGCCCCCATTATCCCCAATGCCCTCATTGTCCCCATCACCCCCATTGCCCCCAATGTCCCCAACATCCCCATTACCCCCAATGTCCCCAACATCCCCATTGCCCCCATTGCCCCCAACACCCCCATTGCCCCCGATGTCCCCATCACCCCCATTGTCCCCATTGCCCCCATCACCCCCATTGCCCCCAACACCCCCATTACCCCCAATATCCCCATCACTCCCATTGTCCCCAATGTCCCCATCGCCCCCAATGCCCTCAATGTCCCCATTGCCCCCATTATCCCCAATGCCCTCATTGTCCCCATCACCCCCATTGCCCCCAATGTCCCCAACATCCCCATTACCCCCAATGTCCCCATCACCCCCATTGCCCCCAACACCCCCATTTCCCCCGATGTCCCCAACACCCCCATTGCCCCCAATGTCCCCATCACCCCCATTGCCCTCAACACCCCCATTGCCCCCAATGTCCCCAACACCCCCATTACCCCCAATGCCCCCATCACCCCCATTGCCCTCAACACCCCCATTGCCCCCATTGCTCCCAATGTCCCCATTGCCCCCAATGTCCCCAACACTCCCATTGTCCCAATTGCCCCCATTGCCCCCAACACCCCCATTGCCCCCATTGCCCTCAACACCCCCATTGCCCCCAATGTCCCCATTGCCCCCATTGTCCCCAACATCCCCATTACCCCCAATGCCCCCATCACCCCCATTGCCCCCAACACCCCCATTACCCCCAATGTCCCCATCACCCCCATTGCCCCCAACACCCCCATTGCCCCCAACACCCCCATCGCCCCCAATGCCCCCATCATCCCCATTACCCCCAACACCCCCATTGTCCCCATCACCCCCATTGCCCCCAATGTCCCCATTGCCCCCAATGTCCCCATCACCCCCATTGCCCCCAATGTCCCCAACACCCCCATTGCCCCCATTACCCCCATCACCCCCATTGCCCCCAATGTCCCCATCACCCCCATTGCCCTCAACACCCCCATTGCCCCCAATGTCCCCATTGCCCCCATTGCCCCCAATGCCCCCATCACCCCCATTACCCCCAACACCCCCATTGCCCCCAATGTCCCCATTGCCCCCAATGTCCCCAACACCCCCATTGCCCCCAATGTCCCCATTGCCCCCAATGTCCCCAACACCCCCATTGCCCCCAACACCCCCATTGCCCCCAATGTCCCCATTGCCCCCAATGTCCCCATCACCCCCATTGCCCCCAATGCCCCCATCACCCCCATTACCCCCAACACCCCCATTGCCCCCAATGTCCCCATTGCCCCCAATGTCCCCATCACCCCCATTGCCCTCAACACCCCCATTGCCCCCAATGTCCCCATTGCCCCCAATGTCCCCAATGTCCCCATTGCCCCCAATGTCCCCAATGTCCCCATTACCCCCAATGCCCCCATCACCCCCACTGCCCCCCATGTCCCCATCCCCCTCCACGTCCCCACATCCCATGTCCTACCGCAGTCGTACTGCAGCAGGCGGGGGTCGGGCAGACTCGGGGGGGTCCCGGCCAGCGCCGCCCCCCCCAGCGCCTCCAGCTCCTGGCGCAGGCGCTGCTGCAGCTGCAGGCGCTGCCGCAGCCGCCACGGGGGGGGGCGCCCGCTCACCAGGGACCCCCCCCGCGCCGCCACCGCCGGCACCACGAACACGAACCTGCGGGGGAAGGGGGGACACGGCTTGGGGGGCGGCCGGACGCCTGGGTCCCCTCCCGGACGCCTGGGTCCCCTCCTGAACGCCTGGGTCCCTCCCGGACGCCTGGGTCCCCTCCCGAACTCCTGGGTCCCCTCCTGAACGCCTGGGTCCCTCCCGGACGCCTGGGTCCCCTCCCGAACTCCTGGGTCCTTCCCAGACGCCTGGGTCCCCTCCCGGACGCCTGGGTCCCCTCCCGAACTCCTGGGTCCTTCCCGGACGCCTGGGTCCCCTCCCGGACGCCTGGGTCCCCTCCCGGACGCCTGGGTCCCTCCTGAACTCCTGGGTCCCTCCCGAACTCCTGGGTCCCTCCCGAACTCCTGGGTCCCCTCAAACCCCCTTGAGCCCCGAACTCCTGGGTCCCTCCCGAACTCCTGGGTCCCATCCCAACCCCTTGACCCCGAACTCCTGGGTCCCTCCCGAACTCCTGGGTCCCCTCTCGAACTCCTGGGTCCCCCTGGACTCCTGGGTCCCATCCAAACCCCTTGAGCCCCGAACTCCTGGGTCCCTCCCGAACTCCTGGGTCCCATCCCAACCCATTGAGCCCCGAACTCCTGGGTCCCCCTGAACTCCCGGGTCCCATCCAAACCCCTTGAGCCCCGAACTCCTGGGTCCCTCCCGAACTCCTGGGTCCCATCCCAACCCATTGAGCCCCGAACTCCTGGGTCCCCCTGAACTCCCGGGTCCCATCCCAACCCATTGAACCCAGAACTCCTGGGTCCCTCCCGAACTCCTGGGTCCCCCTGAACTCCTGGGTCCCATCCAAACCCATTGAACCCCGAACTCCTGGGTCCCCTCAAACCCCCTTGAGCCCCGAACTCCTGGGTCCCTCCCGAACTCCTGGGTCCCATCCAAACCCATTGAGCCCCGAACTCCTGGGTCCCTCCCGAACTCCTGGGTCCCTCCCGAACTCCTGGGTCCCTCCAAAACTCCTGGGTCCCATCCCAACCCATTGAGCCCCGAACTCCTGGGTCCCTCCCGAACTCCTGGGTCCCCTCAAAACCCCTTGAGCCCCGAACTCCTGGGTCCCCCTGAACTCCTGGGTCCCATCCCAACCCCTTGAGCCCTGAACTCCTGGGTCCCTCCCGAACTCCTGGGTCCCATCCCAACTCATTAAGCCCCAAACTCCTGTGTCCCCCCCAAACTCCCCCGGACGCCTGGGTCCCCCCGGACGCCTGGGTCCCCTCCGCTCCCCCCTTACCGCTGCAGCAGCGGGCGCAGCTGCTCCATGGGGCCGTGGGGCAGGCTGTGGGGCGCCGTGGGGCGCAGGGTGAGGGCGCTCAGCACCTCGGTGCCGTACACGGGGCTCATGGCGCAGCGCAGCTCGTTCAGCCGCAGCAGCCGCTCCAACCGCTCCGCGCGGCCCCGCACGCGCTTGGCCTCCAGGGATTCCTATGGGGAAACGGGGGGGACCCCAAAGCTGAGGTGGGACCCACAACCCCCCCCCCGGGACCCCCAAATCCACCCCGGGACCCACAGACACCACTGGGTCCTCTCCCGAACTCCTGGGTCCCTCTTGCACTCCTGGGTCCCTTGGGGCACTCCTGGGTCCCTCCTGCACTCCTGGGTCCCTTGGGGTACTCCTGGGTCCCTCCTGCACTCTTGGGTCCCTTGGGGTACTCCTGGGTCCCTCCTGCACTCCTGGGTCTCTTGGGGCACTCCTGGGTCCCTCCTCAACTCCTGGGTCCCTTGGGGTACTCCTGGGTCCCCCGAACGCCTGGGTCCCTGCCATGGGACCCCCAAACCCATCCTGGGACCCATAGACCCCCGTGGGACCCCTCAATGTCCCCTGAGCACCTTTGGCCTCCAGGGATTCCTATGGGGAAATGGGGGGGACCCCAAAGCTGAGGTGGGACCCACACACCCCCCCCCGGGACCCCCAAATCCACCCCGGGACCCACAGACACCACTGGGTCCTCTCCCGAACTCCTGGGTCCCTCCCGCACTCCTGGGTCCCTCGGGGTACTCCTGGGTCCCTCCTGCACTCTTGGGTCCCTTGGGGTACTCCTGGGTCCCTCCTGAACTCCTGGGTCCCTTGGGGTACTCCTGGGTCCCTCCTGCACTCCTGGGTCCCTTGGGGTACTCCTGGGTCCCTCCTGCACTCCTGGGTCCCTTGGGGTACTCCTGGGTCCCCCGAACGCCTGGGTCCCTGCCATGGGACCCCCAAACCCATCCTGGGACCCACAGACCCCCTTGGGACCCCCAACCCCCCCCCCCCCCCCACTTTACCCCCCCATAGAGCCCCATGGGTGCCCCCCCACCCATGGGTGCCCCCCAGACCCCCCACTCCCCCCATTAACACCCATAGACACCCATGGGTGCCCCCCAGACCCCCCCAAAACCCCCAGGACCCCAAACCCCCCCCCCCACTTTACCCCCCCATAGAGCCCCATGGGTGCCCCCCCACCCATGGGTGCCCCCCAGACCCCCCACCCCCCCCATTAACCCCCATAGACACCCATGGGTGCCCCCCAGACCCCCCCAAAACCCCCAGACCCCAAATCCCCCTCCCCACTTTACCCCCCCATAGAGTCCCATGGGTCCCCCCCCACCCCTGGGTGCCCCCCAGACCCCCCACCCCCCCCATTAACCCCCATAGACACCCATGGGTGCCCCCCAGACCCCCCCAAAACCCCCAGGACCCCAAACCCCCCTCCCCACTTTACCCCCCCATAGAGCCCCATGGGTGCCCCCCCACCCATGGGTGCCCCCCAGACCCCCCACCCCCCCCATTAACACCCATGGGTGCCCCCCAGACCCCCCCAAAACCCCCAGGACCCCAAACCCCCCTCCCCACTTTACCCCCCCATAGAGCCCCATGGGTGCCCCCCACCCATGGGTGCCCCCCAGACCCCCCACCCCCCCCATTAACCCCCATAGACACCCATGGGTGCCCCCCAGACCCCCCCCCAAAACCCCCAGGACCCCAAACCCCCCCCCCACTTTACCCCCCCATAGAGACCCATGGGTGCCCCCCCACCCATGGGTGCCCCCCAGACCCCCCACTCCCCCCATTAACCCCCATAGACACCCATGGGTGCCCCTCAGACCCCCCCCCCCAAAACCCCCAGGACCCCAAACCCCCCTCCCCACTTTACCCCCCCACCCATGGGTGCCCACCCCCCCCACCCATGGGTGCCCCCCCCACCCATGGGTGCCCCCCCCGTCCTTACCAGGTAGAAGGGGGAGCGCGGGGGGGGCGGGGGCTGCCGGCGGGGGGGGGGCGGGCGCTGCGGGGGGGGCGGGGCCGGGGGGGGAGGGGCGGGGGGGGCGTCGGGGCCCCTCCCCCCCACCCCGGGAACTTCCGCTTCCTCCTTGGGGGGGGGAGGGGCTGTGGGGAAGAGGAAATGGGGGGGGGGTCAGGGGAGCACCCATGGGTGGGGGGGGGCCATGGGTGGAGGGGTTAAAGGGGGGGGGGAGGGGTCCCAAGGGTGGGTGGGATCCCATGGGTGGGGGGGTTAAAAGGGAGGGGGTCCCATGGGTGGGGGGGGTCCCATGGGTGGGGGGGTTAAAAGGGAGGGGGTCCCATGGGTGGGGGGGGGGGGTCCCATAGGTGGGGGGACTAAAAGGTGGGGGGGTCCCATAGGTGGGGGAGGGGGTCCCATAGGTGGGGGGTCCCATGGGTGGGGGGGGTCCCATAGGTGGGGGGACTAAAAGGTGGGGGGGTCCCATAGGTGGGGGAGGGGGTCCCATAGGTGGGGGGTCCCATGGGTGGGGGGGGTCCCATGGGTGGGGGGTTTAAAAGAGGGGGGTCCCATGGGTGGGGGGGGGGTCCCATGGGTGGGAGGGGGTAGAAGGTGGGGGGGGTGACAAAGGGGGGGGTCCCATGGGTGGGGGGGGGGTCCCATAGGTCGGGGGTTGGGTCCCAAGGGTGGGGGGGGCACCCAAGGGTGGGGTGGGGTCCTTAATGTGGGTGGGGGACACCCATGTGTGTGGGGGGGAGGGGGGGGTCCCAAGGTTGGGGGGGGGCACCCAAGGTTGGATGGGGGGGGTCCCATGGGTGGGGGGTCCCGGGGGGGGTTTGGGGGGGGTTTCCTATGGGTGGGGGTTGGGTGGGGGGGATCCCAGGGTGGGGGGGGGGGTCCCATGGGTGGGGGTTGGGGTGGGGGGGTCCCATGGGTGGGGGGGTCCTAGGGTGGGGGCAGGGGGGGGTTTCCCATAGATGGGGGTTGGGTGTGGGGGGGTCACATGGGTGGGGGGGTCCCATGGGTGGGGGTTGGGGTGGGGGGTCCCATGGGTGGGGGGGTCCCATGGGTGGGGGAGGGGTGGCGGGGTCCCCATGGGTGGGGGGGTCCCAGGATGGGGGCAGGGGGGGTTTCCCATAGATGGGGGTTGGGTGTGGGGGGTTCACATGGGTGGGGGGGTCCCAGGGTGGGGGTTGGGGTGGGGGGTCCCATGAGTGGGGGGGGGTCCCATGGGTGGGGGTTGGGGTGGGGGGGTCCCCATGGGTGGGGGGGTCCTAGGGTGGGGGCAGGGGGGGTTTCCCATAGATGGGGGTTGGGTGTGGGGGGGTCCCATGGGTGGGGGGGTCCCAGGGTGGGGGGGGGGTCCCATGGGTGGGGGTTGGGGTGGGGGTCCCATGGGTGGGGGGGGTCCCATGGGTGGGGGTTGGGGTGGGGGGGGTCCCCATGGGTGGGGGGGGTCCTAGGATGGGGGCAGGGGGGGTTTCCCATAGATGGGGGTTGGGTGTGGGGGGGTCCCATGGGTGGGGGGGTCCCATGGGTGGGGGTTGGGGTGGGGGGTCCCATGGGTGGGGGGGTCCCATGGGTGGGGGGGTCCCAGGGTGGGGTTTTGGGGGGGGGGGGGTCCCATGGGTGGGGGGGTCCCAGGGTGGGGTTTTGGGGGGGGGGGGGTCCCATGGGTGGGGGAGGGGTGGGGCTCCACTCACCGTTGTTGTCAGCGCCGGGGGGAGGGGCGGCGGGGGGGGGGGGCAGCACCCGCACGAGGGGGGAGGGGCGGGGCGGGGGGGGCGGGGCCAGCGGCCCATCCTGGGCTGGGGGGGGAGGGGGCGGAGGGGGCGGGGGTGGGGGAGGAGGGGGGGGAGGGGCCGGGGGGGGGAGGGGCGGCCCCTGGCGAACCACGATCTTCACCACCCCCCCGCTGTTCACCAGCGGCGGAACTGGGGGGGCAAGGGGGACCCCCAATTAGTGACCCCCCCCAAAAGCTCATGGAGACCCCCCCAAAATAACCATGGGCCCCCCCAAATATCAATGGCACCCCCCAAAAATCAATGGCACCCCCAAAATGACCTGGGTCCCCCCAAAATGACCTGGACCCCCCAAAATAACCAAGAGCCCCCCCCAAAAATCAATGGCACCCCAAAAATCAATGGCACGCCCAAAATGACCTGGACCCCCCCAAAATAACCATGAGCCCCCCCCAAATATCAATGGCACCCCCAAAAATCAATGGCACCCCCAAAATGACCTGGGCCCCCCCAAAATAACCATGAGCCCCCCCCCAAAAATCAATGGCACCCCCAAAATCAATGGCACCCCCAAAATGACCTGGGCCCCCCAAAATAACCATGAGCCCCTCCCAAATATCAATGGCAACCCCAAAACTCAATGGCACCCCCAAAATGACCTGGACCCCCCCAAAATAACCATGAGCCCCCCCCAAATATCAATGGCACCCCCAAAAATCAATGGCACCCCAAAAATCAATGGCACCCCCAAAATGACCTGGACCCCCCCAAAATAACCATGAGCCCCCCCAAATATCAATGGCACCCCCAAAATCAATGGCACCCCCAAAAATCAATGGCACCCCCAAAATGACCTGGACCCCCCCAAAATAACCATGACCCCCCCAAAAATCAATGGCACCCCCAAAATGACCTGGACCCCCCCAAAATAACCATGAGCCCCCCCAAAAATCAATGGCACCCCCAAAATGACCTGGACCCCCCCAAAATAACCATGGGCCCCCCCAAATATCAATGGCCCCCCCAAAAATCAATGGCACCCCCCATGCTTGGTTTTTGGGGTCCCCCCATTTTTGGGCCCCCCCCCGTTATTCTTGGGGTCCCCCCCCTTATTCTTGGGGTCCCCCCCGTTATTCTTGGGGTCCCCCCGTTATTCTTGGGGTCCCCCCCGTTATTTTTGGGGTCCCCCCGTTATTTTTGGGGTCCCCCCCGCATTATTCTTGGGGTCCCCCCTGCATTATTCTTGGGGTCCCCCCGTTATTTTTGGGGTCCCCTCCTCTTATTTTTGGGGTCCCCCCCGTTATTCTTGGGGTCCCCCCCTTATTCTTGGGGTCCCCCCCGTTATTTTTGGGGTCCCCCCGTTATTTTTGGGGTCCCCCCCGCATTATTCTTGGGGTCCCCCCTGTTATTCTTGGGGTCCCCCCCATTATTTTTGGGGTCCCCCCGTTATTTTTGGGGTCCCCCCCGCATTATTCTTGGGGTCCCCCCTGTTATTCTTGGGGTCCCCCTCATTATTTTTGGGGTCCCCCCCTTATTCTTGGGGTCCCCCCCCGTTATTTTTGGGGTCCCCCCCTTATTCTTGGGGTCCCCCCCCCATATTTTTGGAGTCCCCCCCCGTTATTCTTGGGGTCCCCTTGCATTATTCTTGGGGTCCCCCTCATTATTTTTGGGGTCCCCCCCTTATTCTTGGGGTCCCCCCCCGTTATTTTTGGGGTCCCCCCCTTATTCTTGGGGTCCCCCCCCCATATTTTTGGAGTCCCCCCCGTTATTCTTGGGGTCCCCTTGCATTATTCTTGGGGTCCCCCCCCTGTTATTTTTGGGGTCCCTCCCCATTATTCTTGGGGTCCCCCCCCCGTTATTTTTGGGGTCCCCCCGCATTATTCTTGGGGTCCCCCCGTTATTCTTGGGGTCCCCCCCCCGTTATTCTTGGGGTCCCCCCCTGTTATTTTTGGGGTCCCCCCTGTTATTTTTGGGGTCCCCCCCTCTTATTTTTGGGGTCCCCCCCGCTATTCTTGGAGTCCCCCCCCCCGTTATTTTTGGGGTCCCCGTTACCTTGCGCAGCCGCCAGGGGGAGCCCCAAGTTTTGGGGGGTCCCCTGGTTTTGGGGGGTCCCGGCGGGGGGGGCGCTGAGCGGCGTCAACAGCGTCACTTGAGCGGGGGGGCCCAACAGGGGGTGCTGCCCCCCCGCTGCCACCAGGTGAACCACGTTACCTGGGGTGGGGGGGACCCCAAAATCACCCCCAGATCCAAACAGATCACCCCAAAATCACCCCCAAATTGCCACTAATACCCCCAGCCAGGCAGCAGGGGGCGCTGCCACGGGGCGAACCATTGAACCAAAGGGGGGGGATAACACCCAAATACCCCCAAAAACACCCCAAATTAGCACCAAATCACCCCCGTATCCCCTCATTGACCCCCCCATATCCCATTTACCCCCCCATTATCCCCCCATTGCCCCCCATTTACCCCCCATTGCCCCCCATATCGCCCCATTTACCCCCATCCCATCCCTTGTGTCCCCCCATTGCCCCCCATTTACCCCCATTATCCCCCATTTACCCCCCATATCCCATTTACCCCCCATATCCCCCCATTGCCCCCCCATTTACCCCCATTATCCCCTATTTACCCCCCATATCCCCCCATTATCCCCCCATTACCCCCCATACCCCCATCCCATCCCTTGTATCCCCCCATTGCCCCCCCATTATCCCCCCCATATCCCCCTATTTACCCCCCATATCCCCCATTGCCCCCCCATTTACTCCCATTATCCCCCATTTACCCCCTCATATCCCATTTACCCCCCATGTCCCCATTTACCCCCCATTGCCCCCCATCCCATCCCTTGTGTCCCCCCATTGCCCTCCCCATTGCCCCCCATTATCCCCCATTGCCCCCCATACCCCCCCATTGCCCCCCATTTACCCCCCATACCCCCATCCCATCCCTTGTGTCCCCCCATTACCCCCCATTTACCCCCATTATCCCCCCCACATCCCCCTATTTACCCCCCATATCCCCCCATTGCCCCCCATATCCCCCACCGTGTCCCCCCCATTATCCCCCATTGCCCCCCATTTACCCCCCATCCCATCCCTTGTGTCCCCCCATTGCCCTCCCCATTTACTCCCATTATCCCCCATTTACCCCCCATATCCCCCCATTGCCCCCCATATCCCCCCATTTACCCCCATCCCATCCCTTGTGTCCCCCCATTGCCCCCCATTTACCCCCATTATCCCCCCCATATCCCCCTATTTACCCCCCATATCCCCCCATTTACCCCCCATACCCCCCCATCCCATCCCTTGTGTCCCCCCATTGCCCCCCATTTACCCCCATTATCCCCCATTTACCCCCCCATATCCCATTTACCCCCCCATTATCCCCCCATTGCCCCCCATTTACCCCCCATTGCCCCCCATATCCCCCCATTTACCCCCCATACCCCCCCATCCCATCCCTTGTGTCCCCCCATTGCCCCCCATTCACCCCCATTATCCCCCATTTACCCCCCATATCCCATTTACCCCCCATATCCCCCCATTGCCCCCCCATTTACCCCCCATACTCCCCCATCCCATCCCTTGTGTCCCCCCATTACCCCCCATTATCCCCCCCATATCCCCCTATTTACCCCCCACATCCCCCACCATGTCCCCCCCCATTATCCCCCCATGTCCCCATTTACCCCCCATACCCCCCCATCCCATCTCTTGTGTCCCCCCATTACCCCCCATTTACCCCCATTATCCCCCCCATATCCCCCTATTTACCCCCCATATCCCCCCATTGCCCCCCACATCCCCCACCGTGTCCCCCCCCATTATCCCCCATTGCCCCCATATCCCCCCATTTACCCCCCATCCCATCCCTTGTGTCCCCCCATTGCCCCCCCATTTACCCCCATTATCCCCTATTTACCCCCCATATCCCCCCATTACCCCCCATACCCCCATCCCATCCCTTGTATCCCCCCATTGCCCCCCCATTATCCCCCCCATATCCCCCTATTTACCCCCCATATCCCCCATTGCCCCCCCATTTACTCCCATTATCCCCCATTTACCCCCTCATATCCCATTTACCCCCCATATCCCCCCATTTACCCCCCATTGCCCCCCATCCCATCCCTTGTGTCCCCCCATTGCCCTCCCCATTTACCCCCATTATCCCCCATATCCCCCTATTTACCCCCCATTGCCCCCCATTACCCCCCATTACCCCCCATACCCCCATCCCATCCCTTGTGTCCCCCCATTACCCCCCATTTACCCCCATTATCCCCCCCATATCCCCCTATTAACCCCCCATATCCCCCCATTGCCCCCCACATCCCCCACCGTGTCCCCCCCATTATCCCCCATTGCCCCCATATCCCCCCATTTACCCCCCATCCCATCCCTTGTGTCCCCCCATTGCCCCCCCCATTTACCCCCATTATCCCCCATTTACCCCCCCATATCCCATTTACCCCCCATATCCCCCCATTGCCCCCCATATCCCCCCACTTACCCCCCATTGCCCCCATCCCATCCCTTGTGTCCCCCCATTGCCCTCCCCATTGCCCCCCATTATCCCCCATATCCCCCTATTTACCCCCCATATCCCCCATTGCCCCCCATACCCCCCACCGTGTCCCCCCCCATTATCCCCCATTGCCCCCCATTTCCCCCATTGCCCCCCCATTTACTCCCATTATCCCCCATTTACCCCCCCATATCCCATTTACCCCCCATATCCCCCCATTTACCCCCCATCCCATCCCTTGTGTCCCCCCATTGCCCCCCATTCACCCCCATTATCCCCCATTTACCCCCCATATCCCATTTACCCCCCATATCCTCCCATTGCCCCCCATTTACCCCCCATATCCCCCCCATCCCATCCCTTGTGTCCCCCCATTGCCCCCCATTTACCCCATTATCCCCCATTTACCCCCCATATCCCATTTACCCCCCATATCCCATTTACCCCCTATATCCCATTTACCCCCCATATCCCCCCATTGCCCCCCATTTACCCCCATTATCCCCCATTTACCCCCCCATTTACCCCCATTATCCCCCCCATATCCCCCTATTTACCCCCCACACCCCCCACCGTGTCCCCCCCCATTACCCCCCCATGTCCCCATTACCCCCCATACCCCCCCATCCCATCCCTTGTGTCCCCCCATTGCCCCCCCATTTACCCCCTTATCCCCCATTTACCCCCCTTATCCCCCACTTACCCCCCCATACCACCCCCCCATTGCCCCCCCCATGCCCCCCCCCGTCCCCGCGCCCCCCACTCACGGGGCAGCCCGCGGGGGGGCGCCAGCGCCAGGTGCCGCAGGGGGGGCCCCAGGGTGACTTTGCTCCCCTGCAGCTGCAGCGTCAGCGGCTTCGCCCCCCCCGCCCCGCCTTGGGGGGGGGGCTGGGGGGGTTGGGGGGGGGACGGGGACCCCAAAGTGGCCCCCCCGGGGGTCACGACCCCCCCAGGGCGTTGGGCCAGGGCCGCCAGCTGCCCGATGCTCACCAGTTCACCTGCTGGGGGGGGGGGGGGACAAGGTTGGGGGGCACCCCAATAATGGGGGGGCACCCCAATAGTGGGGGGGTGGGGGGGGACACCCCAATAGTGGGGGGGACACCCCAATAATGGGGGGCACACCAATAGTGGGGGGGGGGGACATCGCAATAATGGTGGGGCACCCCAATAGGGGGGGGTGGGGGGGGGGACACCCCAATAGTGGGGGGGACACCCCAATAATGGGGGGCACACCAATAGTGGGGGGGGGACATCGCAATAATGGGGGGGCACCCCAATAGTGGGGGGGCGGGGGGGGGACACCACAATAGTGGGGGGGACACCCCAATAATGGGGGGCACACCAATAGTGGGGGGGGGACATCCCAATAATGGGGGGGCACCCCAATAGTGGGGGGGTGTGGGGAGACACCCCAATAGTGGGGGGGACACCCCAATAATGGGGGGCACATCAATAGTGGGGGGGAACCATCCCAATAATGGGGGGGCACCCCAATAGTGGGGGGTGGGGGGGGACACCCCAATAGTGGGGGGGACACCCCAATAATGGGGGGCACACCAATAGTGGGGGGGGACATTGCAATAATGGGGGGCACCCCAATAGTGGGGGGGACACCCCAATAATGGGGGGCACACCAATAGTGGGGGGGGGACACATCCCAATAATGGGGGGCACCCCAATAGTGGGGGGGACACCCCAGTAATGGGGAACCCCAATAGTGGAGGGATGGGGGGGACACCCCAATAATGGGGGGCACACCAATAGTGGGGGGGGGGGACATCCCAATAATGGGGGGCACCCCAATAGTGGGGGGGGTGGGGGGGGACACCCCAATAGTGGGGGGGACACCCCAATAATGGGGGGGCACCCCAATAGTGGGGGGGTGGGGGGGGACACCCCAATAGTGGGGGGGACACCCCAATAATGGGGGGCACACCAATAGTGGGGGGGGGACATCGCAATAATGGGGGGGCACCCCAATAGTGCGGGGGACACCCCAATAATGGGGGGGACCCCAATAGTAGGGGGGGTGGGGGGGGGACACCCCAATAGTGGGGGGGACACCCCAATAATGGGGGCCACACCAATAGTGGGGGGGGGGACATCCCAATAATGGGGGGCACCCCAATAGTGGGGGGGTGGGGGGGGACACCCCAATAGTGAGGGGGACACCCCAATAATGGGGGGCACACCAATAGTGGGGGGGGACATCCCAATAATGGGGGGGACACCCCAATAGTGGGGGGGACACCCCAATAATGGGGGGCACACCAATAGTGGGGGGGGGACATCGCAATAATGGGGGGGCACCCCAATAGTGGGGGGGACACCCCAATAATGGGGGGCACACCAATAGTGGGGGGGGGGACATTGCAATAATGGGGGGGCACCCCAATAGTGGGGGGGTGGGGGGGGACACCCCAATAATGGGGGGGCACCCCAATAGTGGGGGGGTGGGGGGGGACACCCCAATAGTGAGGGGGACACCCCAATAATGGGGGGCACACCAATAGTGGGGGGGGACATCCCAATAATGGGGGGGCACCCCAATAGTGGGGGGGGGACACATCCCAATAATGGGGGGGCACCCCAATAGTGGGGGGGTAGGGGGGGGACACCCCAATAATGGGGGGGACCCCAATAGTAGGGGGGGTGGGGGGGGACACCACAATAGTGGGGGGGACACCCCAATAATGGGGGGCACACCAATAGTGGGGGGGGGACACATCCCAATAATGGGGGGCACCCCAATAGTGGGGGGGTAGGGGGGGGACACCCCAATAGTGGGGGGGACACCCCAATAATGGGGGGCACACCAATAGTGGGGGGGGGACATCCCAATAATGGGGGGGCACCCCAATAGTGGGGGGGGTGGGGGGAACACCCTAATAGTGGGGGGGACACCCAAATAATGGGGGGGACCCTATAGTGGGGGGGGACACCCCAATAATGGGGGGACCCCAATAGTAGTGGGGGGACACTCCAATAATGGGGGGACCCCAATAGTGGGGGAGGTGGGGGGGACACCCCAATAATGGGGGGGACCCCAATAATGCGGGGACTCCAATAGTGGGGGAGGTGGGGGGGGACACCCCAATAATGGGGGACACCCCAATAATGGGGGGACCCCAATAGTGGGGGGGGTAGGGGGGACACACTAATAATGGGGGGACCCCAATAGTGCGGGGGGTGGGGGGGACACCCCAATAATGGGGGGGCATCCCAGTAGTGAGGGGGGATACCCCAATAATGGGGGACACCCCAATAGTGGGGGGGGACACCCAAATAATGGGGGGGACCCTATAGTGGGGGGGTGGGGGGGGACACCCCAATAATGGGGAATGGGGGGGGATGGTTACTGGGGTGATACCACAATAATGGGGTGAAGGGTTTTGGGGGGGTCATTGGGGGCTACTGGGGGGTTATTGGGGGTTATTGGGGGGCTATTGGGGGGTTATTTGGGGGTTAATGGGGGGTTACTGGGGGTTATTGGGAGTTATTGGGGGGCTATTGAGGAGTTATTTGGGGGGTCATTGGGGACTATTGGGGGGCTATTGGGGGGTTATTGGGGGGCTATTGAGGAGTTATTTGGGGGGTCTCTGGGGGCTATTGGGGGTTATTTGGGGGTCATTGGGAGTTTATTTGGGGGTCACTGGGGGCTACTGGGGGTTATTGGGGGGCTAATGGGGGATTATTGGGGGCTAATTGGGCATCATTAGGGGCTATTGGGGGCTATTAGGGGTGACTGGAGGGCTATTGGGGGGCTACTGGGGAGATATTGGGGGGCTACTGGGGGGTTATTGGGGGGTTAATTGGGGGGACATTGGGGGGTATTGGTGGGATATTGGGGGCTATTAGGGGGTTATTGGGGGGCTATTGGGGGGTAGTTTTGGGGGGTCATTGGGGGCTTACTGGGGGGTTATTAGGGGCTATTGGGGGTTTATTGGGGGCTATTGGGGGGTTATTTGGGGGGGTCATTGGGGGGCTATTGGGGGTTATTTGGGGGGTCATTGGGGGGTTATTGGGGGTTATTGGGGGGCTAATTGGGCATCATTGGGGGGCTATTGGGGGCTATTAGGGGTGATTGGAGGGCTATTGGGGAGTTATTGGGGGGCTATTGGGTCATTGGGGGCCTATTGGGGGTTAATGGGGGGTTATTGGGGGGGTTATTGGGGGGTTAATTGGGGGTTATTGGTGGGGTATTGGGGGGCTATTGGAGGGTTATTGGGGGCTATTGGGGGGCTATTGGTGGGTTATTTGGGGCCTATACGGGGGAGCATTGGGGGGTTACTGGGGGGCTATGGGGGGGTCATTGGGGGCTATTAGGGGGTTATTGGGGGCTATTGAGGGGTTACTTGGGGGGTCATTGGAGGGTTAATGGGGGGCTATTGGGGGGTTATTTGGGGGGCTATTGGGGGGTTTTTGAGGGGTTATTTGGGGGCATCGGGGGGTCATTCGGGGGCTATTGGGGGTTATTGGAGTCATTGGGGGTTATTGGGGGGCTAATGGGGGATTATTGGGGGCTAATTGGGCATCATTAGGGGCTATTGGGGGCTTTTAGGGGTGACTGGAGGGCTATTGGGGGGCTACTGGGGAGATATTGGGGGGCTATTGGGGGGTTATTGGGGGGTTAATTGGGGGGACATTGGGGGGTATTGGTGGGATATTGGGGGCTATTAGGGGGTTATTGGGGGGCTATTGGGGGGTAGTTTTGGGGGGTCATTGGGGGGCTTACTGGGGGGTTATTAGGGGCTATTGGGGGTTGATTGGGGGCTATCGGGGGGTTATTTGGGGGGTCATTGGGGGTTATTTGGGGGATCATTGGGGGGCTATTGGGGGTTATTGGGGGCTAATTGGGCATCATTAGGGGGCTATTGGGGGCTATTAGGGGTGATTGGAGGGCTATTGGGGAGTTATTGGGGGGCTACTGGGTCATTGGGGGCCTATTGGGGGTTACTGGGGGGTTATTGGGGGGGTTATTGGGGGGTTAATGGGGAGTTATTGGGGGGGTTATTGGGGGGGTCTTGGGGGGTTTATTGGGGGTTATTGGTGGGGTATTGGGGGGCTATTGGGTCATTGGGGGCCTATTGGGGGTTAATGGGGAGTTATTGGGGGGGTTATTGGGGGGTTAATTGGGGGATTAATTGGGGGGGTTATTGGGGGGGTCTTGGGGGGTTAATTGGGGGTTATTGGGGGGTTCTTGGGGGGTTTATTGGGGGTTATTGGTGGGGTATTGGGGGGACCATTGGGGGGTTATTGGGGGCTATTGAGGAGTTATTTGGGGGGCCTATTGGGGGTTATTTGAGGGGTTACTTGGGGTCATTGGGGGGGTTATTTGGGGGGCTATTGGGGGGTTGCTGGGGGGTCATTTGGGGGTTATTGGGGGGCTATCGGAGGGTAGTTTTGGGGGGCTATTGGGGGGTCAATGGGGTGACTCACAGGGCAGCCGTGCCTGCATGTCCGGGGCCAGCAGGAGGCGCTGGGGGGTTCCAGGCAGAGCATAGGCGGCCAAAGGGGGCGGGGCCGGGCCCTTGGCCCCGCCCACCGCGGGCCGGGCTGGGGCTCCACCCCCTGCAGGAGCTGTGGGGAAGGGGGTGGGGTCATCACCGAGGCCACGCCCCCTCCCCGGGTGTAAACCCCGCCCACAGCTCTCCCTTGCCGTTCTGGCCACGCCCCTTGGGTTTAAACCCCGCCCACACCCTCAGTTCCACCCCCTCACGCCCCACCCTTCCCGCCAAACCACGCCCCCCCGCTTTAAGCCCCGCCCACCCCAGATGCTTTACTAAGGGATTTTTTCTGGCCCCGCCCCTCCAACCAGGCCCCGCCCCTTAGGTTTAAGCCCCGCCCCCCCTCCACTTTACTGATAGTTCTGGTCCCACCCACCCAGCTCTAAGCCCCGCCCCTGCGTCCAGGCCACGCCCCTTTGCTTTAAGCCCCGTCCATCCAGGCCACACTAACGTTATAGCCCCGCCCACCCAGTTCTATACCCCGCCCACCACCTCAAACCCCACCCCACCCATCAGACCACGCCCCTCTGATTTAAGCCCCGCCCACCCCAACTGTGTTGCCTGGGAACCGTTCTGGCCCCGCCCCCATCTCTAAGCCCCGCCCCTGTGCTTTAAGCCCCACCCGTAGCTCTTCCCATTGAACAAGCCCCACCCCTTCGCTAAGCCCCGCCCCCTCAAGCCCCGCCCACGACACTCACCAGGGGCAGGGCCAGCAGGGGGCGTGGCCAGCGCGGGCAGCAGCGTGGGCGTGGCCCGAGGGGGCGGGGCCGCCAGGGCCAATCCCAGAGGGGGCAGCAAGGGGGCGGGGCCAGCGGTGGGGGCGGGCGGGGCCACACCGGGCGGGGCAGGGCCTGGTGCCGCGGGGGCGGGGTTGACAGCGGCGGGGGCGGGGTTTAGAGGGGCGGGGTTTACAGGGGCGGTGGGCGGGGCTTGCAACGTGACCCCAGGGGGGGTGGTGGTTACCAGCAGGGGGGTGGGGCCTGCGGGGAGCGGGGCGTGGCCTGCGGGGGTGGGGTTGGTTGGCAGGGGGGCGGGGTTGGGGGGTGGAGGGGCGGGGTTTGGGGGCGTGGCCACGCCCAGGGGGGCGGGGCGGGGCGGGGCCAGCAGCAGCACCGCCCGGTTCTCTGCACGCGCCACCGGCTGCAGCATCCTGGGGGGGGGGAGGGGGCAAAGGTCAGAGGTCACGTGGGGGCAGTGAGGCCCCCCCAGTGTCCCCAAGGTCACCCCAGTGTCCCCAAGAGCCCCCAAGTGTCCCCAAGACCCCCAGTATCCCCAACCCCCCCAGTGTCCCCAAGACCTGACGATGTCCCCAAGACCCCCCCAGTGTCCCCAACCCCCCCCGAAGTGTCCCCAGGACCCACCCAGTGTCCCCAACCCTTCCAGTGTCCCCAAGGGACCCACCACCAACCCAGTGTCCCCAAGAACCCCTCAGTGTCCCCAAGGCCACCCCAGTGTCCCCAAGGGCCCCATCATCATCCCAATGTCCCCAAGACCCCCATGGTGTCCCCAAGACCCCCCAGTGTCCCCAAGACCCCTCAAGTGTCCCCAACACCCCCAGTGTCCCCAACCCTCCCAGTGTCTCCAAGGGACCCACCACCAACCCAGTGTCCCCAAGATCCCCCCAGTGTCCCCAACACCCCCAGTGTCCCCAAGTCCACCCCAGTGTCCCCAAGGGCCCCATCATCATTCCAATGTCCCCAAGACCCCCATGGTGTCCCCAACACCCCCCCAGTGTCCCCAAGGTCACCCCAGCGTCCCCAAGGGCCCCATCATCATACGAATGTTCCCAGGACCCCCATGGTGTCCCCATGACCCCCCCAGTGTCCCCAAGATCACCCCAGTGTCCCCAAGGCCACCCCAGTGTCCTCAAGGGCCCCATCATCATCCCAATGTCCCCAAGACCCCCCATGGTGTCCCCAACACCCCCCAAGTGTCCCCAGGACCCCCGGAGTGTCCCCATCACCATCCCAATACCCCCAAGCCCTCCATGGTGTCCCCAACCCCCCCATGGTGTCCCCAAGACCCCCCCAGTGTCCCCAAGATCACCCCAGTGTCCCCAAGGGCCCCATCATCATCCCAATGTCCCCAAGACCCCCATGGTGTCCCCAACAGCCCCAGTGTCCCCAAGGGCCCTCAAGACCCTCCCAGTGTCCCCAAGGCCACCCCAGTGTCCCCAAGGGCCCCATCATCATCCCAATGTCCCCAAGACCCCCATGGTGTCCCCATGACCCCCAAGTGTCCCCAACACCCCCAGTGTCCCCCAAGGGCCCCCAAGACCCTCCCAGTGTCCCCAACACCCCCCCAGTGTCCCCAAGGCCACCTCAGTGTCCCCAAGGGCCCCATCATCATCCCAATGTCCCCAAGACCCCCATGGTGTCCCCATGACCCCCAAGTGTCCCCAACACCCCCAGTGTCCCCAAGGGCTCCCAAGACCCTCCCAGTGTCCCCAAGACCCCCCCAGTGTCCCCAAGGCCACCTCAGTGTCCCCAAGGGCCCCATCATCATCCCAATGTCCCCAAGACCCCCCATGGTGTCCCCAACACCCCCCAAGTGTCCCCAGGACCCCCGGAGTGTCCCCATCACCATCCCAATACCCCCAAGCCCTCCATGGTGTCCCCAACCCCCCCATGGTGTCCCCAAGACCCCCCCAGTGTCCCCAAGATCACCCCAGTGTCCCCAAGGGCCCCATCATCATCCCAATGTCCCCAAGACCCCCATGGTGTCCCCAACAGCCCCAGTGTCCCCAAGGGCCCTCAAGACCCTCCCAGTGTCCCCAAGGCCACCCCAGTGTCCCCAAGGGCCCCATCATCATCCCAACGTCCCCAAGACCCCCATGGTGTCCCCAAGACCCTCCAAGTGTCCCCAACACCCCCAGTGTCCCCAAGGGCCCTCAAGACCCTCCCAGTGTCCCCAAGTCCACCCCAATGTCCCCAAGGGCCCCATCATCATCCCAACGTCCCCAAGACCCCCATGGTGTCCCCAAGACCCTCCAAGTGTCCCCAACACCCCCAGTGTCCCCAAGGGCCCTCAAGACCCTCCCAGTGTCCCCAAGTCCACCCCAATGTCCCCAAGGGCCCCATCATCATCCCAATGTCCCCAAGACCCCCATGGTGTCCCCAAGACCCCCCAAGTGTCCCCAAGGGTCCCACCACCACCCCAGTGTCCCCAAGACCCCCATGATGTCCCCAAGACCCCCCCAGCATCCCCAACCCCCTCATTATGTCCCCAACACCCCCAGTGTCCCCAAGTGTCCCCACCACCCCTCCAGTGTCCCCAAGACCCCATGGTGTCCCCAACCCCCCCATGATGTCCCCAACACCCCCACTGTCCCCAAGACCCCCCCAGTGTCCCCAACCCCTCCATGGTGTCCCCAAGACCCCCCACTGTCCCCAAGACCCCCCCAGTGTCCCCATCACCATCCCAATACCCCCAAGCCCTCCATGGTGTCCCCAACACCCCCACTGTCCCCAAGACCCCCCCAGTGTCCCCATCACCATCCCAATACCCCCAAGCCCTCCATGGTGTCCCCAACACCCCCACTGTCCCCAAGACCCCCCCAGTGTCCCCAAGCCCTCCATGGTGTCCCCAACACCCCCACTGTCCCCAACACCCCCCCAGTGTCCCCAAGACCCCCACTGTCCCCAAACCCCCCAGTGTCCCCAAGGCCACCCCCATGTCCCCAAGGACCCCATCATCATCCCAATGTCCCTAAGACCCCCATGGTGTCCCCAGGACCCCCCCAATGTCCCCAAGGCCACCCCACCGTCCCCTACCTGTTGACTTTCATGCGCACGGGTTTGGGCCGGGGGGGGGGGTCGGGGGCGGCCGCCACGTCCTCCAGGAGGCGCCGGGTGACGCGCCAGCGCGGCAGGAAGTGGTCGGCGGCGTAACGGGAAATGTGGCCCTCCATGGACACCAGCAGGAACGGGGACAGATCCACGTGCTGGGGGACAGTGGGGACACCATCTGGGGTCACCTGGGGTCAGCCAGGGTCAGCCAGAGTCACCTGGGGTCACCCGGGGTCAATGGGGCCACCAGGGCCATGTGGCAGGAAGTGGTCGGCGGTGCAACGGGAAATGTAGCCCCCCATGGACACCAGGAGGAACGGGGACAGAGCCACGTGCTGGGGGACAGTGGGGACACCTGGGGTCACTCGGTGTCATACAGGGTCACACAGGGTCACCCAGGGTCAATGGGGCCACCAGGGCCACGTGGCAGGAAGTGGTCGGCGGTGCAACGGGAAATGTGGCCCCCCATGGACACCAGGAGGAACGGGGACAGAGCCACGTGCTGGGGGACAGTGGGGACACCTGGGGTCACCTGGGGTCACTCAGTGTCACCCAGGGTCAGCCAGGGTCACCTGGGGTCAATGGGGACAATGGGGACACCAGGGCCATGTGGCAGGAAGTGGTCGGCGGTGCAACGGGAAATGTGGCCCCCCATGGACACCAGGAGGAACGGGGACAGAGCCACGTGCTGGGGGACAGTGGGGACACCATCTGGGGTCACCTGGGGTCACTCGGTGTCATACAGGGTCACACAGGGTCACCTGGGGTCACTCAGTGTCACCCGGGGTCAATGGGGCCACCAGGGCCATGTGGCAGGAAGTGGTCGGCGGTGCAACGGGAAATGTGGCCCCCCATGGACACCAGGAGGAACGGGGACAGAGCCACGTGCTGGGGGACAGTGGGGACACCTGGGGTCACCTGGGGTCATCTGGGGTCACATGGGGTCACCCAGGGTCAATGGGGACACCAGGGCCATGTGGCAGGAAGTGGTCGGCAGCGTAACGGGAAATGTGGCCCTCCATGGACACCAGCAGGAACGGGGACAGATCCACGTGCTGGGGGACAGTGGGGACACCATCTGGGGTCACCTGGGGTCACTCGGTGTCATACAGGGTCACACAGGGTCACCTGGGGTCACTCAGTGTCACCCGGGGTCAATGGGGCCACCAGGGCCATGTGGCAGGAAGTGGTTGGCGGTGCAACGGGAAATGTGGCCCCCCATGGACACCAGGAGGAACGGGGACAGATCCACGTGCTGGGGGACAGTGGGGACACCTGGGGTCACCTGGGGTCACCCAGAGTCACCTGGGGTCACTCAGTGTCACCCGGGGTCAATGGGGCCACCAGGGCCATGTGGCAGGAAGTGGTTGGTGGTGTAACGGGAAATGTGGCCCCCCATGGACACCAGGAGGAACGGGGACAGAGCCACGTGCTGGGGGACAGTGGGGACACCTGGGGTCACCTGGGGTCACCCAGAGTCACCTGGGGTCACTCAGTGTCACCCAGGGTCAATGGGGCCACCAGGGCCATGTGGCAGGAAGTGGTCGGCGGCGTAACAGGAAATGTGGCCCCCCATGGACACCAGGAGGAACGGGGACAGAGCCACGTGCTGGGGGACAGTGGGGACACCTGGGGTCACTCGGTGTCATACAGGGTCACCCAGTGTCACCCAGGGTCAATCGGGACACCAGGGCCATGTGGCAGGAAGTGGTCGGCGGTGTAATGGGAAATGTGGCCCCCCCATGGACACCAGGAGGAATGGGGACAGAGCCACGTGCTGGGGGACAGTGGGGACACCATCTGGGGTCACCTGGGGTCACTCGGTGTCATACAGGGTCACACAGGGTCACCTGGGGTCACTCAGTGTCACCCAGGGTCAATGGGGCCACCAGGGCCATGTGGCAGGAAGTGGTCGGCGGTGCAACGGGAAATGTGGCCCCCCATGGACACCAGGAGGAACGGGGACAGAGCCACGTGCTGGGGGACAGTGGGGACACCTGGGGTCACCTGGGGTCATCTGGGGTCACATAGGGTCACTCAGAGTCACCTGGGGTCACTCAGTGTCACCCAGGGTCAATGGGGCCACCAGGGCCATGTGGCAGGAAGTGGTTGGTGGTGTAACGGGAAATGTGGCCCCCCATGGACACCAGGAGGAACGGGGAAAGAGCCACGTGCTGGGGGACAGTGGGGACACCATCTGGGGTCACCTGGGGTCACTCGGTGTCATACAGGGTCACACAGGGTCACCTGGGGTCACTCAGTGTCACCCAGGGTCAATGGGGACACCAGGGCCATGTGGCAGGAAGTGGTCGGCGGCGTAACGGGAAATGTGGCCCCCCATGGACACCAGCAGGAACGGGGACAGAGCCACGTGCTGGGGGACAGTGGGGACACCATCTGGGGTCACCTGGGGTCACCTGGGGTCATCTGGGGTCACATGGGGTCACCCAGGGTCAATGGGGCCACCAGGGCCATGTGGCAGGAAGTGGTCGGCGGTGCAACGGGAAATGTGGCCCTCCATGGACACCAGCAGGAACGGGGACAGATCCACGTGCTGGGGGACAGTGGGGACACCTGGGGTCACTCAGTGTCACCCAGGGTCAGCCAGGGTCACCTGGGGTCAATGGGGACAATGGGGACACCAGGGCCATGTGGCAGGAAGTGGTCGGCGGTGCAACGGGAAATGTGGCCCCCCATGGACACCAGGAGGAACGGGGACAGAGCCACGTGCTGGGGGACAGTGGGGACACCATCTGGGGTCACCTGGGGTCACTCGGTGTCATACAGGGTCACACAGGGTCACCTGGGGTCACTCAGTGTCACCCGGGGTCAATGGGGCCACCAGGGCCATGTGGCAGGAAGTGGTTGGCGGTGCAACGGGAAATGTGGCCCCCCATGGACACCAGCAGGAACGGGGACAGAGCCACGTGCTGGGGGACAGTGGGGACACCTGGGGTCACCTGGGGTCATCTGGGGTCACTCGGTGTCATACAGGGTCACCCAGTGTCACCCAGGGTCAATGGGGACACCAGGGCCATGTGGCAGGAAGTGGTCGGCGGTGCAACGGGAAATGTGGCCCCCCATGGACACCAGGAGGAACGGGGACAGAGCCACGTGCTGGGGGACAGTGGGGACACCTGGGGTCATCTGGGGTCACTGTCACCCAGGGTCACACAGGGTCACCCGGGGTCAATGGGGACTCCAGGGCCATGTGGCAGGAAGTGGTTGGTGGTGCAACGGGAAATGTGGCCCCCCATGGACACCAGGAGGAACGGGGGGACATGAGGGGACACTGGGGACATCTGGGTCACCCAATGACACCCAATGACACCCAGTGACACCCAGGGTCACCTCCTGGCCCTCCAGGGTCACCAGGAGGAACAGGGACAGGGACAAGTGTTGAGGGGACATCAGGGGACATTGCGCCTCCCATTGACACCCAGGGTCACCCACTGACCCACAGTGACACCCAGTGACACCAGGGACACCCAGGGACACCCATTCACCCCCAGTGACACCAGTGACACCCAGGGACACCCAGTGTCACCTCCTGCCACCCACTGACCCCCGTGTCCCTCCAGTGACACCAGTGACAATGGGGACAGGTCCATGTGCTGAGGGGACACACTGGGACACATGGGGCACCCAGTGACACCAGGGACACCCAGTGACACCCAGTGACACCCAGTGACACCCAATGACACCCAGTGTCACCACCTGGCCTGTGAGGGACATGAGTGACAACAGGGAGAGTGACACGAGCTGTGGGGACACACGGGTCACCCAATGACACCCAATGACACCCAGTGACACCCAGTGACACCCAGTGACACCCAATGACACCTATTGACACCCATTGACATCCATTGACACCCAAGGACACCCAATGACACCAGTGACACCCAGTGACACCCAGTGACACCCAATGACACCTATTGACACCCAATGACATCCATTGACACCCAAGGACACCCAATGACACCCAATGACACCAGTGACACCCAATGACACCCAATGACACCAGTGACACCCAATGACACCCAATGACACCCAGTGACACCCAGTGACACCAGTGAGAATGGGGACAGTGACACAAGCTGTGGGGACACACGGGTCACCCAATGACACCCAATGACACCCAATGACACCCAGTGACACCCAGTGACACCCAGTGACACCCAATGACACCTATTGACACCCATTGACACCCATTGACACCCAATGACACCAGTGACACCCAGTGACACCCAGTGACACCCAATGACACCCAGTGACACCAGTGAGAATGGGGACAGTGACACGAGCTGTGGGGACACCAGAGTCACCCAGTGACACCCAATGACACCCAGTGACACCCAATGACACCCAGTGACACCAGTGACACCCAGTGACACCCAGTGACACCAGTGAGAATGGGGACAGTGACACGGGCTATGGGGACACACGGGTCACCCAGTGACACCCAATGACACCCAGTGACACCCAGTGACACCCAATGACACCCAATGACACCCAGTGACACCAGTGAGAATGGGGACAGTGACACGGGCTATGGGGACACACGGGTCACCCAGTGACACCCAATGACACCCAATGACACCCAGTGACACCCAATGACACCCAGTGACACCAGTGACACCCAGTGACACCCAGTGACACCAGTGAGAATGGGGACAGTGACACGAGCTGTGGGGACACCAGAGTCACCCAGTGACACCCAATGACACCCAATGACACCCAATGACACCCAATGACACCCAATGACACCCAGTGACACCAGTGACACCCAATGACACCAGTGACACCCAGTGACACCCAATGACACCAGTGAGAATGGGGACACTGACACGAGCTGTGGGGACACACGGGTCACCCAATGACACCCAATGACACCCAATGACACCAGTGACACCCAGTGACACCAGTGAGAATGGGGACAGTGACACGAGCTGTGGGGACACACGGGTCACCCAATGACACCCAATGACACCCAGTGACACCCAGTGACACCAGTGACACCCAGTGACACCCAATGACACCCAATGACACCCAGTGACACCCAGTGACACCAGTGAGAATGGGGACAGTGACACGAGCTGTGGGGACACACGGGTCACCCAATGACACCCAATGACACCCAGTGACACCCAGTGACACCCAGTGACACCCAATGACACCAGTGAGAATGGGGACAGTGACACGGGCTATGGGGACACACGGGTCACCCAGTGACACCCAATGACACCCAGTGACACCCAGTGACACCCAGTGACACCCAATGACACCCAATGACACCCAGTGACACCAGTGAGAATGGGGACAGTGACACGAGCTGTGGGGACACACGGGTCACCCAGTGACACCCAATGACACCCAATGACACCCAGTGACACCCAATGACACCCAGTGACACCAGTGACACCCAGTGACACCCAGTGACACCAGTGAGAATGGGGACAGTGACACGAGCTGTGGGGACACCAGAGTCACCCAGTGACACCCAATGACACCCAATGACACCCAATGACACCCAATGACACCCAGTGACACCAGTGACACTCAATGACACCAGGGACACCCAGTGACACCCAATGACACCAGTGACACCCAATGACACCCAGTGACACCCAATGACACCCAATGACACCAGTGACACCCAGTGACACCCAATGACACCAGTGAGAATGGGGACACTGACACGAGCTGTGGGGACACACGGGTCACCCAGTGACACCCAGTGACACCCAGTGACACCCAGTAACACCCAGTGACACCAGTGACACCCAATGACACCAGTGACACCCAATGACACCCAATGACACCCAATGACACCCAGTGACACCAGTGAGAATGGGGACAGTGACACAAGCTGTGGGGACACACGGGTCACCCAATGACACCCAATGACACCCAGTGACACCAGTGACACCCACCTTAGAGTCTCTATGTCCCCAAATGTGCCACCCCATTGTCCCTATGTCCCCAATTGTGTCACCCCAGTGTCCCTACGTCCCTAAATGTGTCACCCCAGTGTCTCTATGTCCCCAATGTGTCACCTTAGAGTGTCTGTGTCCCCTCAAGTGCCACCCCAGTGTCCTTATGTCCCCAAATGTGCCACCTTAGAGCCCCTATGTCCCCAACTGTGTCACCTTAGAGTGTCCCTGTGTCCCCACAAGTGTCTGTGTGTCCCCAAAGGTGCCACCTTAGAGTCTCTGTGTCCCCAACTGTGCCACCCCATTGTCCCTATGTCCCCAATTGTGTCACCCCAGTGTCCCTACGTCCCTAAATGTGTCACCCCAGTGTCTCTATGTCCCCAACGGTGTCACCCCAGTGTCCCCATGTCCCCAACTATGTCACCTTAGAGTGTCTCTGTGTCCCCACAATTGTCTCTGTGTCCCCAGCTGTGTCACCCCAGTGTCTTTATGTCCCCACAAGTGTCTCTGTGACCCCAAAGGTGTCACCCCAGTGTCCCCACAAGGGTCTCTGTGTCCCCAAAGGTGTCACCCCAGTCTCTCGATGTCCCCTCAAGTGCCACCCCAGTGTCCCCACAAGGGTCTCTGTGTCCCCAAAGGTGTCACCCCAGTCTCTCGATGTCCCCTCAAGTGCCACCCCAGTGTCCCCACAAGGGTCTCTGTGTCCCCAAAGGTGTCACCCCAGTCTCTCGATGTCCCCTCAAGTGCCACCCCAGTGTCCCCACAGGTGTCTATGTGACCCCACAAGTGCCACCCCAGTGTCCCTATGTCCCCACCTGTGTCACCCCAGTGTCTCTAAGACCCCACAAGTGTCACCTTTGAGTGTCTCTATGTCCCCAAAGGCGCCACCCCAGTGTCCCCACCAGTGTCTCTGTGTCCCCAAAGCTGTCACCCCAGTGTCTCTGTGTCCCCAATGTGTCACCTTAGAGTGTCTCTGTGTCCCCTCAAGTGCCACCCCAGTGTCCTTATGTCCCCAAATGTGCCACCTTACAGTCCCTATGTCCCCAATGTGTCACCTTAGAGTGTCCCTGTGTCCCCACAAGTGTCTGTGTGTCCCCAAAGGTGCCACCGTAGAGTCTCTATGTCCCCAAATGTGTCTGGGTGTCCCCAAATGTGTCACCTTAGAGCGTCTTTGTGTCCCCAACAAGTGTCTTTGTGTCCCCAACTGTGTCACCCCAGTGTCTCTATGTCCCCAATGTGTCACCTTAGAGTGTCCCTGTGTCCCCACAAGTGTCTGTGTGTCCCCAAAGGTGTCACCTTAGAGTCTCTGTGTCCCCAAATGTGCCACCTTACAGTCCCTATGTCCCCAACTGTGTCACCTTAGAGTGTCCCTGTGTCCCCACAAGTGTCTGTGTGTCCCCAAAGGTGTCACCTTAGAGTCTCTGTGTCCCCAAATGAGCCACCTTACAGTCCCTATGTCCCCAACTGTGTCACCTTAGAGTGTCCCTGCGTCCCCACAAGTGTCTGTGTGTCCCCAACTCTGTCACCCCAGACCCTCTCTGACCCCACAAGTGCCACCCCAAGTGCCCCCCCATGTCCCCGCTGTCACCTGGAAGGGCAGGGGGTCCAGGGCGCGCAGCACCAGGGCGGCGGTGACGAAGTTCAGGCCGTCGGTGACAAAGGGGGAGGTGACGGGGCGCGGCTCGAACAGGTCCGGGTGGTTGCACACCTTGCGCAGCTGCATCAGCACGTTGATCACGCTCATGAAGTGCCCGCTGGCCAGCGTGGCCTTGGTGCTGCGGGGACACGGGGACGTTGGGGACAATGGGGACAATGCGGGTATTGGGGGTGATGGGGGTATTGGGTCAATGGGGGCAATGGGGACATTGGGGGCGATGGGGACAATGGGGGCAATGAGGTCAATGGAGTCAATGGGGACATTTGGGGACATGGGGACATTGAAGTCAATGGGGACATTGGGGTCAACGGAGTCAATGGGGGCAATGGGGACATTGGAGTCAATGCGGACAATGAGGACAATGGGGGCAATGGGAACAATGGGGTCAATGGGGACACTGGGGTCAATGGGGGCAATGGGGACATTGGGGGCGATGGGGACATTGAAGTCAATGGGGACATTGAACTCAATGGGGACATTGGGGTCAATGGAGTCAGTGGGGGCAATGGGGACATTGGGGTCAATTGGGGCAATGGAGACAATGGGGACATTGGGGTCAATGGGGGCAATAGGGACATTGGGGGCAATGGGAACGATGGGGTCAATGGGGACAATGGAGACAATGGGGACATTGGGGTCAATGTGGGCAATGGGGACAATGGGGGCGATGGGGTCAATGGGGGCAATGGGGACATTGGAGTCAATGGGGACAATGGGAGCGATGGGGACATTGGGGTCAATGGGGGCAATGGGGTGAATGGAGTCAATGGAGGCAATGGGGACAATGGGGTCAATGGGGACACTGAAGTCAATGGGGACATTGGGGTCAATGGAGTCAATGGGGGCAATGGGGACATTGGGGTCAATTGGGGCAATGGAGACAATGGGGACATTGGAGTCAATGGGGGCAATGGGGACATTGGGGTCAATGGGGTCAATGGGGGCAATGGGGACATTGGAGTCAATGGGGACAATGAGGACATTGGAGTCAATGGGGACAATGGGGTCATTGGAGTCAATGGGGACATTTGGGGACATGGGGACGCGGCATCAGCTGCATCAGCACGTTGATCACGCTCATGAAGTGCCCGCTGGCCAGCGTGGCCTTGGTGCTGCGGGGACACGGGGACGTTGGGGACAATGGGGACAATGCGGGTATTGGGGGTGATGGGGGTGATGGGGGTATTGGGTCAATGGGGGCGATGGGGGTATTGGGTCAATGGGGGCGATGGGGGTGATGGGGGTATTGGGGACATTGGGGGTATTGGGTCAATGGGGTCAATGGAGGTGATGGGGTCAGTGGGGACACTGGGGTCAATGGGGTCAATGGGGGCAATGGGGGCGATGGGGTCAATGGTGGCAATGGGGACATTGGGGTCAATTGGGGCAATGGAGACAATGGGGACAGTGGGGTCAATGGGGGCAATGGGGAGATCGGAGTCAATGGGGACAATGGGAGCGATGGGGACATTGGGGTCAATGGGGGCAATGGAGTCAATGGAGGCAATGGGGACAATGGGGTCAATGGGGACACTGAAGTCAATGGGGACATTGGGGTCAATGGAGTCAATGGAGACAATGGGGACACTGGGGTCAATGGGGTCAATGGGGACAATGGGGGCGATGGGGTCAATGGTGGCAATGGGGACATTGAACTCAATGGGGACACTGGGGTCAATGGAGTCAATGGGGACAATGAGGACATTGGAAGCAATGGGGGCAATGGGGACATCGGAGTCAATGGGGATAATGGGGACAATGGGGTCATTGGAGTCAATGGGGCATTTGGGGACATGGGGACGCGGCATCAGCTGCATCAGCACGTTGATCACGCTCATGAAGTGCCCGCTGGCCAGCGTGGCCTTGGTGCTGCGGGGACACGGGGACGTTGGGGACAATGGGGACAATGCGGGTATTGGGGGTGATGGGGGTATTGGGTCAATGGGGGCAATGGGGACATTGGGGGCGATGGGGACAATGGGGGCAATGGGGGTAATGGGAGCAATGGGGTCAATGGAGTCAATGGGGACATCTGGGGACATGGGGACATTGAAGTCAATGGGGACATTGGGGTCAATGGAGTCAATGGGGGCAATGGGGACATTGGAGTCAATGCGGACAATGAGGACAATGGGGGCAATGGGGACAATGGGGTCAATGGGGACACTGGGGTCAGTGGGGACAATGGGGACATTGAACTCAATGGGGACATTGGGGTCAATGGAGTCAGTGGGGGCAATGGGGACATTGGGGTCAATTGGGGCAATGGAGACAATGGGGACAGTGGGGTCAATGGGGGCAATAGGGACATTGGGGGCAATGGGAACGATGGGGTCAATGGGGACAATGGAGACAATGGGGACATTGGGGTCAATGTGGGCAATGGGGACAATGGGGGCAATGGGGACATTGGAGTCAATGGGGACAATGGGAGCGATGGGGACATTGGGGTCAATGGGGGCAATGGGGTGAATGGAGTCAACGGAGGTAATGGGGACAATGGGGTCAATGGGGACACTGAAGTCAATGGGGATATTGGGGTCAATGGAGTCAATGGAGACAATGGGGACATTGGGGTCAAGGGGGGCAATGGGGACAATGGGGGCGATGGGGACATTTGGGGACATGGGGACGCGGCATCAGCTGCATCAGCACGTTGATCACGCTCATGAAGTGCCCGCTGGCCAGCGTGGCCTTGGTGCTGCGGGGACACGGGGACGTTGGGGACAATGGGGACAATGGGGGTATTGGGGGTGATGGGGGTGATGGGGGTATTGGGTCAATGGGGGCGATGGGGGTATTGGGGACATTGGGGGTATTGGGTCAATGGGGTCAATGGAGGTGATGGGGGCAATGGGGACATTGGGGGCGATGGGGGCAATGGGGACAATGGGGACATTGAAGTCAATGGGGCCATTGGGGTCAATGGAGTCAATGGAGACAATGGGGACATCGGGGTCAATTGGGGCAATGGGGACAGTGGGGTCAATGGGGGCAATGGGGACATTGGAGTCAATGGGGACAATGGGAGCGATGGGGACATTGGGGTCAATGGGGGCAATGGGGTGAATGGAGTCAATGAAGGCAATGGGGACAATGGGGTCAATGGGGACAATGGGGTCAATGGGGACACTGAAGTCAATGGGGACATTGGGGTCAAAGGAGTCAATGGAGACAATGGGGACATTGGGGTCAATGGGGGCAATGGGGACAATGGGGGCGATGGGGTCAATGGTGGCAATGGGGACATCGGAGTCAATGGAGACAATGGGGACAATGGGGTCAATGGGGGCAATGGGGACAATGGGGGCGATGGGGTCAATGGTGGCAATGGGGACATCGGAGTCAATGGGGATAATGGGGACAATGGGGTCATTGGAGTCAATGGGGGCAATGGGGACATCTGGGGACATGGGGACGCGGCATCAGCTGCATCAGCACGTTGATCACGCTCATGAAGTGCCCGCTGGCCAGCGTGGCCTTGGTGCTGCGGGGACACGGGGACGTTGGGGACAATGGGGACAATGCGGGTATTGGGGGTGATGGGGGTATTGGGTCAATGGGGGCAATGGGGACATTGGGGGCGATGGGGACAATGGGGGCAATGGGGGTAATGGGAGCAATGGGGTCAATGGAGTCAATGGGGACATCTGGGGACATGGGGACATTGAAGTCAATGGGGACATTGGGGTCAATGGAGTCAATGGGGGCAATGGGGACATTGGAGTCAATGCGGACAATGAGGACAATGGGGGCAATGGGGACAATGGGGTCAATGGGGACACTGGGGTCAATGGGGGCAATGGGGACATTGAACTCAATGGGGACATTGGGGTCAATGGAGTCAGTGGGGGCAATGGGGACATTGGGGTCAATTGGGGCAATGGAGACAATGGGGACAGTGGGGTCAATGGGGGCAATAGGGACATTGGGGGCAATGGGAACGATGGGGTCAATGGGGACAATGGAGACAATGGGGACATTGGGGTCAATGTGGGCAATGGGGACAATGGGGGCAATGGGGACATTGGAGTCAATGGGGACAATGGGAGCGATGGGGACATTGGGGTCAATGGGGGCAATGGGGTGAATGGAGTCAACGGAGGTAATGGGGACAATGGGGTCAATGGGGACACTGAAGTCAATGGGGATATTGGGGTCAATGGAGTCAATGGAGACAATGGGGACATTGGGGTCAAGGGGGGCAATGGGGGCAATGGGGTCAATGGGGACATTTGGGGACATGGGGACGCGGCATCAGCTGCATCAGCACGTTGATCACGCTCATGAAGTGCCCGCTGGCCAGCGTGGCCTTGGTGCTGCGGGGACACGGGGACGTTGGGGACAATGGGGACAATGCGGGTATTGGGGGTGATGGGGGTATTGGGTCAATGGGGGCGATGGGGGTGATGGGGTCAATGGGGACAATGGGGATGTTGGGGGTGATGGGGACAATGGAGACAATGGGGACATTGGGGACGTTGGGGGTGATGGGGACAATGGGGATAATGGGACAATGGGGACAATGGGACAATGGGGACAATGGGACAATGGGGACAAGGGGGATAATGGGATAATGGGTGGGCACCACGGGGACACTGCCAAGGGACCCCAGGGACCCCAAAAGTGACACAGAGGACACCTGGGGACACTGGGGACATGGGGATGTGGGGACATTTGGGGACACTGGGGGGCTCTAGAAGGTCTCAGGTGACATTGGGGACACGGTGACACGGTGACACCGACCTGGCCTGTCCCATGAAGTCGTCGTAGAGGCAGCGCTGGCGCCGGGACAGGGGATGGGCCATGGGGACATGGGGACACTGGGGGGCTCTGGGTGGCTCAGGGGGGTCTCAGGTGACACGGGGGGGTCTCAGGTGACACGGGTGACATTGGGGACACGGTGACACCGACCTGGCCTGTCCCATGAAGTCGTCGTAGAGGCAGCGCTGGTGCCGGGACAGGGGATGGGCCATGGGGACATGGGGACACTGGGGGGCTCTGGGTGGCTCTGGGGGGTCTCAGGTGACACGGGGGGGTCTCAGGTGACACAGGTGACATTGGGGACACGGTGACACCGACCTGGCCTGTCCCATGAAGTCGTCATAGAGGCAGCGCTGGCGCTGGGACAGGGGATGGGCCATGGGGACATGGGGACACTGGGGGGCTCTGGGTGGCTCAGGGGGGTCTCAGGTGACACGGGGGGGGCTCAGGTGACACAGGTGACATTGGGGACACGGTGACACCGACCTGGCCTGTCCCATGAAGTCGTCGTAGAGGCAGCGCTGGCGCCGGGACAGGGGATGGGCCATGGGGACATGGGGACACTGGGGGGCTCTGGGTGGCTCTGGGGGGTCTCAGGTGACACGGGGAGGTCTCAGGTGACACAGGTGACATTGGGGACACGGTGACACCGACCTGGCCTGTCCCATGAAGTCGTCATAGAGGCAGCGCTGGCGCCGGGACAGGGGATGGGCCATGGGGACATGGGGACACTGGGGGGCTCTGGGTGGCTCTGGGGGGTCTCAGGTGACACGGGGAGGTCTCAGGTGACACAGGTGACATTGGGGACACGGTGACACCGACCTGGCCTGTCCCATGAAGTCGTCGTAGAGGCAGCGCTGGCGCCGGGACAGGGGATGGGCCATGGGGACATGGGGACACTGGGGTCTCTGGGTGGCTCAAGGGGGTCTCAGGTGACACGGGGGGGTCTCAGGTGACACAGGTGACATTGGGGACACGGTGACACGGTGACACCGACCTGGCCTGTCCCATGAAGTTGTCGTAGAGGCAGCACTGGCGCCGGGACAGGGGATGGGCCATGGGGACATGGGGACACTGGGGGGCTCTGGGTGGCTCTGGGGGGTCTCAGGTGACACGGGGGGGTCTCAGGTGACACAGGTGACATTGGGGACACGGTGACACCGACCTGGCCTGTCCCATGAAGTCGTCGTAGAGGCAGCGCTGGCGCGGGGACAGGGGATGGGCCATGGGGACATGGGGACACTGGGGGGCTTTGGGTGGCTCTGGGGGGTGTCAGGTGACACGGGGGGGTCTCAGGTGACACAGGTGACATTGGGGACACGGTGACACGGTGACACCGACCTGGCCTGTCCCATGAAGTCGTCGTAGAGGCAGCGCTGGCGCGGGGACAGGGGATGGGCCATGGGGACATGGGGACACTGGGGGGCTCTGGGTGGCTCTGGGGGGTCTCAGGTGACACGGGGGGGTCTCAGGTGACACGGGTGACATTGGGGACACGGTGACACCGACCTGGCCTGTCCCATGAAGTCGTCATAGAGGCAGCGCTGGTGCCGGGACAGGGGATGGGCCATGGGGACATGGGGACACTGGGGGGCTCTGGGTGGCTCTGGGGGGTCTCAGGTGACACGGGGGGGTCTCAGGTGACACAGGTGACATTGGGGACACGGTGACACGGTGACACCGACCTGGCCTGTCCCATGAAGTCGTCATAGAGGCAGCGCTGGCGCCGGGACAGGGGATGGGCCATGGGGACATGGGGACACTGGGGGGCTCTGGGGGGTCTCAGGTGACACGGGGGGGTCTCAGGTGACACAGGTGACATTGGGGACACGGTGACACCGACCTGGCCTGTCCCATGAAGTCGTCATAGAGGCAGCGCTGGCGCCGGGACAGGGGATGGGCCATGGGGACATGGGGACACTGGGGGGCTCTGGGTGGCTCTGGGGGGTCTCAGGTGACACGGGGGGGTCTCAGGTGACACAGGTGACATTGGGGACACGGTGACATGGTGACACCGACCTGGCCTGTCCCATGAAGTCGTCGTAGAGGCAGCGCTGGCGCCGGGACAGGGGATGGGCCATGGGGACATGGGGACACTGGGGGGCTCTGGGTGGCTCAGGGGGGTCTCAGGTGACACGGGGGGGTCTCAGGTGACACGGGTGACATTGGGGACACGGTGACACCGACCTGGCCTGTCCCATGAAGTCGTCATAGAGGCAGCGCTGGCGCCGGGACAGGGGATGGGCCATGGGGACATGGGGACACTGGGGGGCTCTGGGTGGCTCAGGGGGGTCTCAGGTGACACGGGGGGGTCTCAGGTGACACGGGTGACATTGGGGACACGGTGACACCGACCTGGCCTGTCCCATGAAGTCGTCATAGAGGCAGCGCTGGCGCCGGGACAGGGGATGGGCCATGGGGACATGGGGACACTGGGGGGCTCTGGGTGGCTCTGGGGGGTCTCAGGTGACACGGGGGGGTCTCAGGTGACACGGGTGACATTGGGGACACGGTGACACCGACCTGGCCTGTCCCATGAAGTCGTCATAGAGGCAGCGCTGGTGCCGGGACAGGGGATGGGCCATGGGGACATGGGGACACTGGGGGGCTCTGGGTGGCTCTGGGGGGTCTCAGGTGACACGGGGGGGTCTCAGGTGACACAGGTGACATTGGGGACACGGTGACACGGTGACACCGACCTGGCCTGTCCCATGAAGTCGTCATAGAGGCAGCGCTGGCGCCGGGACAGGGGATGGGCCATGGGGACATGGGGACACTGGGGGGCTCTGGGGGGTCTCAGGTGACACGGGGGGGTCTCAGGTGACACAGGTGACATTGGGGACACGGTGACACCGACCTGGCCTGTCCCATGAAGTCGTCATAGAGGCAGCGCTGGCGCCGGGACAGGGGATGGGCCATGGGGACATGGGGACACTGGGGGGCTCTGGGTGGCTCTGGGGGGTCTCAGGTGACACGGGGGGGTCTCAGGTGACACAGGTGACATTGGGGACACGGTGACATGGTGACACCGACCTGGCCTGTCCCATGAAGTCGTCGTAGAGGCAGCGCTGGCGCCGGGACAGGGGATGGGCCATGGGGACATGGGGACACTGGGGGGCTCTGGGTGGCTCAGGGGGGTCTCAGGTGACACGGGGGGGTCTCAGGTGACACGGGTGACATTGGGGACACGGTGACACCGACCTGGCCTGTCCCATGAAGTCGTCATAGAGGCAGCGCTGGCGCCGGGACAGGGGATGGGCCATGGGGACATGGGGACACTGGGGGGCTCTGGGTGGCTCAGGGGGGTCTCAGGTGACACGGGGGGGTCTCAGGTGACACGGGTGACATTGGGGACACGGTGACACCGACCTGGCCTGTCCCATGAAGTCGTCATAGAGGCAGCGCTGGCGCCGGGACAGGGGATGGGCCATGGGGACATGGGGACACTGGGGGGCTCTGGGTGGCTCTGGGGGGTCTCAGGTGACACGGGGGGGTCTCAGGTGACACGGGTGACATTGGGGACACGGTGACACCGACCTGGCCTGTCCCATGAAGTCGTCATAGAGGCAGCGCTGGTGCCGGGACAGGGGATGGGCCATGGGGACATGGGGACACTGGGGGGCTCTGGGTGGCTCTGGGGGGTCTCAGGTGACACGGGGGGGTCTCAGGTGACACAGGTGACATTGGGGACACGGTGACACGGTGACACCGACCTGGCCTGTCCCATGAAGTCGTCATAGAGGCAGCGCTGGCGCCGGGACAGGGGATGGGCCATGGGGACATGGGGACACTGGGGGGCTCTGGGGGGTCTCAGGTGACACGGGGGGGTCTCAGGTGACACAGGTGACATTGGGGACACGGTGACACCGACCTGGCCTGTCCCATGAAGTCGTCATAGAGGCAGCGCTGGCGCCGGGACAGGGGATGGGCCATGGGGACATGGGGACACTGGGGGGCTCTGGGTGGCTCTGGGGGGTCTCAGGTGACACGGGGGGGTCTCAGGTGACACAGGTGACATTGGGGACACGGTGACATGGTGACACCGACCTGGCCTGTCCCATGAAGTCGTCGTAGAGGCAGCGCTGGCGCCGGGACAGGGGATGGGCCATGGGGACATGGGGACACTGGGGGGCTCTGGGTGGCTCAGGGGGGTCTCAGGTGACACGGGGGGGTCTCAGGTGACACGGGTGACATTGGGGACACGGTGACACCGACCTGGCCTGTCCCATGAAGTCGTCATAGAGGCAGCGCTGGCGCCGGGACAGGGGATGGGCCATGGGGACATGGGGACACTGGGGGGCTCTGGGTGGCTCTGGGGGGTCTCAGGTGACACGGGGGGGTCTCAGGTGACACGGGTGACATTGGGGACACGGTGACACCGACCTGGCCTGTCCCATGAAGTCGTCATAGAGGCAGCGCTGGCGCCGGGACAGGCGGCACCGCAGAACGTGCTCGAACTTCTGCGGCATCTGCTTCTCCACGTCCACCTTGAGCCGGCGCAGCAGGAACGGCCGCAGCACCTGCACCCCGAAAACAGAGGGGGGTGAGCCCCAAAATAGGGGGGGAACCCCAGAATATGGGGGGGGGGGAACGCCGGAATGGGGGGACCCAAAATAGGGGGAACTGGATGTAGGGGAGAGCCTGAAATAGGGGGGAACCCAAAATAGGGGGAGCTGAAATAGGGGGGACCTGAAATAGGGGGGACCCAAAATATGGGGGACCAAAAATATGGGGGTGTCAGCCTGAAATAGGGGGGAACCCAAAATAGGGGGAGCTGAAATAGGGGGGACCTGAAATAGGGGGGACCCAAAATAGGGGGGACCAAAAATATGGGGGTGTCAGCCTGAAATAGGGGGGAACCCAAAATAGGGGGAGCTGAAATAGGGGGGACCTGAAATAGGGGGGACCCGAAATAGGGGGGACCCAAAATAGGGGGGACCAAAAATATGGGGGTGTCAGCCTGAAATAGGGGGGAGCCTGAAATAGGGGGGAACCTAAAATAGGGGGAGCTGAAATAGGGGGGACCTGAAATAGGGGGGACCCGAAATAGGGGGGACCCAAAATATGGGGGTGTCAGCCTGAAATAGGGGGGAACCTAAAATAGGGGGAGCTGAAATAGGGGGGACCTGAAATAGGGGGGACCCGAAATAGGGGGGACCCAAAATAGGGGGGACCAAAAATATGGGGGTGTCAGCCTGAAATAGGGGGGAGCCTGAAATAGGGGGGACTCTGAAATAGGGGGGACCTGAAATAAGGGGGGACCTGAAATAGGGGGGACCCGAAATATGGGGGACCCAAAATAGGGGGGACCAAAAATATGGGGGCGTCAGCCTGAAATAGGGGGGAGCCTGAAATAGGGGGGAACCTAAAATAGGGGGAGCTGAAATAGGGGGGACCTGAAATAGGGGGGACCCGAAATAGGGGGGACCCAAAATAGGGGGGACCAAAAATATGGGGGTGTCAGCCTGAAATAGGGGGGAGCCTGAAATAGGGGGGAACCTAAAATAGGGGGAGCTGAAATAGGGGGGACCTGAAATAGGGGGGACCCGAAATAGGGGGGACCCAAAATATGGGGGACCAAAAATATGGGGGTGTCAGCCTGAAATAGGGGGGAGCCTGAAATAGGGGGGACTCTGAAATAGGGGGGAACCCTGAAATAAGGGGGAGCCAGAAATGGGGGGGACCCAGAATGGGGGAGGATGGAGAAATAGGGGGGAACCGGAAATATGGGTGAGCTGAAATAGGGGGGGACCCAAAATAGGGGGGACCCGAAAGAGGGGGGACCCTGAAATAGGGGGGAACCCAAAATAGGGGGGACCCAAAATAGGGGGGAACCTGAAATAGGGGGGGATCTGAAATAGGGGGGGAACCTGAAATAGGGGGGAACTCAAAATAAGGGGGACCCAAAATAGGGGGAAGCCAAAATAGGGGGGACCATGAAATAGGGGGGAACCTAAATTATGGGGTCCCAAAACAGGGGGGACCCAAAATAGGAGGGACCCGAAAGAGGGGGGACCCGAAATAGGGGGGAACCTGAAATAGGGAGGAACTCGAAATAGGGGGGACCCGAAATAGGGGGGAACCTGAAATAGGGGGGAGCCAAACTAGGGGGGACCCTGAAATAGGGGGGAACCTAAATTATGGGGTCCCAAAACAGGGGGGACCCAAAATAGGAGGGACCCGAAATAGGGGGGAACCTGAAATAGGGAGGAACTCGAAATAGGGGGGACCCGAAATAGGGGGGAACCTGAAATAGGGGGGAGCCAAACTAGGGGGGACCCTGAAATAGGGGGGAACCTAAATTATGGGGTCCCAAAACAGGGGGGACCCAAAATAGGAGGGACCCGAAAGAGGGGGGAACCTGAAATAGGGGAACTCGAAATAGGGGGGACCCGAAATAGGGGGGAACCTGAAATAGGGGGGAGCCAAACTAGGGGGGACCCTGAAATAGGGGGGAACCCAAAAAAGGGGGGACCTAAAATAGGGGGGAGCCAAAATAGGGGAAGCCTGAAATACGGGGGACCCTAAAATAGGGGGGAACCTGATATGGGGGACCTGAAATAGGGGGGACCTGAAATAGGGGGGACCTGAAATAGGGGGATGAACCCCAAAATATGGGGGAATCCAAAATCTGGGGGTGTCACCCTGAAATATGGGGGGACCCCAAACTATGGGGGTGAACCCCAAAATAGGGGGGAACTCCAACCCACCCAACTCCAACCAATCTCAGGGTGTCCCCCCCAACTTTAGGGTGTCCCCCCCAACGTTGGGGTGTCCCCCCAATCTCTGGGTGTCCCCCCAGTCTAGGGGTGTCCCCCCAAATCTTAGGGTGCTCTTATACCCTTGGTTGCCCTTGCCCATGCTCAACCCAACCATCTCCAACTCAACCTCCAGTTGACTTCACCCAACTCCAACCAAATTTAGGGTGCTCCCCCCAACTTTGGGGTGTCCCCCCAACTTTAGGGTGTCCCCCCTGATTATGGGGTCTCTCCCAAGTCTTGGGGTGTCATCCCCAATCTCAGGGTGTCCCCCCAAATCTTAGGGTGCTCTTATACCCTTGGTTGCCCCTGACCATGGTCAACCCAACCATCTCCAACTCAACCTCCAGTTGACTTCACCCAACTCCAACCAACTTTAGGGTGCTCCCCCCAACTTTGGGGTGCTCCCCCCAAACTTTGGGGTGTCCCCCCAATCTCTGGGTCTCTCCCCAGTCTTGGGGTGCCCTCCACAACCTTGGGATGCTCTTATACTCTTGGTTGCCCTTGCCCATGGTCAACCCAACCATCTCCAACTCAACCTCCAGTTGACTTCACCCAACTCCAACCAACTTTAGGGTGCTCCCCCCAACTTTGGGGTGTCTCCCCCAACTTTAGGGTGTCCCCCCTGATTATGGGGTGTCTCCTCAACCTTGGGGTGTCCCCCTCAGCTTTGGGGTGTCCCCCCAAATCTTAGGGTGCTCTTATACCCTTGGTTGCCCTTGCCCATGGTCAACCCAACCATCTCCAACTCAACCTCCAGTTGACTTCACCCAACTCCAACCAACTTTAGGGTGCTCCCCCCAACTTTAGGGTGTCCCCCCAAACTTTGGGCGTCCCCCCAATCTCTGGGTCTCTCCCCAGTCTTGGGGTGCCCTCCACAACCTTGGGGTGCTCTTATAGCACCCTTGGTTGCCCTTGCCCATGCTCAACCCAACCATCTCCAACTCAACCTCCAGTTGACTTCACCCAACTCCAACCAACTTTAGGGTGCTCCCCCCAACTTTAGGGTGTCCCCCCAAACTTTGGGGTGTCCCCCCAATCTCTGGGTCTCTCCCCAGTCTTGGGGTGCCCTCCACAACCTTGGGATGCTCTTATACTCTTGGTTGCCCTTGCCCATGGTCAACCCAACCATCTCCAACTCAACCTCCAGTTGACTTCACCCAACTCCAACCAACTTTAGGGTGCTCCCCCCAACTTTGGGGTGTCTCCCCCAACTTTAGGGTGTCCCCCCTGATTATGGGGTGTCTCCTCAACCTTGGGGTGTCCCCCTCAGCTTTGGGGTGTCCCCCCCAACCTTGGGATGCTCTTATACCCTTGGTTGCCTTTGACCATGCTCAACCCAACCATCTCCAACTCAACCTCCAGTGGACTTCACCCAACTCCAACCAACTTTAGGGTGCTCCCCCCAAACTTTGGGGTATCCCTCAATCTTTGGGTCTCTCCCCAGTCTTGGGGTGCCCTCCCCAACCTTGGGGTGCTCTTATAGCACCCTTGGTTGCCCTTGCCCATGGTCAACCCAACCATCTCCAGCTCAACCTCCAGTTGACTTCACCCAACTCCAACCAACTTTAGGGTGCTCCGCCCAACTTTAGGGTGTCCCCCCAAACTTTGGGCGTCCCCCCAATCTCTGGATGTCCCCCTCAGTCTTGCGGTGTCCCCTCAACCTTTGGGTGTCCCCCCCAAATCTTAGGGTGCTCTTATACCCTTGGTTGCCCTTGCCCATGGTCAACCCAACCATCTCCAACTCAACCTCCAGTTGACTTCACCCAACTCCAACCAACTTTAGGGTGCTCCCCCCAACTTTGGGGTGTCCCCCCAAACCTTCGGGTGCTCTTATAGCACCCTTGGTTGCCCTTGCCCATGCTCAACCCAACCATCTCCAACTCAACCTCCAGTTGACTTCACCCAACTCCAACCAACTTTAGGGTGCTCCCCCCAACTTTGGGGTGTCCCCCCAACTTTAGGGCGTCCCCCCTGATTATGGGGTCTCTCCCAAGTCTTGGGGTGTCATCCCCAATCTCAGGGTGTCCCCCCCAAATCTTAGGGTGCTCTTATACCCTTGGTTGCCCCTGACCATGGTCAACCCAACCATCTCCAACTCAACCTCCAGTTGACTTCACCCAACTCCAACCAACTTTAGGGTGCTCCCCCCAACTTTAGGGTGTCCCCCCAAACTTTGGGGTGTCCCCCCAATCTCTGGGTCTCTCCCCAGTCTTGGGGTGCCCTCCCCAACCTTGTGGTGCTTTTATAGAACCCTTGGTTGCCCTTGACCATGGTCAACCCAACCATCTCCAACTCAACCTCCAGTTGACTTCACCCAACTCCAACCAACTTTAGGGTGCTCCCCCCAACTTTAGGGTGCTCCCCACATCTTTAGGGTGCTCCCCCCATCTTCGGGGTGCCCCCCAGCCCCACCTTGTGCAGGCGCTTGACCAGGCTCTCGTTGTACTCCTGGCTGCCCTCGATCATGGTCACCCAACCATCTCCAACTCAACCTCCAGTTGACTTCACCCAACTCCAACCAACTTTAGGGTGCTCCCCCCAACTTTAGGGTGCTCCCCCCAACTTTAGTGTGTCCCCCCCGATTATGGGGTGTCTCCTCAACCTTGGGGTGTCCCCCTCAGCTTTGGGGTGTCCCCCCCAACCTTGGGATGCTCTTATGCCCTTGGTTGCCCTTGCCCATGGTCAACCCAACCATCTCCAACTCAACCTCCAGTTGACTTCACCCAACTCCAACCAACTTTAGGGTGCTCCCCCCAACTTTAGGGTGCTCCCCCCAACTTTAGGGTGCTCCCCCCAACTTTGGGGTGTCCCCCCCGATTATGGCGTGTCACCCCCAATCTCAGGGTGTCCCCCCCAAATCTTAGGGTGCTCTATACGCTTGGTTGCCCTTGCCCATGGTCAACCCAACCATCTCCAACTCAACCTCCAGTTGACTTCACCCAACTCCGACCAACTTTAGGGTGCTCCCCCCAAACCTTGGGGTGTCCCCCCCAACCTCTGGATGCCCCCTCAGTCTTGCGGTGTCCCCTCAACCTTTGGGTGTCCCCCCCAAATCTTAGGGTGCTCTTATACCCTTGGTTGCCCTTGCCCATGGTCAACCCAACCATCTCCAACTCAACCTCCAGTTGACTTCACCCAACTCCAACCAACTTTAGGGTGCTCCCCCCAACTTTGGGGTGTCTCCCCCAACTTTAGGGTGTCCCCCCTGATTATGGGGTGTCTCCTCAACCTTGGGGTGTCCCCCTCAGCTTTGGGGTGTCCCCCCCAACCTTGGGATGCTCTTATACTCTTGGTTGCCCTTGCCCATGGTCAACCCAACCATCTCCAACTCAACCTCCAGTTGACTTCACCCAACTCCACCCAACTTTAGGGTGCTCCCCCCAACTTTGGGGTCCACCCCCATCTTTGGGGTGTCCCCCCAATCTCTGGGTCTCTCCCCAGTCTTGGGGTGCCCTCCCCAACCTTGGGGTGCTCTTATAGCACCCTTGGTTGCCCTTGCCCATGCTCAACCCAACCATCTCCAACTCAACCTCCAGTTGACTTCACCCAACTCCAACCAACTTTAGGGTGCTCCCCCCAACTTTGGGGTGTCTCCCCCAACTTTAGGGTGTCCCCCCTGATTATGGGGTGTCTCCTCAACCTTGGGGTGTCCCCCTCAGCTTTGGGGTGTCCCCCCCAACCTTGGGATGCTCTCATACCCTTGGTTGCCCTTGACCATGCTCAACCCAACCATCTGCAACTCAACCTCCAGTTGACTTCACCCAACTCCAACCAACTTTAGGGTGCTCCCCCCAACTTTAGTGTGTCCCCCCCGATTATGGGGTGTCTCCTCAACCTTGGGGTGTCCCCCTCAGCTTTGGGGTGTCCCCCCCAACCTTGGGATGCTCTTATGCCCTTGGTTGCCCTTGCCCATGGTCAACCCAACCATCTCCAACTCAACCTCCACTTGACTCCACCCAACTCCAACCAACTTTAGGGTGCTCCCCCCAACTTTAGGGTGCTCCCCCCATCTTCGGGGTGCTCCCCAGCCCCACCTTGTGCAGGCGCTTGACCAGGCTCTCGTTGTACTCCTGGCTGCCCTCGATCATGCCGGCGAGCGGGTTGGCGAACCACTCCTTGAACTCGCGGTGGGACTGGAAGACGCGCGGCATCAGGAAGTGCATGAGCGACCAGAGCTCCATCAGGCTGTTCTGCAGCGGCGTCCCCGTCAGCAGCAGCCGCCGCTGGCTGTGGGTGACACATGGGGGGTCAGCACCCATGGGTGGGGGGTATATGACACCTATGGGTGTCCCTAAGGGGGTTATAGGGGGTATAGGGTGAACCCATGGGACATGGAGTCACCAGAGCCATCAAAGCTCCATTGGGATCTTCTGCACCCAACACTGGTTATGGGGGATATTGGGGGTCAGCACCCATGGGTGGGGGGTATATGACACCCATGGGTGTCCCTAAGGGGGGTTATAGGGGGTACAGGGTGAACCCATGGGACATGGAGCCACCAGAGCCACCAAAGCTCCATTGGGTTGTTCTGCAGCTTCATCCCCATCAACAGCAGCTGTGGGTGACACATGGGAGTCAGCACCCATGGGTGGGGGGTATATGACACCTATGGGTGTCCCTAAGGGGGGTTATAGGGGGTACAGGGTGAACCCATGGGACATGGAGCCACCAG